>NC_138776.1:144045876-144490876 GCF_965119305.1 Pelophylax lessonae
ATGGACTTGAGCTCCCTCATTTTTCTTTGTATGCACTGAAGCTGTAGAAGGTGATTAATATTAGTAAGAAGGTATATTTCAAAATAAGAACAAAGTATGCCTTCTCTTTGTCCCCAGTCACCAACTCAAAATGATCTTGTAAAGGGACTACATGCTCAGACCTGACTTTTTTACTATTAATATATTTGAAGAATTTTGAGTGGTTGTCCTATTCTCTTTTGCAACCTGTCGTTTGTTTTGATTTTTTGTAGCTACGATTTCCTTGATATGATAAGACGGAAAAAAAAAATCTTTGTAATTATATTAACATATTTACAGTTTTAGAACATTTTAGAATGTTTACTTACTAGCATAATGTTAATGTTTAAAGCAGAAATCCAGCCAAAATAATAATAAAAGATATTGTAATATAAAATACCAAAACCAGCACCCCAGAGTACATTTTATCTGCCAGTGAATTTCCTCAGTCTGATGGCCAGCATTCATTTACCCATTCCTCTATGCCCATGTTGTCCTGGACCCGCCCCAGTCTGTGACTGAACAGTGAAAAGATACTCAGCACAGAGATAAGCTCAACTCTCTGCCACTATGCTTTCTTTTCCTATCACCATTCTCCTTGTCAGCACACAACTGATTGGCTCCTTGTACTGCTCTTATTTCTCCTTCTTCAGTGCTGCTGTGCAGAGACTGCACAAGGCTGATACCAAGTTTAATTTAGGGTTTACATTGCTTGTATCTACAAGAATACATTTATTGATGGTTTAATTTTTACAATACTGCAATAATATGTGTATTTTATATCTGCCCGGCGATCAGCTTTTATTGTTTCTTTAGCATACATACTTATTTGCCAGATGTGTCTAACACAAAGGGTCTGCCCTAACTCTCATTGTTACATAGTTAGTCAGGTTGAAAAAAGACACAAATCCATTTAGCTCAACCAATAAAAAATAAAAAATAAAACACAACCATACAATCCCATAAACACAATCCTATACCCAAAGTTGATCCAGAGGAAGGTGAAAAACCCCAGCAAAGCACTTTCTTCCTAGTTATAGAGACAGTCCATACAGTGAGATATACTAAATTGTTTCCATAGTCCAATAAACTCTTAAAATGTTACTAAACCCAGGACCCTGCATTCACTGCATCTGGTCTCCCACAGTACACAGAACATAGAAATTCAATTGTTTTAGTAAATATAAACTTCTGTCAGTGTTTGGTTAAAGCTTGTAGGAGGAGTTTTTATTTTCCTCTGACTGTCCTATGAGGCTGCATAACCCCTGACCCTCTGTCTGGACAGTGCTGATTGGCCCTGTGCTGATCACATGCACCGTCCCAAGAAAAAAGAATACACACCAAATTGAGCATGTGCAAAGTGACTCCAAAGGCTCTGTCTTATTAGGAGATAGATTGGGGACAGTAAAAGAAGGGGGAGGAGTGGGGGATCAGAGAAGACAGGATCAAACAGCCTTTTTACACAATGCAGAGGATGAACCCCTTAGGTTCCATAGTGAGTATAACAAGCATGCTTTACTGCATATACAGACTGATTTTACTATTGTGGGTTTAGTAATACTTTCTTCTACACCACAGTTCAATTGCCTTGATTGCCTTGAGTGCTGTTCTCCCTGCCAAATGTTATTACTGGGAAGAACATACTGTAGAACTGACTTTCCAAACCTTTGCTGGCATAGCTCTAATCTTTACTGTCTTATTCAGATTTATCAAAAGCAAGCCCTTTACATTTCACTGTAGTAGTCACCATTAACAGAGACAGAAGTCCCTGTCTTTGCCATCTATCTGCAGAGGGTTGATTGGACTTTTTTGACACAAACTTTTTTTTGAACTGCAAGCCAGCTTTTTTAAGTTCCTTTTTCGCCTTTAGCAAAAAGATCTTAAGATCTCCTTCAAGAACCAAGAGTTATTATGTGGTTGTGAACTGTCCATACATGGGAAAAGTTTTGTCCAATATGATGTGTTTGATACATTTAATTGTCAGTTTTACTTAGTCATTCCAAGACTGACCAAAGCAGCTGACCATTGGAATAAAAATTTTGATGGTGACAGATAAAAAAATACCCTAATTTAACTATGTCTGGTATTAATATAAAACTTCTGTGAATGCATTTTGGGTAGCATAAAAATCTGCCTTTATGAGCCCTCTACAATTCCAACAGATTCGTTTTCAGATTGGCACCAGGGAGGGGCAGCCCTAAGCCATTCAGGCTTAACTACATTGCACAGTGCCCAGGGAGGTGATTGACAGGAGGCAAAAGTGTGAGGTTGACTTCATTAGCATGTTGCTGTTCCTTCACTATCTAACCACAGGCTTGGATGGTCCTTGACCAAGGTGCATTGCTTTAACTTTGGTAGAGAAAATTCAGATTGCAATTTGGCTGACAAGGATGTCTAGATTAAGAAACTGGCTGAACAGAACTGCAATTTTTGGTAGATAGGACAGCTTGCACAAAAAGGGGTTGATTTACTAAAAGCAAATAGACTGATCACTTTGCAAGGGAAGTTTCCCGCGAGCTTATTAAATGAGATGAAGCTCTGCTGACTTCCATCATCCAATCATGTGCAAGTAAATAATGTTTGATTTAATTTTCCTTGCACATAGTTGGGTATGCTTTGCAAAGTGAAATTTCGCCACATTCACAAAGCTCTAGAGAAGTTTCCCTTTTAAAGTGAACAATCTATATGCCTTTAGTAAATCAATATGAGTGTATTTTACTATTCGTTTAGCTACTGGTATATATGCCCACTTTTAGATGGGGAAGATTACTTTAACAAAGCATACAGATGAGATATCTGGGGACAAAATATTTCACAGTTATGTCAGTAACATGATTGCACTATAATATTCTAAAGTCCCTTGGTTAGCCCTAACAAGTTTACTGGACATAATGTATTCTATTTTAGGGTGGAATTGTTATCAGAATGCCTGTTGTGGACTCTAGTTGTACATATCTGACTCCTAAAAGCATTATGTTTCCTATAAACTCGATTATTGCTGTGATAACAGAAATGGAGCTTTAGATCCCTTGTGATCTCTGATAGTATAAAATAACATTAAATGTTTCTTTTTTCCCCAAGACTGCAAAGCTGTGTGCTTGTAAGTATTTTGGTATGACAAAACAATAGTAAAAACAGCAAGAAAAAAATTAGGCTTAAAGAATAAGTTAACGTAAAAATATAATTAAATAAATGCATATTTCTATTGCAGGTAAAAAAATATGCATTTTTTATTTTTTTTGTAGAAGCCTGGAAAGCATTGCACCTGAGATAAGCAGATCACGGGTGCCATGCAGGACTCCTATAGACTGCCAGTGTACAGACAGTTAGATTCACACTGACAGGAAGACTCAATGAACTACTCGAGCGCTCAGCAGCGCCCCGGTAGTCCATTGAGAACTACAAGCTGACAGCCATAAAGGCTAGTAGTGCATTGATTCACAGGGAACTGTGAATCAATGATGCGGCCGCGTGGGCAGAGAGGTGCGGGGCCGCGCTCTTTTTAAATAGTGACGCAGGTATGGGGAGAAGATCCCTGGCCTGCTGTCACAGGGAGTGTGATGATCATGGAGTAGCTTTAGTATCAGAAACATGTTGCATGTTCCTCCCTAAAAACAGGTGGAAAATGTAAGATGTTCCCAAAGGTGAACTTATCCTTTGGCACTGGGGACTGGGTGCGTGATAGAAAATGATGCCAAGTCCCGGGTGGGGGGTTGCGGGGAGTTCGTCTGGGCACAGCCTAATATCCCTATGCGCCACTGATCTAGGGGGCCTGGGAATCAGATGTGAGCAGGGGAGGGGGTGCTCTTATGAGAACTTATGAGAACAGATCCCATTGTTTGTCTCTCTCTGTAGCAGCTGAAAGATGGCTTCTACTCATCGCCATTCTACCAGCTTTAAGCTGTTGCAGGGAGAGACACAAAACTAAATTAATTCTTATAATTGCAAGCACCCCCCTGTGCACCGATCACCCTCCCTGTCCAGGATGCGATCCCTCTGCTGCTGCCCAACCCCCCCTCCAATGTGCTCCCTGCTCTCCCTGCAGCACTGCTGGCTTACCTCCACTCCTCTCCCACTGGCTGCTACTGACTCACAAGGAGGCTGGATCTTCAGGATGGAGAGCAGGGGAAGGGACCGGTAAATATGTCATATTTGCATTCATTGTGAACGAGTGGTTTGTTTGTGCAACTGGAGCCTCCTGTTACTCTATAAGGACACAGCAGCTGTTAGAAATTTGACGGGTGTGCTGGTGTGGGTGAGGGGCCCCAAATATACACCTGCATCCACACACATGCAAATTGGGACCTATGGCTGTGTTCGTACAGTTGCTGCATCCCCATAGCGTAACATGCACTCAGCTCCAACCACATAAAAAAACACTGATTTGCAAGGAAATGTTTAACTCATTGAATTAGACACAGCTCTGATATCTTCCATTATCAATGCAAGAAAAAGTAAAGCTTTTTTATTTTTCTTTACTGAGTATTCTTTGCAAAGTGAATTTTTTACCACATTCACTAGGCTAAGAAAAAATTATCTTGCAAAGTAAAATTTTCCATGCAAAGTAAACAGTGTATTTGCCTTTAGAAAATAAACCGCTAAT
The DNA here is from genome assembly GCF_965119305.1 of Pelophylax lessonae. Taxonomy (NCBI): domain Eukaryota; kingdom Metazoa; phylum Chordata; class Amphibia; order Anura; family Ranidae; genus Pelophylax; species Pelophylax lessonae. Next base: position 144,050,498 of record NC_138776.1, read on the forward strand.
CAATAATTCTGGTACAAAGCATTTCAAAGTGCATTGTTTTAGCAACTTGTTCAGGTCAATTTTGACATTTCTCACATACATGTTAGAAAAATACTTAGTACCCCAAAAATTATAACTGTATGTTCTGAAAGCAGAGAATAAAATAGTTGTTGTTGGAATTTTTTGTATGTTGCATGATTTGCACAGCCGTTTGTCAAATGCTAATTTTCAGGGGAAAAAATACAATTAAATGCATTTTATTTCACACAAATACACAATATAACAAGCCCGTGAAATAGTGACAATCTATGGTACCTAAATATCTCTATAGACGATGCTTTAAAAGTCTTTACAGGTTACCATTTAAGAGTTAAACATGAGCTCCAGCACTAGAAATATTGCACTCACTCATTTACAAAAGTGCCTCACATATGTGGTGCAATCACCGTGTGCAGGACCTACATGCACAATGGCATTTGCATGTGAGCACAGGCAGGGTAGGCCTGGTAGCCTTAAGCCTAAGGGGCAAGTCCAGTCAAGTGGCCCATTGAACCATCGAATCAGCTCACCATCCATGCCCACCTGGTTTTATTAACGAAAATTTATCGGATATTGAAGTTATGAAGTAAGACAAACATGATATAATGTGGTAACATAACTGTATGTTCATAGCAATAAAGGAGGTTTAACAAAAATACATGACATCACGCCAGACGGGGCCTAGGAAGCTCCTGTCGGGCGGAGATCACTCTGCCTGACAGGGAAATGACTGTGTTAGTATTGTGCCAGCCAGGTGCAGGAGTGTACTGTGCACACTCACATCGCTCCGCTGCAGGTCTGTAAATATAACATTGTGTAGCGCCGACCGGCAGCTGCATACAGTGTCTGGCCTCTACATTAATCCAAAGGTGTCTACATTAGTGCGGCCTTTTTACCCGACATCAGAGTGGTCCAGGGGGCAATTGCTACCCTGCTCCCCTTCTCAGTCCTCCCCTGAGCACAAGGGAGGTGAGGCTTTCAATTTTTCATGTTATTGTATTATTTATGCTATTTAAATGTATTTTATGCTTTACTTTTATTTTTATACTATGCAGCACCCTCCCCCCCCTTCCCCCACAGTTGCTGTCACATTTTAAAATAGGCTCCACCCACACAGCCACATCATTCATTCAGAGATCCGTGAATGAAGAAACTGCATGTCATTTCTGCCACCACAGCAGACAGCTTTTAGTTCTCTATGATCTACAAGGGCATTGATGAGCACCCGGGTATTTCTTTGACACTTACTCCAGCTTTCTTAGAAAGCTTGAGGTGGACTATGCAGGAGCCTGACATTGCAACCATGTTCAACTGATAACAGGTGATATGCTGCGCAGGCTCCTGAGAAAAAAAAATATATTACATGCACATTTGTTTACTGCAATAATATGTGCATTTATTTTTTTAGTTAAAAAAGGTAAATGTAACCTTTAATGCAACAATTAAAGAGATTAACAAACAAAATAAATACAATTTAAAAAAAAATTGAAATATTAAAAATAGAGAAAAAATCAGCTGGAAAATTATACATAGTTAGGGGGAGAAGGGGAAGAAGGAGCGAAGGGCAGATAAAAACAAACTAGCAAGTAATAAAGGGTTTAACTAAAAACAAATTTAATTAAATGAATGGTTTGGTTGCTTTGACAAACATCATATGCAGATTGAAAACTCATCCCTTTAATCTGCAGATTATTGATGCAGAGAAGATACAAAAGTACAATGTTACTTTATAGCTCTCCATCCTACATTTGGACAGTGATTATCAGCACTGTGTCAGATGGTCCATTTTTATTTTTGCAGCAAAGACTCTGGTTTGGTCAACTCTATTATCCAATGAACCACAACTCAAGCTTGCATTGAGTGAGTTGACTTTGGGACTTGCATGAGTTGGGTGATGTGCTAATTACTTGTAATTCCTTGTTTGACCAGTGTGCCTTGGATACAACATTATTAATTTCATGCATTGGATAAACCAATCATTAATAATATATTATTGACTAAAGACATCATCTATACCACCACGCTGGTTAAGACTATCCACCAATTTATTTTTTAAGACATATGTTCGTTATGAAAAAACCTAGACATAGACCATATACAGATCTTGAATCAAATATTAATTTGTTTATTATATATAAACTCTTGATTGAGCCTTATGATTTATGTTTTCAGCAATGCTAAGCAGTTTTCAAGCCATTTCATTTTTATGAATATTCCTTTCTCTATAGAGTATTACACAAGTATTCTGGTGGATAAACGCCTTTCTGCCAGCTTTCCATAATCAGCTATGATTGATTCACACGGTAATTGTCGTTTGTCACTGAATATTATGCTGCTGTCACTGTGATTATCTACCCACTTGTAGTAGGAATATGCAAAACTTGGATACAATTTAGACAACATATGATTGCCTTATTATGCTGATATTTGTGAAGGTCTACTTACCTGAGGTGGGAATCTGCAGAAGCCAGCAACAATCTACACATAATTTGATTGCAACACTAAAATACCTTGGTGTCCTTAATCCATGGATGGTGAACATCCACAGTATTGGATAATACTTAATTAGCTTGATATATTCTCTCTTTATACCAAATTTTATTCACAAGTGATTTCAAGGATAGCATCATAAAGAAATACTGTTTTTTTCATGGACTTTTGTGATACCTTTCCTTGTATAAGCAGTCCTGTGTTATTATGGGTTTCATTGCTGTCTGTATCTTCATTAGGGAGATGTACTTTCTCCAACTGTCCTGATCACCAATGTCTCCAGAAAAATCCAAAATTTTGAGTTGCCACCAGAACAGGAATATAAGGGAATTCTTTCAATGAAGGCCCTTGTTCCCATGACAACTGTCTTTGAAGAGATTTTTCTCACAATAAAAATATATCTTCCCACTTCCTGTTCAGTCTACAGGGCAGGAAGTTATGGAAATCTCTTTTACAATATCCAAACAAAAAAACTGACAGGTGTTTCAACCCTTCCCTACTCTATCCAAAATAATGTTGTTGTCCTTAGGTATACTTTAACCACCTAAACACCACCATACTTACATATACAACCTTGTATTAAGGTGCTTATACTGGGATCACGGTTGAGGCTACAACCATGATCCCAGGACTTTTTTTTTCTGCTGGTGATTCTTTTTTTAGTAAAAGTGGTCCAAGACACTTTACACCTGCAGGAACACTTTTACAGGTGGCAGAACGGGTCACCCCCACTACAGCCACCTTTCCCAGGCTTCCCCATCCCATCAGGTAGCTGGGCACTGATCCGACCAGCATTATCGGCAAAACTGAAAAGAGAAATGGAACTGACATTGTTCCTCCCCCTCTGTGAGATCAGTAATCGAATGCGAGGAGATTTCTTCACTTCTGTTTTTGGTTTGTGTTTTTAGAAACCATTACCGGCTTGTATAGCATCTGATCAAACCGATCTCGATTTGATCAGATGCTTTGGAGGCTAGAGGAGAGATATGGGGTCCAATAGCCCCCAGATCTCTCCATTAAGAGGACCTGTCATAGTCCATGCTATCACAAGGAATGTTGTTCATCCCTTGTGATAGAAATAAAGTTGTTAAAAAATTAAAGAGACAGTGTAAAAAAAAAAAAATTAAACAGAGCTGACTATTAGGACACTTACTTGTCCACGAATCCACTAATTTTTAAATCAGCTCTTGGGTGCTGCCACCGCCATCTCGGGTAAGGGAAACCGTCAGTGTAGACTTGGGGCTTCACAGCCAGTTCCCTACTGTGCATGTGTGCTGCTTTTTGTGAATGGCCCGGTGGCAGGGGAAGGAGGAGGGGGGCCGAACCTGCGGATGAGTTTGCTGTGGCGAAGTCAGCCAGAAGTGGGAGTGGGTACCTGTCAAAACCAGGTACCCACTCCCCCCTCCCTCCAAAAGGTGCAAATATATATATATATATATTTTATCTATACACAAATGTTTTTCCTTTCATTTCAATTTTAAACTGAATGGGCTGTTTTACAAGGTGATCATTTACAATCACTTTAATGGGGACCAGAGTTTTACTGATTGGAGAGTGCTAGCTCAAACTTAGCAGGGGATATGTTGAACATCAGTAGAGATAATCTTCACAGAGAAAAAGGGGTTTGCTTGGCAAAAGGGTGGCAGGGGACTGATTTTTCTACTCAGGCTGTGGATGTTTTTTGAAGAACATAGGCTCTAAGACTTTGTACACCTTTTGTCCTGATGAACCTGAATTGTTATCTGGTTGAAAATATCTGATTGAACATACAATACAGTTAGGCATTTAACCTTCTTAGCGGTATTCCTGAGCATGGCTCGGGGTTAAATTTCAGAGCCAAAAGCAGTAACCCCGAGCCACACTCGGGGTACCGCCAGAAGGATCGCTGGATCCTGAAAGCGGGGTTACTTACCTTGTCACCGGGATCCAGCGATGTATCTCAGCGGTGTCTGGCGGCGGATCTTCCTCCCGATCCTCTCTGTGCCCCGGCTTCCGTCTCCTGCGACGTGACGTTCGCAGGGGGGTGGAACCGGCGGCAAATTCAAATGTAAAACACACCAAACACACTGATACAATGCAAAATAAAAAAAATCACATTAATTTGCCCCCAGTGCCCTTTCCTGCAGTTTTACTGTACTTTTTATGTGTATATATATATATGTATATATATACGTGTGTATATATATATATACGTGTGTATATATATATATATATATATGTGTATATATATATATATATATATATATATATATACACGTGTATATATATATATACAGTATATATATATATGTATACATACATACATACTTTAACTTATTTATAGTTTTTTATTATATTATAATTTATGATTTTGTGTTTCAAACTTTATCATACCCAAGATGTTATAAAGAAGAACGCACAGTAAAAAAAAAATCATCTGTAAATAGTTGGTTTGGGCTGCTCATTCTTAAGAATTACATGCAAAATAATGGTACTGCTTTCAGCACCTAAAATCCGAAAGAATCATACCGCCAGGGAGGTTAAGAACCAATTTTTATTATGTCTAAGAATTTTATAATAATCACTGTCCAAGCAAATGGTTTTATCCTATGAGGGCTTTTAATGACCCCCTATAATAAATCCCTACTTTTAGCATGTTATTGTATTTAGAGGTACATTCAGGCAAAAAGGAACGTGGGGCCTACAGTGCCTTGAAAAAGTCTTCCCACCTCTTGAAATGTTCCACATTTTGTCATGTTACAACCAAAAACGTAAATGTATGTTATTGGGATTTTATGTGATAGACCAACACAAAGTGGCACATAATTGTGAAGTAAAAGGAAAATGATAAATGGTTTCAAAATGTTTTACAAATAAATAACTGAAAAGTGTGTTGTCTATTTGTTTTCAGCCCCCTTTACTATAAAACCCCTAACTAACTTTAATCTCAGCATAAATACAGCTGTTCTGTGAAGCCATCAGAGGTTTGTTAAATAATCTTAGTGAACAAACAGCATCATGAAGGCCAAGGAACACACCAGACAGGTCAGGGATATAGTTGTGAAGCAGTTTAAAGCAGGGTTAGATCATAGAAAAAATATCCCAAGCTTTGAACATCTCACAGAGGACTGTTCAATCTGTTTAATCTATCATCTGAAAATGGAAAGAGTATGGCACAACTGCAAACCTACCAAGACATGGCCATCCACCTAAACTGACAGGCCAGGCAAGGAGAGCATTAATCAGAGAAGCAGCCAAGAGGCCCATGGTAACTCTGGAGGAGCTGCAGAGATCCACAGCTCAGGTGGGAGAATCTGTCCAAAGGATACCTATTTGTCCTGCACTCCACAAATCTGGCCTTTATGGAAGAGTGGCAAGAAGAAAGTAATTGTTGAAAGAAAGCCATAAGAAATCCTGTTTGCAGTTTGCAAGAAGCCATGTGGGGGGACACAGCAAACATGTGGAAGAAGGTGCTCTGGTCAGATGAGACCAAAATTGAACACTGCACATCACCCTGAACACACCATCCCCACTGTGAAACATAGTAGTGGCAGCATCATGATGTGGGGATGTTTTTCTTCAGCAGGGACAGGGAAGCTGATCAGAGTTGATGGGAAGATGGATAGAGCCAAATACAGGGCAATCTTAGAATAAAACCTGTTAGAGTCTGCAAAAGACTTGAGACTGGGATGGAGGTTCACCTTCCAGCAGGACAACAACACTAAACATACAGCCAGAGCTACAATGGAATGATTTAGATCAAAACAAACCCATGTGTTAGAATGACCCAGTCAAAATCCAAACCTAAATCCATTTGAGAATCTGTGGCAAGACTTGAAAATCGCTGTTCACAGAAGCTCCATCCAATCTGACAGAGCTTGCACTATTTTGCAAAGAAAAATGGGCAAAAATGTCACTCTCTAGATGTGCCAAGCTGGTAGAGACATACCCAAAAAGACTTGCAGCTGTAATTGCAGCGAAAGGTGGTTCTAACGAGTATTGACTCAGGGGGACTGAATACAAATGTACGCCACACATTTTTTGAGATATTTATTTGTTAAAAATGTTGAAAAACTATTATCATTTTCCTTCCACTTCACAATTATGTGCCACTTTGTGTTGGTCTATCACATAAAATCCCAATAAAATACATTTACGTTTTTGGTTGTAACATAACAAAATGTGAAAATTTCAAGGGGTATGAATACTTTTTCAAGGCACTGTATAAACCAGGTGCAGGTAGCAATGACCACTCTGATCAGACTGTGGCACTGCTGTGTCCTTCCGTGTTCTTCCCATTGCTTCAAAACTAAAAATGCATGTGGATTGATAAGGTGCCTCTAAATTTATTATGCATTTTGTCTTAATTATGTATTTCATTCTTAACAGCATTCACATTCTGATTTGCTTACAGTGTAAAACTATGTTGTGGCAAGGAGAACAGAAAACTGTCAAGTTATTTGACTCAAACTCAGTGTTACTGATTATACTATAATAGCCTGTGTGCAATGTATTTCATAAATCGGGACAATTTTTGTGCATCAGAAGTTTTTAATTACTTCTGCCTGTGGAGTGCAGACTCTTTAACTGAAGTGTAAAAGTTCCCCTTCATTTTCTTGCCAGCATCAAATTTGACGCAGAGCCATTGGTGTGATCTGTGCTTCTGCAGAGCATCTGGACACAATGTGGGAAATGTCGATAAGGGCTTAATGCATCGACTTGAATAACCACAGGCGTTTTGTATGCAGAGCAGCAGAATGTGAAGCTCTGGTCACAATTTGCAGATTGCCAAAGTTAAAAAAAAAGTCAAAGCTGAATTAAATTAACAGATTCCCATTTCACAAGGTGAAAAGTTACACGTGAAGCCAGGAATATTAACTTACCTTAATGCTAATATTATTAAAGGTGGTACAGAACACAGCTTTTATCTTTTGAGGACCTTGGGTTTGTTAACTACTGCTAAATCGCACTTGCTTAGCCCACTATTGTGCCGGTAAAATACAAATTTCCAAAGTGCTGAAACTTTAAACTTTTGGAAAGTTGTATTTGCCAAACATACAGCATAGCACCAGCTGACAGGTGGTCACAGAGTTGGTGGCATTGCTCACCTAACCACTAGACCATGAGCAGAACATAATGCCGATTCGATGTAAACAACAGCAGGGAATTGTTGAAATTGGATTGTGCATGCTGCCCTGAGTGTGGGCGTTCTGGCTAAAGGATTACTGTTCAAGTGTTCTTAAATAACTTAGTGATTATCACATCTAGGAATACAATAATAAAGGTACACTGACACATGCTTCACTCGTTTGACTTTCAGGATGAAATGTAATTTGTAGATTTCATCGGATTTGTTGCAATATGCTCTAAGCCATTTATTAATTCTCATTATTTCTATTGACTAAAGATACAAGAAATAAATGCCTAACCATGAAAAAACACAAACTTGGTGAAAGAAGGCGCAAACTCAGAAAAACCTGGATACGCTACACTTGCTTGTAATGATAGAACATTCTAAGTAAGGCAGGGCTTTGCTTTCTTTATTGCTATTAATTGTATAGCCAGATATAACTAAGTAGGGCAATAACTTCTGATTGTGAGGCAGAAATCTTACAGAATGACCTGAACAAAATAATAGAGTGGGCAACTACATGGCAAATGAGGTTTAATGTGGAGAAGTGTAAGGTATTGCACTTGGGGACTAAAAACATAAACGCCTAATACACTTTGGGGGGGGATCCCTGGGGGAATCAAAAATTGAGAAAGATCTGGGAGTCTTTGTGGAAGATAGACTTGGCAATAGCATTCAATGTCAAGCTGCAGCTGCCAAAGCCGGCAGAATATTAGAATACATAAGGAAGGGGATGTATTCCAGAGATAAAACTATAATCCTACCACTTTATAAAACTCTGGTCCGACCACATTTGGAGTATTCTGTCCAGTTCAGAGAAGAGCAACTAAACTGATTAGGGGATTGGTGGACCTTAATTATGAAGAGCGCTTACAAGCGCTTGATTTATTCTCCCTGGAAAGGAGACACCTGAGAGGGGACATGATAGCGATTTACAAATACCTCAACGGTGATCTCAGCATTGAAAAAAAACTGTTCAGTCGCAATGAATGCATGAGGACACAATGCCATACAATGCGATTAGAGGAGAAGAGATTTAACCTTAGGCTACGCACAGGTTTTTTTACAGTAAGGGCTACAAGATTGTGGAATTCTCTACCACAAGTGATAGTAACTGCAGGGAGTATGGCTATTTTATTTCCATCATTGACACTTTCAAAATGAGAGAAAACAAAAAAATGGCGTCTGCAAAAGTTTGGGCACCTTGCAGAATTTATAGCATGCACTGCCCCCTTTGCAAGGCTGAGACCTGCCAGTGTCATGGATTGTTCTCAATCATTGTCTGGGAAGACCAGGTGATGTCAATCTCAAAGGTTTTAAATGCCCAGACTCATCTGACCTTGCCCCAACAAAAAGCGTTTACAAGCTGTGATACTTGCCGAAGGGGGCAGTACAAGATATTAACTCTGCAGGCTGCCCAAACTTTTGCAGACGCCATTTTTTTGTTTTCTGTTATTTTGAAAGTGTAAATGATGGAAATAAAATCTAACTTTTGTTGACATATTATAAGAATGTCTAATCTGTAATTTAATGCCTTTTGGAGATTTTTCCATCTTCCCTTGGCTTCTTTATGCACATTAATACAAATTTTTAACTGGGGTGCCCAAACTTTCGATCCCCACTGTATATCTACCAAAAAAATATCACTCTGTGTGTCCATATGTGATCAGCCTTCTTGTCGTTTATTCTCATAAATAGTTCACACAATAGTGCATATTCTTCCACCACGTGAAACTTCCAACAGATAACAGCGCCACTCAACACCAGTACACTCTAGCTTACCACCTTAATGTTATGACCCCCTGCATTACCCTAGCTCGCAGTATGTAATTTGATGCTTTTTGGAGATTTTTCCATCTTTCCTTGGCTTCTTTAAGCACATTAATACAAATGTTTACCTGGGGTGCCCAAACTTTCGATCCCCACTGTATACAGGTGCATCTCATTAAATTAGAATATCATCAAAAAGTTATTTTATTTCAGTAATTCTATTCAAAAAGTGAAACTCATATATTTTATATAGAGGCGTTACACAGAGTGATATATTGCAAGCATTTTGTTTCTTTTAATTTTGATGATTATTGATTTCAGCTAGAGAAAACCCAAAATTCAGTACCTCAGAAAATTAGAATATTACATAAGACCAATAAAAAAAAAAAAGTATTTTTAATACAGAAATTTTGGCTTACTGAAAAGTATGTCCATATGCAGCATAGTATGCACTCAATAGTTGGTCGTGGCTCCTTTTGCATGAATTACTGCATGAATTATTACAGTCAGTGATGATTTGGGGAGCCATGTCATCTGCTGGCGTTGGTCCGCTGTGTTTTATCAAGTACAAAGTCAGCACAGCCCTCTAGCAGGAAATTCTAGAGCACTTCATGCTTCCCTCTGCTGGCTAGCTTTATGGAGATGCGGTTTTCATTTTCCAGCAGGACTTGGCACCTGCCCACACTGCCAAACTACCAATACCTGATTTATTGATCATGGTATCACTGTAATATTAAAAATGTTTGAGATACTGAATTTTGGGTTTTCAATAGCTGTAAGCCATAATCATCAAAAATAAAAGAAAGAAATGCTTGAAATATATCTCTCTGTGTGGAACGCATCTATATAAAATATATTTACTTTTTGAATTAAATTACTGAAATAAATTCCCTTTTTGATGATATTCTCATTTTATGAGATCCACCTGTACATATATTTTTATGTTTCTGTGCACTGATTTATATGAGGTATTGCATATTTATTTATGATTAGATTAAGATTAGCTCTGCACTATTTTATATCATTTAAGACATGCCTTGAATGTAACTGTTTTGGGAAACATTTAGGCCTCTTTCATACGGAGCGGACCGTATTTCGATCCGCTCCGGCACTTTTTTTTCTTTTTTTCTTTTTTTTTACAGACACGGATGACACTTGTGTCATCCGCTCCGTATGTCCGCATATCACCCCATCCGTTTGCGGATGATATACGGACATAATGTATGTCAATGGGATTGCGGATGTCAGCGGACGACACCGCTGACATCCGATTTTGCGTCCTTTCCGTTTTTTAAACGGAAGAAAAATAGGGTTCTCTTCCATTCCAAAAAAACGGAACAGAACTGAAAGGACGCAAATCGGATGTCAGCGGATGGTCATCCCTTGACATCCGCAATCCCATTGACATACATTATGTCCGTATATCACCCGCAAACGGATGGGGTGATACGGAACGCCCGTGTGAAAGAGGCCTTAAAGTGATTTTTGTTTTGAAACTTTGAAATTTTTTATTTTTTTAAATAACAAACAAGTTATACTTATCTTTACCTGCTCTGTGCAATGCTTTTACACAGAGCAGCCCCAATCTTCCTCATCTGGGGTCCCCTGCTTGCGCTTCTGGCTCCTCTCCGATGCTGTGTGCAAGCTTGTTTCTATTGAGGTACTTGTGCAGGCATGCTCCCGAGCCGGCTCTGTGTGTCTCCTGCTGCTGTGTCTGACCCTCTGAAGATGGAGAAAGCGAAGAAAACTGCAGTTCGCAGGCACAGCGCTGGATCGAGATTGGACTCAGGTAAGTAAAAGGAGGGGGGCAGGGGTAAAAACTGCGCTCATAAAGTGTTTTACCTTAATGCAGACAATGCATTAGGGGTACAAAAACCTTCAGCTTTTAGAATCACTTTAAATCAATAGATTTAGTTCTGCTTTAATGTTGGAGAGGCAATGGGCTCCACAATGATTTTAGAAGTTAATTTTAAAAAATGGTTTCAACCTGAATAATAAAAGTAGAATCTGGCTGCCTGTGCTTTGCCTATTCAGATGCTGCTGTGTTTTGCTGCTGCTAGTAACTGAACGGAGCGGTGGGGGAGCAAAGTAAAGTAAAACTATCCGCTGGGCAGGGCTACGTTAAACTGAACTTATTGCTTTTCTCAGCATGGGCAAAGTACATGTTTATTTTAAAGTAGAGATTTTACAAACCTGAGCATATGTTAAAAAATGCATAAACAGAACTGCAAACATCGAATGTCAAAACAATGAGAAGAAGCAGAGAAATACTTTAGGCTGCTGAGGTTATATGCAAACCTGAAGTCAACTTTCACCCCCCTTCTAAGACCCACTATTGATTATTGAGGCCGTCCATCACTAGATCAATAGAGAACTGGGAGGGGGCAGGGTACAAATAGATTTTATTGAAAAGGTTATCATTTTGCATATCATTTCAGCTGTGTTTATCTTGATCTATTGATGGTTTTGAACTTCTGCTTCTCTATATACTTTAAATTCTTCCCAGCGCAGTTCAGATTTTCCAGGTTTTTGAGTTTATACTTCTACACTGATCCTTTTTTACAAAAACAATCATAGCCTAGTTTTTACCTATGTAGGATAGCTGAAAACATATCCTACCATGTTTTATGACAGAGGCAGTAACATTCACAGACTATTTTTATTCCAAAAGCATGCACTAAACTACAAAACATTATGAGAGAAAATTGTTTATATCCGTACAATTATTATACTCAAATCCCCATGGAAATGCGATGCATGCATAATAAATTTCATGTTTACACTTGGCAGATGCTTGTCTCTTTCCTTAGTAACGGCAATCCTGTTTGTACATGCCTCTGCCAACCTTTGTGTAGAAAGCTTTCTAGGCAAGTATTTTAACTGTGTGTCATACACTTTTAAAAAGGTTTAACCCTTACCTGAGCCAGGCCAAAATAACAGTGTCAGCATGGTAAATTTTTGGTTGCATACCTAACTAGTTAACATTTTTAAGGACATGTAAGGCCTTTATTTGTAAAATAATTTTAATGAAATCCCCATCTTTTTTTTTTTGGCACATTATTTTTATAATAGACTGACAAATGCACAAGAATGTAAAAAGACATGTTCACTTTTTTTTAACATTTTTATTATATTTTTAAATACTGTAATTGTTTCTGACAGTTGCAAGTATTAAACAGGTTGTACGTCAGATGCCACTGCAACCTTAAGACCGCATTCACACTGAAGCGGCACGACTTGTGCACTACTTCGGGGGCGACCTGTGAAGTCCCGTGCACCGTGACTTTGGCACGACTTGCACGGACTTCACATAATGGAAGCCAATGCAAGTCGCCTCCAGGTCGCCCCGAAGTAGTACAGGACCCTTTTTCTAAGTCGGAGCGACTTGTGTCGCTCCTATTAGAACGGCTCCTGTACTACACAGTGGGAGCGGGAGGACCGCGACTTGTCAGGCTGACAAGTCGCCTGACAAGTCAGATCAATGTGAATGGAGACTAAGATAGCAATGGTTATCTGCAGGCTGAACGTTTTTTTTTTTTTTTTTATTCCATTGAAGCCTCAAGACTTCATGCCATGGTGCTAAAAATACTGGATGAACCCTCTGCACACTGCCCTTTTGAGCAAACTATGCAATGAAAAACAGGGATATTTAGTTCACACCTATTGCAATACATGTTTAAACTGGCCAACTGCATCAGCATAATCCCTCTTTAGCCAATCCTACACTGCTTTGCCACTGAAAATGCTACTGTGGGCACAATGCCAACCTGGGGCAAACTGACACAAAATGGGGGAGAGCTAAATGGTTTTGGTTTGGCTACTGTCCTACAATACAATAGAAACAAGACATATATGTGCTAAGATCCCAATAGCTTGTACATGTATATCATCTACCAGGTGCTAAAGGGGTGTGAACACATATTAACACTAAAAATACTGGAAGAACCCTTTGCACACTGCTATACCCTTTTAAGCACACTTAGCAAAAAAATATAGGCATGTTTAGTTCACATATATTGCAATACAATTCTTGTTTCATGCCATGGTGGACACTTGAGTGGAAACCCCTGTGGTTGGTTCCCAATCATCAGTACAGACCCCAGCCTTTAAAATTGTTGACTGATGGCTATCAAAGGGGGGATATTTATATATGTATCCCAAGCACAGGGCATCATGATGGTTAACGTTATTATACATATTTTGGAAGGAACTATAATGTATTTGGGACAGTTTTACCTGTCCCAAATACTAATGATATTTTTTAAGTTTATTCATTCATTAATTTTTTTATATTTTTTTTGACTGTATGTGTACAAATTTTGTTATTAAAATGTCCATTTATTCTATGATAAAGAATTATTAGAGCACTATGGGTTTTGTAAAGAGGCAGCACTACAATAATTGTGTCTTCTCAGGCATCTGGTCTCTTTTTGTTACTTGACGGTAGTTGTAGTTATTCGTTTCCATATTTGCATGTTCTAGCATTTATTTGCATGTTCTAGCATATATTATTGCCTTCTTATAATATCGTTTTAGAGCTTGTGGCTCAGTCTGCGCACTGTAGCACAGGTGGCAGGTATAAAGTTGAATGAAAACACTGCAGAAAGGGGCTGGGCAATGTAAGTGGGTGCAGGTTTTGGTTTATGGGTATGATGGATAGGAAGGGTGGGAGAACACATGTACTTTATGAATATCTTTGCTAAAGAAGCAGAAGATATCATTTGTTGGTCATTACTATATAACTCCTAAAGAACTGTTTGTACATGCAGTCTTTAATTGTTTATGGTGTACTAAGTACATGTTTTATTTAACTTGGATCTTATTTTAAAGGATGTTTACCATGACAGTTTAACATAAAGGAGTTGGTTTCTCTTGTGCTTACAATATGATGATTACTGTAATAGTTTAACATAATAAAAAAGTTGGTTTCCCTCATTTTTACAATGGGAGTTCAGTTCAGCTAGCACTTGAAGGAAGCCCTTACATAGCGTACCACAAATACTCCGCAGAGCTAAGGTATAAAATATAGAGCTGCTCCAGCTATAGACCAATAGCCCTGCTTAATGCAGATACTAAACTCTATGCAATGGTATTGGTCAAAGAATGAAAGAATTGATGCCTTAATAGATCCATACAGACCAAACAGGGTTTATCCCAGGGAGGGACGATTAAGATAATGGGATAAGAACATTACTCTTACTGCATAAGCAGAGAAGTGGAAAAGCCCTGGGTATATTCCTGATAGATGCAGAAAAGGCATTTGACAGGGTGGACTGGAGCTTTATGTTGAACAAAATAGAAAACTTGGGACTGGGCCCTAAGATGGTTGGATAGATCAAGGCTTTATATAATCTTTCTACAGCGTCAGTAAGAGTAAATAGGAGCCTGTGACGAACTTTTGAAATGTCTAATGGTACGGGACAGGGCTGCCCGCTTTTGCCTCTCCTGTTTGTACTCTCATTGGAGCCACTACTTGCAACAATAAGAAATAATGTAGACATAAGAGGGATAAAGATAGGAGATGAAGTTCATAAAGTAGTGGCATATGCGGGTGATATTTTGTTCTATCTGATCAATCCCAGGATAACATTACCAAATGTAATAAAAGAATTAAAGAAGTACAGAGAACTCTCTAATTTTAAGATTAATCCAATAAAATCAGAAATCTTAAACGTAAATTTGAGTAAAGAAGAAGAGCAAGCATTACGGTGGGAATTTCAGTTTATATGGGGCAAAAGTGGGATAAAATACCTCGGTATAAAATCAACGCCAACATTAGAGAGAATATATCAAGCAAATTATATCCGAAGAATTTAAAAAAAATAGTGAATAGACCGCTCTCCTGGATCGGACAAATAAATATAATAAAGATGGTGATATTACTAAAAATTCTATATAAATTCCAAATGTTGCCAATATTAATACCTCATATATATTTTAGAACATTAAAGTCAATGATGTTAAAGTTCATAAGGCAGAATACGAAACCAAGAATACAATGTTAAGTACGAACCAAAGGTAAAACACAAGGGGGGCTAGCAGCACCAGACATTAAAATGTATTATGATGCTGTCATAGTAACACGAATGATTATATGTTTAAAGATAAAAAGTGGTGAAAGTGGTAAAAGCTGGGTGGAAATTGAAAATACACTGGGTAAGACATTATTGAAAAGAATATATGGATTCCATATAGATATAGAACACTGGATGTAAATACACATGAATTGACCAAAAATGTATTTAGGATATGGGATAAAATACACAAGCAAGTAAAATGGGAATATAATTCACCACTAATTGCACACATTTTTTTTTTACTGGGCAATGGGACGCAATTTGGTGAATGGATTAAAAATGCACAGTTGAAAGATATCACAAAAAAAGGAAAAATTTGTTCATATCAGGATTAAAACACAAGGGTGACTTGATGAAGTTGAATGAATGGAGGTATTTACAGCTAAAGCATTTTGTATCAACACTGCCACAACCAATTAGATCTGAGGAAGATTTAAATCCACTTGAACATCTTTGTAATGTACAGGAGCCCGTGAAACACAGTACAGCACAAATTTATAAAATACTCAAGGAGCTGAAAGAGCTGAAAATACATTAATTCATTAGAAAATGAGAATTGGAAACACAGTTAGAAGAGCAACAAATAGGTAAAATAATGAGAGCAGTTTATAGTTCTGCAGTAGATATAAAGACAATTGAAATGAACTATAAACGCTTGACAAGATGGTATTTAACACCTGAGAAATTACAAAAATATCAGCTGGAGAAATTGCCACTCTGTTGGAGAGGATGTAATATGATGGGCACTATGACCCACTTATGGTGGGAATGCCCAAAAAAATACGAGAGCATTGGCAGGAAGTGGAACAATATATAAAAGTAATTACAGGTATAGAGATTCCAGATGAACCATGGGGCTGTCTATTCCATAATATAAATAAAACAATAAAACAATACGGGAGTACTAATGCTAAATGCTGCAAAAGGTATAATTCCAAAATAATGGTTAGACCAAGAAAGACCTTCAATAAAGGAATGGTTTAAAATATTTGAACACATATTTAATATGGAGTATATTTGCAGCAGTGAGGAGGAAAGGATGGAGAGATTCTCCGGAATATGAGAAAATTGGATAGACTTTTAAAAATTGAATAAATATGTGGAAATATGTGCAGAGGGAGAGAGGAATAGGGAAGAGAATTGGGACTGAGAGGAGAGGGTGGAGGAGGAGTAGGGTGGGGAGGGAATGGGTGAGGATGGGAGATAATAGCAATTGTACAATATGTGTTTGTATGTTTTAACCACTTAAGCCCCGGAGGATTTGGCTGCTAAACGACCAGAGGGTATTTTGCGATTCGGCACTGCGTGACTTTACCGGACAATTGCGCGGTCGTGCGACGCTGTACCTAAACGAATCTGGCGTCCTTTTTTTCCCACAAACAGAGCTTTCTTTTGGCGGTATTTGATCACCTGTGCGATTTTTTGATCACGCGCTATAAACAAAAAAAAAGCGTAAATTTTGCAAAAATAGCAATATTTTTCCCTTTTTTTTATATGAAATTCCCCCAAAAAAAAATGTAAAAATCAAAATTTTTTAATATTTTCGGCCAATTTGTTTTATGCTACCTATGTTTGGTAAAAAAAATCGCAAAAAGCGTATTTTGATTGGTTTGCGCAAAAGTTATTGCGTTTACTAACAAAGGGAAAGATTTTTGTCATTTTTGTTGTTTTTTTTTTTAACGCGTAATGGCGGCGATCTGCGATTTTTTTTGCGGTACTGCGACATTGCGGCGGAAAGATCGGACCCTTGACTGACATTTTTGACACTTTTGGGGTTACCAGTGACATTTCTACAGTAATCAGTGCTATATATATGCACTGTTACTGTAAAAATACACTGGTAGTGAAGGGGTTAACTTTATTTGAGAGGGAGGGGCTGTGTGTGTCCCTAGGGGCGTGATTCTAACTGTGATTGGCTGTGGCTTCAACTGTATGCAGAGTGATCAATGGATCTACATAGTAGATCCATGTGATCAGCTCTCATACAGAGAGGAGAATGACAGGCAGCTTGTTTACACAAGCTGCCTGACTTTCTCCCTCTCCCCCGCTGATCGCAGAGTGGCCGGCGGCGATCGGGTCCGCCGGTCACACGCGCGGGGGGGTCCGTGACCACGCGGGAGCGGGAGCGCGCCTCCGGCGGCGCGCGCTCGCTCCCTAAACCCTCACAGGCGAGCGACGTAGACCTACGTCACTTTGCCTGTGAGGGGCTGACCGCCGCCGTAGATAGTCGTGCGGCGGTCGGCAAGTGGTTAAATGTTTGTATTGAGAAAATAAATACAATTTAAATTAAAAAAAAAGATATGGAGCTGACAACAGTGTTAGTTGGGACCCATCTCACAATTTTTGGCAAAGGCAAGTTTAGAAAATGTATACTGGTTGGTTTATATGGTAATGTTATGGTTAACAGTAACCATTAAAGTCCTGTTTTTCTACAATTATTCCCATAGTTAGCCATGTCAATGTAGATTGATGAGCCAGCCAGCTGAGATGTATACATACATACATACATGTTTTATAATGTTCATATATATGTGTTAAAATGCACAAAGAGAGTGTAACAAAGCATTAAAACTAACCATGATTTTGTTTGTTTTTTCTCTTTCCATGTCTTATCAATCCTGTCTTCTTGAAGGAGGTGGAGGTTAGTACTAATTTTCTATACATTTCCTGTGTTATATTTATCCTATAATTTATAGGCATCGCTTTTTACACTTTTTACACTATACTAGAAGAATGGTGGAATGAATAGTTTGTTATGGGCAACACCACAGGATAATCTGCAGGAAAACTTTCTAGGTACGGGCTGAAAGTTGCAGGGCTTGTTTGCATTGGAGTCTTACATTGCACCCTTGGTCCACTGATCACAGTAGCAAAGTTCCCAGGCTCTTTAGGGCAAAAAAAAAAAAAATGAATTAAGATTATTTTGTCCATCAAAAATATGTGCATTTAATATTGTTTTTCCCAAAAGGTGAACTTATCCTTTAAATCCACAAAGTTTCTCTCATGAATGCTTGTCTTGTAAATGTAAAGCGTGCATACTGTATGTGTACTGTATATTTGATGTGATTATGTTGTTACCAAAGCTAAAGGTCACAGTGCAGATGCGGGGAACCAAGCATATCCACTCCATGATGTCCCCTGACCTGACAAAGCAGTGTTGCAAAAAGACTGCTTTACCATATGCTTAGGTCTATGTTCTTCATTTACATTCAAGTCCCAGAGAGATATGCCATAATACATATTCTCTGAGCACTTTTTATCTGTTCATATAAGGGAAATGTAGGAAAAGTAAAAATCAGACAACACATTTCAAGTGTAATCACACTGGTCGTGAAGGCACAACATATCCAATCCATTATTTAACTTCTTGTGGATATACTGCGGCAAGGTGGCTCGGCTGCATTAATCGCTGTACCCATACATCACTCCTCGCGAGAGGGGAAGCTGATCTGCGGGGCCGGTGGCTGCGATTGCCAGGAGTCCGATCTGTCTGCCGCAATGTTGCAGTCATGCTAGAAATCGCTGATCGCTGCCATTACTAGTAAAAAAAAAATGTTATAACAATGACATAAATCTTTCTCCTAGTTTGTAGATGCGATAACTTTTGCGCAAAGCAATCAATATACACTTTTTGGGATTTTTTTTACCAAAAATGTGTAGCAGAATACATATTGGCCTTAAATTATGAAAAAAATAGATTTTTTATTGGGAATGTTATATAGCAGAAAGAAAAAAAATATATATTTTTTTCAAAATTGTCGCTTTTTTTTGTTTATAGCGCAAAAAATAAAAATCACAGAGGTGATCAAATACCACCAAAAGAAAGCTCTATTTGTGAGGAAAAAAGGACATTCAATTTATTTGGGTACATCGTCGCACGTCCGTGCATTTCTCAGTTAAAATAACACAGTGCCCAATCACAAAAAATGGCCTTGTCATCAAGGGGGTAAAATCTTCCAGTCCTTATATGGTTAAGAAATATTTTCTGCGAATACACTTTAACTTCATGGGTTGTTAATATTTAAATGTGAATCCAATAAGGCAATAGGTCTGCTTTACTTTACCTAACAAGCCTTACATTTTTAGTTTACAGAAAGTGTACACTAATAGGATCAATTTCAGCAAAAGTATTGATCTTTAAACACTGTTCCTGTGTCTAATGTCCAGATAGGTTAAGGGCCATGGACAGATGCATCCGCATGACTGACACATTGATTAATCTATCTGTGTTTCAATGAAACATGGGCTGTCTGTGTAAAAAGCACAAAAAGATGGAAAACCACATTCGATTTGTAGGATAGTCATATTTATAAAATTATTATAAAATTAAGTTTGACATTTGTGACCATGCATGGGAAATATTGTATTGATCAATATATACAGATCTGAATTTCCTTGTCTTCTGTGATAAAAGATATACTGACAGGTCATCATTTATGATAATTCATGCTAGTATGACTGTTTTATCATTAGAGCCCCTGGAAAGCACTGTTGGAATACTAGCTGTAAAAGAGTGTGTGGAGCTGTCCGTTCAGCACCATACATAGTGTTGTGTATCAGAATATTCTGTAATCATTTGCCAGGAAATATATATAACAGTGGTCCCCAACCAATGGCTTCACTCACATGGGGACCTTGGATAACATTAAAAAAAGCCACAAAATACACTCACCGGCCACTTTATTAGATACACCTTGCTAGTACTGGGTTGGACCCCCTTTTACCTTCAGAACTGCCTTCATTCTTCGTGGCATAGATTCAATATGGTGGAAACATTCCTCAGAGATTCATCAGACCAGGCAACGTTTTTCCAATCTTCTATTATCCAATTTTGGTGAGCCTGTGTGAAATATAGCTTCAGTTTCCTGTTCTTAGCAGACAGTAGTGGCACCTGGTGTGGTCTTCTGCTGCTGGAGCCCATCTGCTTTAAGGTTCGATGTGTTTGTTCAGAGATGGTATTCTGCATACCTTGGTTGTAACGAGTGATTATTTGAGTTACTGATGCCTTTCTATCATCTCTAACCAGTCTGCCCATTCTCCTCTGACCTCTGACATCAACAAGGCATTTTTGTCCACACAATTGCTGCTCACTGGATATTTTCCCTTTTGCCTATTCTCTGTAAACGCTAGAGATGGTAGTGTGTTAGAATCCCGCTAGATCGGCAGTTTTTGAAACACTCAGACCAGCCCATCTGGCCCCAACAACCATGCAACGTTCAAAGTCACTTAAATACCCTTTCTTTCCCATTCTGATGCTCAGATTGAACTTCAGCAAGTCGTCTTCACCATTTCTAAATGCCAAAATGCATTGCGTTGCTGCCATGTGATTAGCTGATTAGCAATTTATGTTACCAAGGTGGACCTAATAAAGTGCCTGGTGAGTGTAGATTTTGTGCAACTAAGAATCTTAGATAACATAAGCTGTATTGTCTGGAAGAATACTCTCTTGTCTGATACTATTTCAGGCATGCAGTCATGGACAGGGAAACATCTACTATGACACTGAATGTTGTGTGTATTTGAGTGGTGCTTATTTCACCCTCTCAGAAGGTACTCAGAATAAAAGTATCAGATGGTGTTTTTTTGTTTTACAAAGAAATATTGAATGTAGGTTTCAGCTGCGAGTATATATTTTAGCTTTAGCTATTGCACTCAGTGAACAGCAGGCTTTTCTTAGCAAAGCAGCTAAGGTCAGCCTGGTAAATATGTAACGAAGCCTAGAGCTCCATGTGCTGGTTGAACATTTAAACATGGACTATTAACTGTTAAAAAAAACCATGAAAAACAAATTTTAAATATTTCTTAATAGCTGATAGAAAAATATTAAAATGTGTTTATCAGTTCTGTTTTTAAAAAATATAGATATATACAATCACTTTTAGCATTCCATTTAAGCAATAACATTACATTAAAATATAGAGCGGACTTAAAATTAGTTCTCTGAGTGCAATTTAATTAATGTGTAGTGTGTGGTTCCCACACTTTTCTTATGGCCTAAACTACCTTGTTTTAAAACAATGCTTGAGGACTGCTGTGCTTTGTATTTGTATGGGTCCATAATTCATAAAAACTACTTGAAATACACTATCATAGCTATATATGTACTATTCTAAGCCCAGATCCTGAGTATTTCACATAGAAAGGAGATAACAATCTGCTCTAAATTCCTGTGCAGCTGGAAAAGCATGCTGCACAGATTACATTTTATGTTAATGCTCTGTGCTATTTAAAAGGCAGCCTACATCTATAGAAAATAATGTTTTTATCGCATGCAGATTACCATATACCCCTTCTGTCTGTGTGAGAATTTCTTTTTATAAAGTAAAAGCAATTTTGCTGGATCTTTATCGTTACTATTTTTGTTCAATAAGTGTTTATTGAAAGAAATTTCACAATGTTCGAACAGCAATAAAACGCAGAACAATTACCGAGCATATACGGATTACAAGGAATAGGTAGACCCCATACACATAACAAATCAAGACAGATGGATACATACACTTATTTTAGCATAAATACTGTATAGTATTGAAACATGAATATATGAGTTCGGTAGATAAAGAATGGCAGGAAGAGGAAATATAGAAAAGAGGGGGAAAGAGAAAAAGGGGATTAGAGTGAGAATTTGGGATATCTGCACATTAGTTATGGTTTACACAAGTAAAAATTTTGTCAGGTTTGAGACATTATTCCAGCATAAGAAGGGGAATAGGTAAAGGACAACCAGCAGGCCCATAACATAGAAGACATATCTCTATATTCTAGGGCAGGGTTTCTCAACAAGGGTTCTGTGGAACCCTAGGGTTCCTCCTGAGGTTGCTGGGGGTTCTTTGGGCAATGGGCAATTTCTGCCTCTCAGATAAGTTCCCAATTACACCATTGTTCCTTTTAGCTATTTGTAAGGGGGTAATTCTTCCCAATGATGACAAGAGCAAGGAGCATTCTTCCCACTGACTGTCACACTAATGTGTCATGAGTTGTAGATTTTACATTTTTAGCAGGGGTTCCCCGAGACCAGAAATTTATTTCAAGGGTTCCTTTGTGTTCAAATGGTTGAGAAAGGCTGTTCTAGGGTCATATCCTCCATATGGTAGATATGATGAAATGAAATGAAGTAGTGGACGTTACAACATTGTTTGTTTGCTTACAACTGCTTTGTCCCAGGGGTCGTTATGGATTGGATAACCCTAAATAGTCTCGATTTTTTTTAAGATTGTGGCCCAGAAAGGTCGCATGGGTGGGCAGAACCACTAAATTTGGGCATGTGTGGCCACCTCCCCAAAACCCCTCCAGCAAAGGTTTGAAAAGTCCGGGAACATCTGACGTAGTTTTGCAGTTGTGTGATACCTTTATCATTATTATGTACGAATAAACCTATCTCTCAGTGCTCCTTAAAGTAAAAATAGCTAACTATTAAAAAAAAATCCTAATTCATCTATTCATAGATTTGTGTATAAATCTTTTGTGTTCACCCAGTGCCCTTCAGTAATCGCCTTATATCATCACTTTGGATTATTGTCTTGATCTATCACAATAGTCTGCTTTATATTCAGTGGGTACCAGATCTCTCTTGTTCCCAATAAATTCTGATTCTTAATCGAAATCCTTTTGTGAAACGAGTGGACTATAAATAAAAAAATAATCTGGTGGAGGGAATCAGGGTGCCATATTGGTGTGTGCGAAAGTGTCTGATATTTAAACCTCAGCACTCAAGTCATTAACCCCCCCCCCCCCCTCCCCAGCTACTGTATGTGCTATGTTAGTTTAACCACCTCAATATTGGACACTTTTACCTCCTTCCTGTCCAGGCCAATTTTGAGTGCTGGCACACTTTGAATGACAACACTGTACCCAAATAAAATGTTAGCTTTTTTGAGACAGATAGAGCTTTCTTTAGGTGATATTTAACCACTTAAGCCCCAGAGGATTTTCCTGCTCAAAGACCAGGGCCTATTTTGCAATTCGGCATTGCATGACTTTAACGGACAATTGCGCGGTCGTGCGGCACTGTACCCAAATGAAATTGACGTCTTTTTTTCCCCACAAACAGAGCTTTCTTTTGGTGGTATTTGATCACCTGTGCGATTTCTACTTTTTGCGCTATAAACAAAAAAAGAGCGACAATTCCCCAAAAAAATGTAAAAATCTAAATTTTTTAACATTTTAGGCCAATTTGTTTTCTGCTACATATGTTTGGTAAAAAAAATCGCAATAAGCATGTTTTGATTTGTTTGCGCAAAAGTTATTGCGTTTACTAACTAAGGGAAAGATTTATGTCATTTTTATTGTTTTTTTTTTTAAAACTAGTAATGGCGGCGATCTGCAATTTTTTTTGCGGGACTGCGACATTGCGGCGGACAGATCGAACTCCTGACTAACACTTTTTACACTTTTGGGGGTACCAGTGACATTACTACAGTAATCAGTTACATATGCACTGTTACTGTAAAAATGACACTGGCAGGGAATGGGTTAACTTTATTAGTGATCAAGGGGTTAAGTGTCTCCCTAGGGGCGTGATTCTAACTGTAAAGGGGTGTGGCTAGTGATGTAACCACAGAGACATGCGATCCTACATAGCAGGATCGTATAGTCTCTGCAGTTAGATCAGGGAGAATGACAGGCGGCTTTGTTTACATTAGCCTGCCTTTCTCCCTCTCCACCGGGAGATCGCGAGTGAGCGGCGCACATCGGAGCCGCCGGTTACTCGCACGGACATGTCAGGGAATGAGCGGGGGCGGGAGCGCTCCTCCGGCGGCACGCGCTCGCCCCCTAGAGGCTCGTAGGCGAGCGACGTAGCCCTACGTCGGTTTGCCTGTATGGGGCTGACTGCGGCAGTAAATAGTTTTTTTATTTCTTGTTAAATAAACGAAAAAAAGACTGAACATTTTGAAAAGAAAATGTTTTTCTTTGTTTCTGTAATAACATTTTGCAAATAAATAATCTTTCTTCATAAATTGAGGCCAAAATATATACTGCTACATTTCTTTGGGGAAAATAACCCAAATCAGTGTATACTATTTAGTCTTTAGGAAAGTCCAAAAAATATGGAATATATATTTGAAAATCAATCAATCCTGATGTACTCATGGCCTATCTCATTCTCAAAGCCCTAAAATGCCAGGACAGTACAGATGACCCCTTTTTGGCAACCCAAGGTATTTAGGAAGAGGCATGGTGAGTTTTTAGAAGTTGTAATTTTTTGTCAAAATGTTTTGGAAAATGAAGAATTTAAAAAACATTGTACAGTGCCATCATATAACTGGTGGGGCGGTGATCAGGGACACAATTTTCTTAATTTTTTAAAATATTTTTAGATTTTTTTTACAATTTTTTATACATACTGTGACCAGAGCAGTACAGTGTTACCATAGGGGGAAGTGATTAGGATTTTTTTCTTTCACACAGTAATAATAACTGTTATAAGCATTTCTTTTTTATGAATGGCATCCATTCTTCCAGTGTGTATTATTGTGAAGCTGTGATTGGCCACAACTATCATATGGTACAGATGCATTGTGATTGTCCCTTTCTATACCATGTGACCACTGTGACCAATCACAGTCATTTATTGTGTACAACTGCCAAAGCCATTCGTTGTATACAACTGTTATGTGATCTAAGACGTGGGTAAAAAGCCGCTGGTGATCTTTTATATTACTGGATAAACTTATTCAAGGTATCACGTGTATTAAATTAAATATTAATATTATTAAAAATACTGAATATAATAGTGCAGTTCGTGATTATAAAAAATTATTTAAAAGTGCATCAATCTATAATTGCAAATATTAATTATCATAAATCTCATAAATAAATATGTTAAATAAATAAATATATAAATACATTAATCAGTGCAACAAGCAAACAAAGTGCTTAATAGTGCGTGCATAAATTAAACCACATCAAATAATTGAAAAATGGTCGTGCTCTCCAGTAAAGTGCTCCAAAGAATATATAGCAAGTGTCTCTGGAAAAACTGAGCAATTCGTGCAATAGGATTGTGCTTCTATGTTCTTATTCTTAAGGTGCTTCAGGTGGTGGGGTGTGACACACGTGGCCTCTTACCAGCTTCCAATGAGTCGCAATGACCCCCATCGCCTGTGATCCCTTTAACTGGGTGGATCAAACCTCTCCTTGATATCTTTAGATTGGATATCTGCTCCAGTCCAAGGGTTTCTAGTGTTTCCTCCTTCTAAAATCACAGTCTGTAATATAACTAAGTCGCTGCAGCTCCAGTCAGCTCCACTGGGTGGCGGATGAATACACTTGTTCACAGAAGCTTTGAATTTTCACCTTTCTGCTTGAAACTTAAAAAAATGTGTTCTGCTTTCATCACTTCCTGTAGGTCATATCCCATCATGCACTGTTATGTGATCTGCTTTGATCATTCACAGCGATTACATGGTACCGGCAGCAGCCTTATACACTGATTTGTCATCCACTGTGTCCAGTGGACACAGCACAGCAGGTGACAGATTGCACCACAGCGCAGCCCATGGGGTGCGTGCAAGGCGCAATCCTGGGTGGAAGTAATATGATATCCACTTAGGAAGGCAGCACTCCCGCTCAGCCATCATTGTAATATAGGCTGGGTGGGAAATGGTTAAAAAAATCCAATTTTATTAACTAAACCTGGACACATGACTCACTGGGGCCCCGATCTTCACTCCAAAGGAGGGTCCCTCTTCAGGTGTTAGCATCACTGCCAAGGTGATGTGGACATTTCTTATTGACTATCCAGGGTGAGGTGTCTCAGAAGGGTGCACAATATAAAGACATTGCAAAGACACCATGCCTAAAGCAGTAACAACGAGGAATGTGGATGGTGGGCTTATGTGAGTAAAGAACTGCCGCAGACTTTTTGGGTTCTATAGCATAGATACATTGGTACAGCTTGGACTAATGGTAAGTATGCATATGTCACACCTGTGGGACCACTGTAGAAGCAGAGATTCACTGAAGTAGTCACCGCTATTACAATGATTGTTGCTGTCTTCTGGGTACTGGCTGCCCCGCTGCATAGTAGTAACCACAGAGGGTCGCTTGCTTCATAGGGTGCCATTCAGAGAATGCCTTAAATATTTTCAGAGAATGCAAAGCTGATTGAGCAAAGGGGAGATTGTACCGTCATTGCCCTGACTCTCCACCGCATTCAACCAAAGACCACTTTGCTAAACAGTGATAAGCATGTGCCTATCAAATATTAGGACTCTTAGTATTCACGCACTTGTTTTGGGCCAGTGACTCATTAAGTACTGAAACAGAGATAAGGATGGAGTTGCACCTACAAAATGATATCTTAGAATATATCTAAAGATCTTTTTGTAATATAATTTCTATATCTAGGAATATTATTCGCATACTGTATAGGTCAGGGATTCTCAAACTACGGCCCTCCAGCTGTTGCGGAACTACACATCCCATGAGGCATTGTAAAACTCTGACATTCACAGACATGACTAGGCATGATGGGAATTGTAGTTCCTGAACAGCTGGAGGGCCATAGTTTGAAGACCCTTGGTATAGGTAAATAATATCAGATACATTTTAGTGACCAGAAAGGGAGGCCTCCGACAGTAGAAAAAAAAATCAGGCAGGGGTTTTAACCTTTCCTTACTCAAGGAAAAGTTTTTAGCTGGAGTTATAATTACATTTTTTTAAACGTTTACAAATATACAGTATATATTTATATATACATACATACACACAGGGTGACCGATGGGAGTCTGACGGTTTTTAGAACAGGTAGTACACGGTAGGTGGTGATGGGAGGGGGATGGGCTAGGCGTCTCCCCCCCCCCACTGGAGTTCCAATCAAGCAAATGAAGTAGTGGACGTTACAACATTGTTTGTTTGCTTACAACTGCTTTGTTCGAAGTGGTGAGTCTATCACAGAAATGCAGCGGCTATTTAGTAGAGAATCCAATGTTGGTCAACAAGAGACCGTTCCCAGTTGTAATAATCATGCAGAAACTTTGTTACTGGGCTCCTGAAAATCCTAGGAACACTCAAGAAAGACCTCTCCACGTGTTACAGTGTGTTGTGCGATTGCCCCTTTTGGCGTTATTAGCCTGTATTTTTTCAAGAAAACAGTGACTGTTAACTCAGAAAGTTAAATTCACATGCTGAACAACTTCTTACGACCAGAACTGCCAAGATGAGGAATAAACATGAGAAATATTTAATTTCAGCAGGATGGTGCCCCAGCGCATACTGCCAGTGCACCGATGGAAGTTCTTCTAAACATATAACCTGGGTGCCTCATTTCATATTTCGGCGATGTTCCATGGTCCCCAAGGTCTCCTTATTTGTCATAATGTGACTTCTTCCTATGGGGGTACCTGAAGAGCCATGTGTACACTCACAAACCCTGTGATTTTAATGAATTGAAGGATGCCATTCGACAAGAAATGATCAACAGCTTTTGGCCCGAGTGATGGACAATTTCAAGCAAAGGATTGAAAGCTGCATTCAAGAGGATGGTCGCCATCTAAATGACATTTTTTTTCATAACTGAATAAGTAACTCAAATGGCATGTCTATCTGTTTTTGTAAAAATAGTTCCATTTCAAGTTGAAAATCTACAGAGTACTGTTCTTTTCAAAACTGTCTGACTCCCGTCAGTCACTCTGTATATTACCTTTTGCAGAAATATTTTTTGCTTCCTGCTAAGTAGTATACTGCTAAGTAGTCTACTGTGCGTAGCTGATCCTCTTAGCTAATGATGATGTTGTCATGATGTATGCATTTCCCTGTAGCTAATGATGATGTTGTCATCATGTATGCATTTCCCTGTATCACATAGTCAGATTATTACCTGTGGGTCAGACACATTGGCCCTGGCCTAGAATTGCAGGGTCATGAAATGTAAAGCCAATGACCAGTTGCATCCATTGATGACTGTAGGCATGCTGGTTAATACTTCAAGAGTCTCATGAGTCTGACAAAAATATTGGCTGCCAGGACTACAACCCAGCCATCAGTACTAAATTACATTCAACTAGCTCCCAGCATTGAGGGGATTTTGAGAAACGTCACATAACTGCAAGCAGGATCGCTCAAAATGACCTATGAGAGGGCAGGATACAAAAAATAGACTTGAATATTGTGAAGATGGTATGTGAAACCACTGCAAGTATTCATATGAATGAATACCATGGACAACCCAAGGCAGATGTAGAAAAACCAGTGAGTACATGATAGAGACCTTAGATAAATGTGAATCATTTTTTTTACAGTGCACATGCATGTGGACAGATTTACACGCCCTTCAGTGCCACTGCTGGTTTTATTGGGACAGATGTTTCCAACCACTGCTTAGCTATGAAAAACACATTTCTTTTTTTATACAACAGTCTATGCCTGTAACAAATGCCTGTAAAAAGGAGCCTTTTAACTACTTACTGCCCGCCCACCGTCAAATGACAGTGGAGCGTTGCAGCTGTTTTTCTGGGATGCCATCATATGACGTGCACAAGAACAGCCTCTCTCGCGCGCACGCAGGGGCGCACATTGTGGTGATCATGGCCGTGCGGTGTTGCTAGGACATGGCGCGACCGTAATCTTGGTAAAGAGCCAATGACATGGCTCTTTACCCATGTGATCAGCTGTGTCCAATCACAGCCGGTCACATGTAAATGAGGAAGTACCCTTTACACTGCCGACAGTGCCGTGCCACTGTCAGAGTGTGTGGCGAGGAGAGCCATTCAGCGGCTCTTCCTTAAAGGGGAGACTAGGACAGGTAATCAGGGCACTAATCATCAGTGCCCTGATTACAGAAAAGTGAAAAACAGTGCCAATCAGTGTCCACATTGCCCACAGTGCCCACTATCAGTGCCCACCATCAGTGACCATAGTGCTGCCAGTCAGTGCCTGCTCATCTGTGCTGTCCATCAGTGCCTATCAGTGCTGCCCGTCAGTGCCCATCAGTGCCGCCCATCAGTGCCCATTAGTGTCATCTGCCAGTGCCCATCAGTGCTACCTATCAGTGCTCATCAGTGCCGTGTATCAGTGCTCATCAGAGCCACCTATCAGTGCCCATCAGTGCGGCATATTGGTACCTCTTCATCAGTGCCACCTCATCAGTGGCCATACGTGCCACCTCATCAGTGCCCATCAGTGCAGCCTATCAGTGCCCATCGGTGCTGCCTCATTAGCGCACATCAGTGAAGGAGAAAAATTCTTTATTTTCAAAATGTACTCACAGAAAATAAGAAAAACGCCTTTTTTTTTTCAAAATTTTCTGTCTTTTTTTTTTTTTTGTAAGAACTAAAAAACCCAGCGGTGATTAAGTACCACCAGAAGAAAGCTCTATTTGTGTGAAAAAAATAATAAAAATTTTATATGGGTACAGTGTAGCATGATCGCGCAATTGTCATTCAAAGTGTAATAGCACTGAAAGCTGAAAATTGGCCTGGGCAGGAAGGGGGTGAAAGTGCACTGTATTGAAGTGGTTAAACATAAAACACATTTAAGGAAACCGGGAACCAATGAAAATGCACAGTGCAGTTGTTATAACCCGACTAGAAGGTATAAAAGATAAAACATGCACTATATTGTGTTTTCTTTGCTAAATAAAATTCAGTGTGTACTTATAGATCCCTAGAGAGTAAGCAATATTTTATGGATGAATAAGCTGACATTGTAACAGCTGTTCTGTGGCCAATCAATAGTCTATCTTGCTAGAAAGCTATGACCTTACTGGTGTTTAACTATGTAGCTCGTGCAGTAACAAGATTGGGCACATGTTAAAATGCTTCATTGACTGTTATTAAAAGAATAGCATTATGGAGAGTGACAAACAGACGTAGGCCTCATGCACATTGGACGATTTGCCATCTCTTCTAGACTCCTTTCCTCCTGGCAGAAGCGCTTTGGCAGAAAAAACGCTTGACACTTGTAAAGACATGTAAAGCATTTAGGCACATCAAGTGCTTGGGCATTCATTCATTTCAGTGGCCATAATAATTATTAATCAAATAAATTGATCAAATCAATTTAAATCAAGCCTTTTTACTAGTGATTTAAATTATGATATAAATTGTGATTTAATTTGACTTGATTTAAATCAAATCCACCCTGACACTGATGGTCTAGTTGTACTAGAGAACACATGATATTATCTAAAAAAGTTATTATTAGCTTCCAGTAAGCCTGTAGGCAGGATTAGAGTAGGTGGAAAAAGTAGGGATGGGCCACTTGACACTTAAGACATAATGGTTTATAAGTTTATATTTTGCTAACCGAATTGGTGTTGAATAGGTACAATGAAGTATAAATAGATGGGTGAGTTTATTAGTAAGTTTCACAAAGACTAATTGGTGACTGGTAAAAGCTCTTTCTAGGGCTCAAATCAGACTCCCACAAAAATGTTCTGTTATAAGCCTGGGCTCATACTATGGGGTCCTGGAATTCCAAATTTGTTTGAGAGAAGCTCTGCCACTATTACATTTTGACCCAGAGCCCATTGACATTTCTTCATTAATAGGGATAATGGCCATGAGCACAGATAAAAAAGAAAAAAAATATCAGGATTCTTTTGGAAAACTGATTTGAAAGTTCAGGATTCCTGAAAATCAGAATATACATATATCCTAGGGAATGGGACTCTGCATGCACAGCAAAAAGGACTGCAACTAGTTACAGCTAGGAGACTAATGCCCCGTACACACGTGCAGATTATCTGAAGACTTTTGTCTGCAGACTTACCAAAACCATATAATATGAGGTCAAACCTAAACACTTTCAATTTGTATGCAATCCGGCAGGCCCTTGCACTACATAGAAAAGGTAAATCTGAAGACAAAAGTCTGCAGATAATCTGCACGTGTGTACGGGGCATTATGGTCAACAATGCTTGATAGCTAACTTCCCTTTATATAGTCATGTTCTAAATAATGGGTGCTCAACCTGTGGCCTTCCAGCTGCTGCGTAACTACAAGTCCCATCCTGACTCTGCCTTTGGGAGGTATGCTTGTAACTGCCAGTAGCTTGCAGTGCCTCATGGGACTTTTAGTTCTAAAGCAGCTGGAGGGTCACAGGTTGAGCATCCATGTCCTAAATGAAGTCCGTTAATTAACTTTTTTTTTTTTGGTATGTGTCCATCTCTGCTTGAATAGACATGCATCTGTAAACTAAATTTATTGATCAGCATTGAGCTTTAAAAACAAATTAAATCTGTCCAGGGGTATTTCCGGCATGGCAGGGGTCCAATTGTAGACATGAATAAGTGGCTTATAGGAAATATTTTCCATGTCATGACTACTTTCTTTATGCCAGGTACCTTCCAGTGCCCAATGACTTATAATAATAAGAATAATAATAATAAGAATAATATATGATAATATATGGTTGGTTTAAATAGTGTAATGGCCCACACATTGTTGTTTGATTTGTTTAGTTAAAATTACATTGGAGTTGATATACTAAAGGCAAATATACTGGGCACTGCAAGTGCACTTAAGCCACGTACACACGTAACGATTATCGGCCGTAAATATTCGGCCGACGACCGATCGGCCGATTGTAGGCTTGTTAGTATGATGCTTCCAACAGCGCATTTTCGGCCGAACAGAATCTGTCGTGCAGGCATTTAAATTTTTGTTGGCCAACACCAGAACGGCCGATTGTTCGCCAGTCAGTACAGATTTCGGCCGACAGACAGCAGATTAGCAAGACTGGGCATGCTCAGAAAAGAAAAAACACAAGGAAAGTTAACCATCACATGACATCACTTCTGCAGTCGGCTGTTGTTGGCCGACAAAATTTGTGTGCAGTCTTTTGCAGTTTTCAACAGACACGACAGCCCTGGACAAAAGACGAACGATCGTTCGGCCGACGATCAGTACGTGTGTACTGGGCTTTATTCCAGAGCTTAGTAAATGAGGTAAAGCTTCACTTTGCAAAGAATACTCAATCACATTTAAGGAAAAAAAGCGCACAGCATAGTTGCCTTTAGTAAATCAACCTCTCTTTGTCAGTGTCTTCACTTGGTATACATTTTAGGATATTATGTGCAGTAAAAGTAAGTGGATTTAAAGCTGTCCCACTGCAGCATATCCTGAAGTAGCTGAGGTTTCTCCTCAATCTGGGCAGCAAATGGATAGGTAGGGTTGGTGAGAAGGATTGCATTTACAGGTAGGGGTCAGGCATTATAGGAAGCAGGTTGTTTAGTTATTCGTCAGGGGAAGCATATAATAATTTTATAGTAACTCGGCTTATACTCGAGTCACTGGCTCACTTACTTTTTAAAAATGGCGCCGCCTGGCACCGTCATGTCACTGCCCATGCGCCGCATGCCCGGGAACAGCCAAACGTGTACGAGCTTTCCCGAGCATCGGCGGTGCATGCGCGGTGATGTGTTGGCGCCGGGTGGTGCCATTTTTAAATCGATGGTGCCTCACCGACAGGTAAGGGAGACTCCTCCGCAGCCCCTGCATTTCCTCATGCAGTGCTGCGGGCATGGTACAGGACATTCTCCTGTACCATGCCCGCAGCACTGCATCTCCTGTGCCATGCCTGTACCTACTATGCAATGCCTGTACCTACTGTGCCATGCCTAGACCTACTGTGCCATGCTGGTACCTACAGTGCCATGCCTGTACCTACTGTGCCATGCCTATACCATCACCTGTGCCATGCCTATACCATCACCTGTGCCATGCCTATACCATCACCTGTACCATGACCTGTGCCATGCCTGCACCATCACCTGTGCCATGCCTATACCATCACCTGTGCCATGCCTGTACCACCACCTAAGCCATGCCTATACCATCACCTGTGCCATGCCTGTACCATGACCTGTGCCTCGCCTATACCATGACCTGGGCCATGCCTATACCATCACCTGTACCAGGACCTGTGCCATGCCTGTACCATGACCTGTGCCATGCCTATACCATCACCTGTGCCATGCCTGTACCATCACCTGTGCCATGCCTATACCATCATCTGTGCCATGCCTGTACCATCACCTGTGCCATGCCTGTACCATGACCTGTGCCATCTCCTGTACCATGCCTGAACCATCTCCTGCACCATGCCCGCAGCCCCTGTTTTGTGTCTCTTGGTGGTCCAGTTGGGTCCAGTAGCTGCTGTATTTCCCACCCTAGGCTTATACTCGAGTCAATATGTTTTCCCACTTTTTTGTGGTAAAATTAGGGGCCTCGGCTTATATTCAGGCCGGCTTATACTCGAGTATATACGGTACCTTGTATTTTTATATTGTCTAATAAATACAGATTTGTAAATCCTTCATTTGGTGGCCATCTTTATATCAGGGGATGTAAATAGTATCAGGGGATTTAAATAACTGTTTGGATGAGCTTAGCCTTAAAAGGTATGTTGTTTACCTGTTTAAAAAACAAAGGATGTTTTTTTTAATTCAGGTGACTGCTTTTGACTTGCATAGATAAAGGAGATGTGCCTCCATATGTAATAGGCAAACATGGCTTAAAAATATATTTACATATTTTACGCGTAAAACAATAAAAACCCATTCACATCTTCACATTGTTGTAACTGTAGCATGCAAACCACAGTACATTCCTAACAAAGAAAAATCCAAAATTAGGAGTTACCATGAGAACAGGAATAGAGGGAAAACCCGGAATAGTCCTAACTTCGAAAGATCTTGGGGAACAGTAGGGAAATTTGGTTCTGAGATTTCATTGGGATGCTTGTGTGCTTTTTCATCATCTTTTAAGATCTTTGCTCTGGCAATATTGTTTGGAATATCTGGATCTGAATTGTTAAAAATCTACTTGAGAAGGACTTTGTGCGCTTCAATCTTTTGTCTTGCCATTGTCTACCTGTGACTTTAGAGATGGCTGTCTCTTCTTTCTTCCCAAATAAAGATTTTGTTTTAGCCACAGTGCCCTTTTGGCATTGACTGAGTGGGGCATCACTTATGCAGTGCATCAGATGGTGTCAATCGCCCACTTCATCAATAAAGCCTGCTTCAATTTTCAATTCATCAAGAGTGTGAACAATGTCTTCTTTGAGTATGTGTTGATTAATTTAAATTTTAATATTTTGATCCCAAACACGGATAGCTTTGGCTTCAGAGGTAAGGGCGATGGCTGGCTTGCATGCTTTACCCACTGCCTGGAAAAGTCTTTTGAGGTCCAAATCAATCTTCAATGAAGTGCATCCTTAAAACAGGTTGCATCTTCCATTGGAAGCTTGTAATTTTTGCCAGGCACACTACTGCAACATAGACCACAGGTGCAGTATCTAGAGAGGCAACATCAGCTTCCAAGAGAGGAAAGTTTAGCAAGAACCTAATTTCTGCTTTTGGCCACTTGTCTTTCAAAAGATCCTTACAGTCTTCCATGGAATAAAAAAAAAGTGTTTTTGATAAGAGGAAAATGTCCTTGTTTCTTTGAGAGCTCTTCCGACTTCCTCCCAGCTTATTGTCTTCTTGACTGTCTGAATATAGGGCTGTACAAGTGCGAAACTGAAACCTGGGGTCTCTGACAACTCATATGATGAAGAGCTAGGATTGGCAGCTCCCATGGGTGTGGTGCAGTGTAAAAGAGATGAAAAGGAAGGTCCGTAGAAGGGCCTGGCTGGTCAAGTTGGTGGAACCCGAGATGAGGAGACTGAAAGGGTGCTACTACCAGAAGACTAGCTGCAAACACAGTTGCTTAAGAAAAGATGAAACCTGATGACTTTCCCAATCTTGTTCAATATAGGGCTCTCCTAGGCAGTCCATACAGACCAGTTTGTTCACCATGGGAGTTGCCCCACAGTCCCAGCGCGTTTTCCCACCACAGCATTGAGAGTGTTCTGGGGACGATGAAGAGTGATAATGCCTCGTAGATATCTTTCTGGCTTGTGAACAATTCCTGGAGTGAGAAAAGTGTGCTCTTGACTGAGGGCTGTTGTCAGGCTCTTCATAACGATTTGAAGGTCCTTTGAAATTCTTAGAGCGTGGCCACGTAGAGCTGGAAAAGACATGTAACCAGTGTTGGGCACTCTTTCTGTACCTTTGGGCACTTACCTGACTATAGCTCCCTTACCTTAAGGGCATGTGATAGGCTCATAGCAGAGATATGCATAAGTAAAAGTGGTCCACAGGAAAAAAAAAGGACCTACAAGCAAGCAGACACCTTGCAGCATACAGACTACTTTATTCCATGTGGAAGAACCAAGCCTGTCCCCTAAAAAAGGCCTAGCAGGGTATGGTGCTGTACATTTAAGGACTGTGAAAAAGAGAAAGAACAAACATAACTAAACAGGTTTAGTGGAAAAATAAAATACAGCCAGGACAAAAATATGGCAACTCCCTGCTCACCTTGTATAACAATATAACTATAGCACTATATGTATATTGTATAACTATATAACACCTATATAACTCCCTGCTCACCTTGTGCCCAGCCAAAGCAATCTCCATAGCCAGACTGATCTTGCCCCTAGATAGGAGACACTGCATGCCCAAAAGAGCCAAAGAAGGGGCTCCCAGTCTTTAGTAGTCTAAGGCCTCTTGCACATGGACATCATAATATACCGATGTTGATACTCTGGATCTTGTTGACAGAAAGATCCCTAGTAAAATGCAAAGTAAGGACCTTGTGCATACATTTGTATAGGCTTGCGCGTGGGTATACATGTGTAAAATTCTTCTTTATCTTATTCTAGTTGCCAGTGTTTTGAAGTATACATGTATGTACATGTGTATTACTGCACTCAAATGTAAAATGTTCTGTTCTAATTTTACGGCTCTGTACTCATCACTGTAATACTGATCCTTACACATTGTTCCAACAATGCACCTGTGTTCAGATCATTAAAACTTGGCATTTTTCTAAGCCCATGCTCAAGAGGCCTAAGAACCAGGCAAATGCCGCACTGAGGAAGAGGTAGGGATGTGCTTCACTTTAGTGGCACCATGGGGTATGAGAAAAAAAAAGGAAAATACCGGAGGTCCTTGTTCATTTGTGCTATTCTGGTTCTGAGGGTGGGATTAGAGGTGGAGCTCTATCACTGGTATGCTGCCATGTAGACATTGGGAAAACTGATTTGGATTTACAAATAGAAAACAAACACAAAATACTTTAATAGAATTTTGCTTCTATAAATATGTAGCAAAACTGTAAAAAGACAAGAGTTTACCTTTATGCCTTAATATTTTTAACAGCTTTGGTGGCCTGGGACTGACTTGTAAAGAGAAGATGAAATAGAACCGAGCTGTTGGTTATCACAGCCTATTCAGAATGTTAGTGCCACTGTGTGGATTACTGATCATATATTCCATTTTATCACAGACATTTTCTACCTGTCCTCTTAGAAATACATAGGAAATAAAGTTCAATTGCATACAGCATAACCAATCAAAGTGAGACTTGGAATAAATAGAAGCAGATGTAAAGTCACCACTGATCTGCTGCATAAATGTAATGAGCAGCGTACTGTTATTTAGGAACAATGACAATGTCATTTCCATCTGCTGCATCTCGGTGTGATAGTGCTATTACATTTTTTGCGTATTTATATGTAGACATTTTGTCACCTCTTGCTGCTATCACAGATCCTATTTTCTAATGTTCTAGCCTTTCATCATAATTCCTCACAGAGCTTAACAATTTTTTATTGAGCATCTGACATTTATTAAAAGTCACCTCTTACAGAGGACACCACAAATGATCATAGGTCTGAAAAGATGCCCAATCAAAGTTGGCGTAGGAAGCAGCAAAATAAAAGCTAAATAACAGGATAAAGGCAAACATTTCATACCAAGTTGATATTGTTTTTCTTCCTGTTTGAGTACTGTCTTCTGCATAACATTTGTAAAGATCCAGACATTCCTTCCCTTATTTTGCAATATATGGTGGATAAGAGGGATGCAGTTAGGTCACCAGGAAGAAGTGTATGAGGAGACGAGAGGTCTCTAGACTTTAATATAAGAAAAGGGCTCAATAAATGAACAGTACAAGTGGGCACAGGCAAAATATTAGTTCTATAAAATCCTAAACATACATTTGATAAAACAAAACATGATCTTAGGCGGCATTTAGGATGACCTTAAATTGATGATGCACTTATAAACCATGGAAAGTTGTTGGCAAGAAGCTATGTAACGGCAATAGGGGCCAATAGGCTCCATCCAGAAATATAACCTTTGTTTTGGAGGGGATGCTTGAGGTAATTGTAGCCGACAGAGACCATTGAGTACTGTCCGTGATACTTTTTTTATTTGCACTAACATACAATTTTTCAGGACAAGCTTTCGGGGTATGTCCCCTTCATCAGTACTGCTTGGATCTTGATGAAGGGGACATACCCCGAAAGCTTGTCCTGAAAAATTGTATGTTAATGCAAATGAAAAAAGTATCACGGACAGTACTCAATGGTCTCTGTTGGAGGGGATGTAATTCTCAGGGAACCTTTGTACATATGTGGTGGAACTGTCCCAGAATACAGAAATAATTAAAAATATTTAGAAAATAACACAAATGAGCATGCCCCTGGAACCATGGACATGCCTATTCCATTACATAAATATTTTGGTGTCACAGTATGGGAGATTATTAATTCCTAATTTACTTAAGGCAGCGAAAGAAATCTGAAAAATTTGTTATTCCTACTATGAAAGAATGGATCACAAAAGTAGACTATGTTTATTGGAAGAATTATTACTCTTGCACAAAGATTCTGCTAATGTATTTTTTTGGAACACCAGGAGCATGGTTGCATTTTATTAGGTCTGAGACCTATGTCAATTTGATAAACTCCTATTATTAGGAGTGTGAAGGGGGCTTACTTATTATTATTTTTTAGCTTGGGATGTTATGGAGGAAAGACTGTGATGTTATAAAACATCTGTGTATAATATATTGGAAAATGATAAAGAAGGAATAAATAAAAAATAAACCATAGAAGCGTTAGTCAGGGGACAGGTTGGCCCTTTTGGAGATACAACTCTCATAGAAACATGCAAGATCTGCAGAAAATCTTCAATTTATCCATTGTTGACACACATGTGCCAGATTGCTATGCAATTACTTTTTTCTGTGTTTGTTATTGTTTTATCCTGAACATCCAAGTTCTTGCCTGGAGATCATTAATATGAACTATTGAGGCAATAAACACCCAAGCTTAGTACACACCGTTCGTTCTTTTTTCGTTCAACCCATTA
Organism: Pelophylax lessonae; assembly: GCF_965119305.1. NCBI lineage: Eukaryota > Metazoa > Chordata > Amphibia > Anura > Ranidae > Pelophylax > Pelophylax lessonae. Next base: position 144,089,109 of record NC_138776.1, read on the forward strand.
GGTTGAATGAAAAAAACCTGACAGCGACCTCCCCCACTGAGCTATTGTGTTCTGACAGGGGGACAGCAACCCCCCTGGGAAAGCAACCCTCCCCCCCCCCCCCCCACCAGAACACTGCAGTCAGCGCTGATCTGGAGCCAGTTGGCTGCTGGTTTTCTGTTGGACCGGCTGCAAAACACAAGGGCCAAATGTCAGCTGGTTTTTATTGAACTGCCCAATGACACCCAACATTTGGCCCGTGCGTACTAGGCTTTATATGCAGCAGCCCTGCACATGGGAATTGGCATGAAAAAACACAAAACCCATTTGGTGCAGCCAACTGCTCTGGGACATATTTAAACATGTATAGTTAAAGTGCAAGTTCCCTTTTTTCAAAAAAATGAACAGCTCTCCACAATCCCCAAACACGCCCCCCTCAAGTCCCTTCTGCACTTTTCTCTGTGGGTGATAAAGATTCATCATCTACACAGCCTGATGCACCTGCTGTGGGGTTTGAAACTGCACTGTTCTTCCTCTTCTTTCCTTGGGATGCAAAAACAGAGCAGAACAGTTTTGACTGGTCATCACCGTTATGACCCCGCTGATCAATCAGAACTGCTGAATTAGGAGAGCAGGTACCTTAGGTTTATTTGAATTTTCACTTTTTCAGGCTTGTTATATTTATGTTTAATGACTGATTTCATGCTTAGAACAGGTCAGATATTAATACAAAAATACAGCTCGGAGGGATAAAAGTATAACTCACCAGAACAAAATATCTTCTATCTGTAATTCAAATTACAAGTAACCATAATTTTATTACCACTGACTTCAATCCATTATTTCCTTTTTTTGTTAGGATGACTACATCAAGAGTTGGGAGGACAACCAAGGAGGAGATGAAGGTAATATAAATGCCACAAAACATCACACACCTTTTCCTTCCTATAAACAAGTATATGGAAATCTCTGTGATGTCACGGCGACACTGTAAAGCAGCCAGATAACTGTTCCTTCGCACCATTTTCTTGAACTCTGAAATTGTACTCCTAGTAAGCAGCTAAATACATGGTTGAAATACATACAATACAGTATATGTAAATTGTTGCACCAGGATTTGTCATTTTATTCAGCTATTCCTTTGGTCCTGGATCACTGCTGTCTACACTGCAGTTAAAGGTAAGTTCATCTTTAGCAACTTTTTACAAAAAGCCCCTTATGCTATTCCAGATCCCTTGAAAAGTAAATTTTAGCACTCCTGCTTTCCATTAGCTATGTAATTGTTGGTAAATGGGACCTCTGTGAAAAAAAATGTTGGCCCCTCGATCCCCCTCCATCCTGCCATTTGCAAGGCAGACTAAACACTACAAGTGTGAATCCTCTAGTGGCTGCTCCGACCCATTCAAAGCCACTAGAGAAGGAAAGAGCTCCCTGTGTGTGCGCAGTTTGAATGCACTAACTGTTTGTGAAAGGAATGTGGAAACTGCCTTGATAACTCATTCTGCAAAAAAACTCTTGGCCTGGTTTTACTTCAATACTTTGAGCCAATAACAAAGAACATTTCATTACTTTCTATTTTTAATACATAACTGGATTAAATGGTGTTTTAGATCTGCCTGGAGTTCACATTTTAAGCTAACATTGCCATTTTTTTCTTTCTATCATGCTTCAAGCAGTGGTCAGTTTGGCTGTGAGTGAATGTCTGAATACGTTTTCATCAAAGCTAATAAAACGTACAAATATAGAGCTTGTTCCTGGGGTGATTCTGGGAGTAAGCTTCATTCCAAATCTGAATGAGGCAGTAATGACTGTAGAGGATGGCTTTGGAAATTCAGGCGACAGATCTTATTAAGTAATTTGCTTAATTTTACACACACTAATGGGCTGCAATCTGTCCAGTAGCTTGTGTGTGACTGCTTGTTGTATGCAGATGTGACTGTAGCTAAACTTGCAATTTGTCTTTGCATATTCCCCCAACATAAGAATTTCAGAAAGAGGGACACCCTGAAGGGGGCATACATGTGGGACACGTGTAATGTACTATGGCAAAAATTGGGATCGGCTACATCATGCAGAATTTTGGGCATGGCTTTAAGAGGCATGTTTAATTGGAATCTGAGTTTACGTATAGTATACAGTACACACATTTGCCACAGTCCTTGTATCCTGAAAAAATAATTACTGTGTTATGAGTGAGAGCCTCAGCAATGCGCATAAACCTAAACTATCATCATAAAATAAAAAAAAAAAACAATAAAGACAGAGAGCTAACACTTTTTGAACCTTTTATAAAGAATGACTTCATTAAAACAGATGGAACTTAATAACCAGCAATTACTGAGGCAATAAACACATTGGTCAGAGATATATAAGGTATAACACAGCTTACAGAATACACGGGGGACACACTATGTAATAAATAACATCAAGCATAGAGAACAGCAATCAGGACAATGTAACATAAAACATATATATGTGCAGAAATCAGGAGTATATGTGGTAGTGACCCTTAAATTGCTGGTCAGCTGGAGAAAAAAGTCCTGGGGTTAGTAGAGTGAACACAATGGCTAAATGTCATTGGGAGAAAGAAATAACCTGGTATTAGTGGACAGTAGGAGAGAAAAGTGCCCCAGTACCAGAGGTTAATGCGGGCAAAAAAGCATTGGTGTTGGAGGTGTTGGGTTAGGAGGGCAGAATATCCATACGTCATCTTGCTAGATACTAATGAAAGCAGTAACATCTCTGGTGTTCACGAATGATGGTGCCAGGCTTGTCAAACATAAGATATAATAGATGCATACACTGCTGACACTGCTAATAATTTTTTTTTTCATAAGAGTTTTATTGAGTTTTATTGAAAAAAAAGTAGGTACAATACAGGGCAACATGCAAAATCAAAATTCACATATGACAATAAAAAGATACATGCCATACTTGTATAGAAAGGAGAGGACCAATATGGTCTACAAAAGCAAGGAGGAAATGGCCTGCGAAGCAACATTGGGGAGGTTTATCCTGTCAGGAACGCTCAAAGGTAAGGCACGGGCTGTTGTAATAAAGTGGTGTCTTTGGCAGGGCTGAATACTGAAATGTTTTTACTGCTGTCTGTGCCCTCATTAGGAGGATTCACCCTCTCTATTTGCCCTGTTTACCATTATCATTGAAAGTGAAAGCAAATCCCAAAATTTGGGTTGTCCCCAGAAAAGTAATAGAGAGGAAATCTTCTAATGGGCACAATAGTTCTGGTGACCTGGGGGTCCCCAGGGAATTCTCTTAATTTGCAGAGATTTCGCCTCACTTCCTGTTTATCTATGGGACAGGGCGTGAACAGAAATCTCCACAATGGGACACAGATGGCAAAAAAAAATTTTGACAGGGGTTATAACTGTCCCTTACTCTATCAAAAATGAAAAAAGTTTTGCCTATAGTTCTACTTTAATATAAAATACAATACAGAAATAAAAGATGACATTTTTAATCAAAACTAAAGATTAATGATATGTACAGACCCCAGATTAGCACCCTTCCCTACCCCCTCCACAACCCTTTCAGACCTCAGAACAGCTTGGCCGCTTAGAGAACACTGAGGGGGACTATTTCCAGCCTTCCCTATTTGAGGCATTGTCACATTACCAGAAAAAGGTAGTGGAGATAGATTTTCCCTACTTTCCTGTGTAGACGTCGCGCTGGTCTGAGGTCTGATACCAACTGAGTTTGCAGGATCCTGGGGTTTTGTTTAGATCCAGGAACAGTCCTACAGAAATTGGGATGGTTGGGAGGTATGGTCTTGATGAGTTCCTTAAATTAATGGTATTAAAAGCTGATTTGGATAAAGCATTGGGCTTAACTATTGCTGAATTCTTCTACATTCAGTTGTAGCTTTTTTGCTTTCAGGTAATTTGCTTGTGGAAAGAATAACATGACCTCCTCTATTTCATTTGTTCCTATGTGCTCCCAACCATAGAGTTTTATGTTTGTTTGTCCTAGCTGCCTGACCACACAGAGCGAGAAGCAAAGAAGTACTAATATTTGCTCCATGGAAATAGCTGTCAAGGGACAACTTACATTTGTTCCAAAGTCGACTTAAATGGGACAAAAAAAAAAAATCTGCAGATCAGTAAGGAAACATTTTAAACCTTAGTCTCCCTGGTGATACAAGAACTATGGAGTTTTACTGGCAGGCTTCCTAACAGTATAGCTTGCTCACTGTAGATTGCTTTGTGGTAGACACCGTCAGGTATCTGTCAAGTAAATATAAGATCTTTTATGCTTCCCTAATTAATGTTGATTATGTCTGCTCGGAATTGTTTTTTATTAGCATACTGTAAATAGCATCCTCATAAATGTAATCTCTAAATAGCAGAAGAGGACAGAGAAGGGACAGTGTTGCAGGTCTAACCGTTTGGGTATGAACACAAAAGCCAGGCATTATCTAAAGGACTAATTAGTAATTCACAGCAGGAGGATGAGGGCCTTGTGAAGAACTGCTAACATAGAAAGACAGCTCTGCTTTGTATAAATTGTGTTCAATTGCCCAGTCTTTGCTAAACAAACACAGCTCTGGGAGGCCTCTCCAAACTCAAAATGATTTTGGACAGAGCTTTATCAAAAGATGATTAAAGACAGCAAGATCTAGTAAACCCTGAATAAGTATTATGCTTCTTCGACTAAAGAGCTCAGCCACTGTGATAAGGTCCTGAAACGTTATAAGCATCCCATAGGGGGTCTTTGTACCACAAGCCCCTACTTAGCCCAGATGCCCATCCTTTCAACTCCCATTACTATTATTCATATATACAGTAACAATATTTGGCAGATTACTCTAAAGTAAATACAATACAGAGTGTCATTTTGTTATGGAAATCATTGGTTCTGTCTGTGGACAACATAACAAATCTCCCCCTTTTATGGAGAAAAGGAGGAACAAAGGTGTACAGTGGGTGAGGTTTGCCACACTAAAACAGGAAGTGTGTTACTGGCAGGATCAGGGCCGCTGATAGGGGGAAACCACCAGTCCTCCTGTAGGGGGCCCCGAGCACACAGGGGGGCTCCAACAGCACGGGGGGGGGGGGTCGTTGCGGTCAGGCAGGGGGGCAAGAACAGAAGGAAGCCCTGTGTGGCTCTCTGCAGCAGCTGAAAGACAGTTTTTCCCCCTCCTGCCAGCTTTCAGCTGCTGCAGGGAGAGATACAGAAACAGGGCATCGTTGCTTTTCTGACGCAGATCCCCCTCCCTGTTCTACCTGCTTCTGATACCCCCTCACCCCGTGTGCCCCCTTTCACTGTGCCGCCCCCACAGATCTGCAGGCTTCCCTGCCAATTAAAAAATTGTAAAAAAATAATAATAATAATTAAACATTTTAGATAAACATTTAAAAAAAAAAATATATATATATATATATACATATATATATATATATATATATATATATATATATATATATATATATATATATATTTATTTATTTATTTATTTATTTATTTTTTATGTAAAAAACAATTTAAAAGGGCTAATTCACACAGGTTCCCTGTTTATTTTGTGTCTACTAATCTATAAACTGGCAAGCAGCAATATAATTGTAGAAATTGCTGCTCTTTGCAAAGAACTGAATAATAAATTAATGGAAAAAATAGCAGCTATCACAGTATTGTCTATCAACAACAGGACGCAGAATGTAAAAAGAAAAAAAAGGGGTGCAGAGCTAGAATAAACAGGTAAAGTCCATAATTGATGAACCATCCATATGAATCACGAAAATGGTTGAATAGGATAGCCTTCACCAACACCCGATCACACAGCTCCTTACCAGAAAATGTAGATCCCCCACTACAGAGATCCACTTGGTTATGACGGTCAAGGTACACAATATCCCAATGGAAATCAAACTGCAGGCTCATATGGAAACAATCAGTATACAGCTATATCCGAATTGCTCTCAAGAATTATAGGCAGCCACATTGGCATTCACTGGATATCTTATCAACAGTCCAAAGGGCTGGAGACACAGTGGGTCTTTTTTTTTTACAAGCTGCAATATAACACATATTTGTTCTTGGCTTTGTTTATCACTAAGGGTAGTAGTTGGTGGTTAAGGAGATAGAATAAATGTCTTCTTGTGTTGTAACTGACACAAGTGTAATGTAGTAGATCTAGATCTTTCATGATCGCATAATGCTTGAGTTATGTCTGATTGATCACTAAAACTTTCTACCAAATGCTACTTTATGTAGCTTACACCATGGGAAGTCATTTGTTCCATATTTTTAGTGATCAGTAACTTCTCTTAACGTTTACTCACTAGTACTTCTTGTTATTTGATGTCTTTTCTAGCCATGTGTTGTCATTTAAGATTTTGTTTCTTAACTTCGCATATTTAAAGTGTTGCTAAACCCAGAACCCTGCATTCACTATATCTGGTCTCCCACATTACGCAAAACATGGAAATGCAATTATTTTAGTAAATATAAACTGCTAAATACATCTCATCAGCAGTATAAAGCAGTCTTGGGACTTCTATCGGTGTCTGGTTAAAGCTTGAAAGAGGACCCCTGACCCTCTGTCTGGACAGTGCTGATTGGCCCTGTGCTAATCACATGCACCCTCCCAAGAACAAATTCAAAACTCTTGAGCAATTTACACCAAACTGAGCATCTGCAGAGTGCCCCCCAAGGCTCTGCTCTAACAGCAGAGGGGTTGGGGACTGTGGAAGAAGGGGAGGGTCAGAGAAGGCAAGATCAAACAGCCTTTATACACAATGCAGAGGATTAACCCCTTAGGTTCCACAGTGAGTATAACAGTGAGTATAACAAACATGCATTCCTGCATATACAGACTGATTTTACAGTTGTGGGTTTAGGAACACTTTAACTGTTGGATAATTTATAAGAGTAAGTGGCTCCTTTTTGCATTTTTCTGAATGTAAAATAAATTGAGCAAACCCTAAGAATGGCCAAATTAGGTAGTAGGGCTTAGAAATCTCAATGCTGGAATTGCAGACAGATTTAGGGTAGCAGATATTAATCTAAACTATTTAGGCATAATGCTGTAGCTCAACCAGCCCTTTCATGACAAACTGGAATTTAAGCAGCTTCAAAATAGTCACAGTGCATTCATTGTAAGAGTACGGGCTAACATATAATCTTGTATTTTTTTATGTTGGGTTACAAAAATTAGCAAGGTAACAGGCTTATTTATAGCAGCCATTTAGCAGGCCTCAAGTGCTGTCATATGAAGGCAGGAGGCAGTAATAGTCCTCTGAAAGTTTTAACTTCTTTTAAAGTTTCTGGGGGTACTTTCACAGTAGACTGGGGTGGAAGGCAAGTGTGGGTAGGATAAGAATATGATGCCTATAAACTCATAAGTCTCATTAGATTTTATCTGTTTCTATAAAAAAAAAAAAAGAAAATGCACAACTTTGAGCAAGGATTTGATTATCCTGTAGCTGAGCTTCTAAATTGACTAGCTAATTGCCAAAACAGTAATTTCACCATTGTGAATATATTTATATGAGTCAGGGTTGGTTTTGTGTTCTGGTATGACACTTGAGTTGGATAAAAGTTACATTATTGTCCCCCTGAAAAGGAAATGTGTGAGTTACTCTAGAATTTCTTCTTTTTTTTAATTTTAGGCTGGGTTCCATAGGCGTGCGCACAGGGTGTGCCGGGTGTGCCTGGGCACACCCTAATCACCTAGGGCACATTAGCATTATCGCTCTGTTTGCCAGTGAGGAGATGGGGAAAGATCTCCCTCGGACCTGCTCTGCCATAAGAGAAGTGCCACACACTTCTATTTCACTTTGCCATCAGGGAGAGTAATGTATCGAGGCCATGTACATGTAGGCAAACACATGCATGTGTATTTAAACTTTGGGGTGCACACCCTAATGCAATAGGCTGCGCACACCTATGCTGGGTTCACACTTAATACAGCACAGCAGGGGTCCAGTGCATCCCTGTTCTCCATTTCAGGGACGAATCAGGCCCAAATTTTTGCCTGAATTCGGGCCTGAAACAGAGCCAAAGACGCACAGGATCCCTGTGCAATCTGCTCCACAGCCGCCCTGGAGATGTGTGAATTGGCTCCATTGAGAGATGGGCACAGTCTCCTGTCATGCGTAATGGATGCAGGGAAACCAACCTCCAATTCGCACCAGTGTGAACCCAGCCTTAAGTATAATGTGTATTGATACCATTGACACATATTTTGCCATTTTCATAACTGTTATACTGTTATACGCCTTCATAGGTTGTCATTTTGCTGGTTGTAAAGCTTTATAGGATAAAATAATTGCAAATAATACACTTTGCAAACATGTATAATCAAGAATAAATGTGTAATACAATAGATATATGGTCCACAGAAGTTGCATACCTGGTATGGTCTAAAGCTCAATAAACTCAAGGGAATTAACAAATCTACATATATATTGTCTTTTGTAGCAGTCTATAGGTTTCAGTCAATACCATCATGGCGAAACAGAATTATGTAGCCTGTTGTGAAATCCAATAAATATGCATATTCATGAATAAATCCTGTGAAATCTGTATTATTTAAGTGGGATTTAGATTTATAATATAGTACAGATATTATAAGATGTCATATCACATTTTGGAGCAGACTATTGGATTTCCTTTTAGAATAACCCACTGTTCCATATTAATATTTATAAAGCCCTAGTAATATACATGGTTATTGCTTTTATATTATTTAACTTGTATTTTCCTTATCCTAGCCCTGGATACCACAAAGGACCCTTGCCAGAAAGTGAAATGCAGTCGACATAAGGTTTGCATAGCTCATGGCTACCAGAAAGCTATGTGTATAAGTCGCAAGAAGTTGGAACACAGGTGATTAAGAAAAATATATTTTTAACTAAATTAAGTTAATAAATCTTACCAAATATTCATCAATTTATGTCCAATTTATTAACTTTAAGTTTTTAAAATGGGCCTTCCAAATTTCTAACAATCAAACCAACAGTGCTCACTCATGGAACAAAGCAAATGAAGTTTTTAAGAACACTAACTGTATAATAAAGTGATGTTAAGAGCCTCACCCCACCTATCAATTTTGTTATTTGCAACCTGGTATTGAGACAGTGGCAAGGTGGTATGACGGTCCAGATGATGCGGTCTTCTTTTCACTTGAGGTCAGCAATCTCCATCTCATAGCCCTTTGATGCCAGAGCATTTTTGCACACATATTAAAGCAATCATTATGTATCCGGAAGATTAGTTAACCCCCCCCCCCCAAACAGTATACAGTATATTTTTTAAAGCGAAGACCCTGAAGAATAAAATGGTTACAGTTCTCATGATATCAGCTCAATCAGGTGCAAGTGTAAAAATATACTAAACCTGATTTTATTGCAGTATATTATCCATATTTTGGTAAAATATAAAAAACGAGGTCATGCCAAGTAAAAAGATAAAACAAAATACACTACAGCGCTAACTCTGTGCAAATCCCATGGTCATAGGATGCTGTTTAGCAAGTAATTAGTTGATAAGCAACAAAAAAGTCTTCTTCCCAGAGGTATAGGAATAAATGTCAATCGTTATGTGACTGGCTAATGCTATTGGTGATTGGGAGGCTGCCTTTTACTGTGGGCTGGGAATCCACAATCTGGAATACAAGAAGAGAGGAAAGGGGGGCACCAAGCAGGCATAGTGTAGCACAGGCTGATGAAGGAGGCGTGGCTTGCTTCCAGAATGCATTCCCATTGGCTCTCACAGCAGACGGGCTGACAGCTTCTTTCCACATTATGGCTGGAGACACTCTCCCTGGGCGGACATCCGAACACCGGACGGACTATCACAGCAACACAGGGCTGCCCGACATTGGCTCCTCGGACGGGTTCCAGGCTCATCATGCTCCCTCTATACAGCTTGCTCTCTTCCCACCCCAGACAGAGACCCCAGGTCCCAGCTCATATTTTGACAACCCCATCCACCACAAACTGTGATCCTCACCCCCCACCTGTTTGTGAGTGCTATTGTTGTCTATATTGATTTTTATTTTTAATTAATTGTGCTACACTATGTCTGCTTGGTGCCTCTCTTTCTCTCCCTTCAAGTAAAAAGATACCCTACTTGTCAAGCCTTAAAATGGCGACAAACCACGGTACCCAACATTTTCCATAGGTGACACTTTAAAACCTTTTACAGGCCATGGATTTAGAGTTAACAGTGAATAATGGCCCTGGAATTATTGCTCAGACTCTGGTTTGAATATTTAGCTCAATCAGACAGCTGCAGACTTTGGTGTTTGTTTACATCCTGGCTGCGCCTGCACATTACAGTCCCCAGACTTCCATGTGTCCCTCTCCCTTCATCTGCAGTCTCAGGAGTCAGCCTTTTAGAAATCTTTAGGGCTGTAATGCATAGGCTTGGCCAGGACTGAGAGACTTGCAGTGCTGGATATAAACAAATACCTTAGGCCACGGCACTCGGATTGGTAAACATGCATTGGTGGAGGGAATGGGTGGATTCATTTAAGCGAGAGTAAATGGGAAAAAGGGATAAGTGCTCAAACCTTATAAATAAAATATGCCAATCCAAATGAGCTGTTCAAGGAACAGGGCACACTTGGCTAGTAAATAAGTAAACCAATGAGTTTAGTAATCTGAAACTGTTCCTAGGTTATTCATTTTATTAATGTTTGTATTTTTCCTTGCAGAATTAAGCAACCCAACTTGAAACTCCATGGGAGCAAAGACAGCCTCTGTAAACCCTGTCATGTGACTCAGCCTGCATCAGTGTGTGGTTCTGATGGCCACACGTACACCTCTGTGGTAAGGAGCAATTTTTATTATAATGGCTAATACAGAATCAGTAAAATATTAAAAATGGGTGGGACTTGTGCTGAGTGACCCCCATAAGGTGTTGGCTTTACAGATCACAGTTATATTGGTGTATTACCATTGTTGGAGTGCAGAACTGCCTCAAGTCTTAAAGAAACCGGTCTGGGGAGTTGCTATTGCTGATTTTGAAGGTGATTGGTCTAGGGCTGTCATGCTTTCTTTCTTGCACTGCTTGGTGTGTTACTGACCTGGAGCAAGCATGCACATATCATTTTCTCTTTCACAAGTTTTTCCTTCACGATCATTTTTTGACTTCTTGGGAAATTTTTCACAAAATGTTTCGATAATAATATCACAAGAGAGACCCTCTTGGGCCTTTTTTTTTTCTTCCCCTTTGGTTTAGGAATTATTAAGGTGCAGTAAAGCTGGTATTTGACACAGATGTATAGAGGTATAAACCTAATTTTACTTGTTATTTGTTGTTTCTTTTTTTGATTTTTTTCATTTCATGTATTGTTGAAAAAATTTAATAAAAACATATAAAAAAAAAAGCATGCACATATCAGGTGTCAGGACTAATCACGGACAGTGAATCACTAAGCAGTGTGTTTATAAAAAGTTTGCAGAGGTATTCATCCTGTGAAACTGCATGAACATTCATTTTTTGCAAATTGGGGCAAAAATAGATGTTATTAGGCTGTTTTCTCTCCAGGTCAAATGTTTTTCATGCATCAACCCTTTCGCTGCCAGGTCCATACATCCTACGGACCTGACAGCGAAGGGTTTTACATACATTCCTGTACTCCTATCTATCACATGGAAGCATTTGAGCAGCTGCCCTCTGCCTGATTGCTTCCACACACCCCCGGTAACGGGGTAATGCCCCCTGCCCCTGCAATGTATCTCGGGCACTGCTTGCCCATCTGCGGGTCCGGGGCTGACATAGCGGGTGCCGCCAGGTAGAGGGGAGGGAGCAGAGCTGACACACGTCCCCTCTCCTCCTCTCCTTGTGAGATACTGTAGTTCTCAACTGTCCCTGATTTCAAGGGACTGTCTCTGATTTGGAATGAAGTCCCTCTTTCCTCCTCATTTGTCCCTCATTTTGGTCTGATCTATATAGTTGTATATAAAATGCACTATTTACCTTTCCCAAAGTGTTTCCCAGCGCTAAACCTTTCATCCAAATTTTAAATTGCTTCATTTGTAAATTTCAGATGCCAATATAAAGAAATAGTAGTGAGTTTAACTAATCATTTTTTTTTTTGATAAATCTCCTTTAAGGGGGCATAGCAGAGGGGTGTCCTACACTTACAGTCTTTTGATAATAGATTTCCCATCGTTCCCATCTCAAAAAGTTGGGGGGTATGCCTGAATATAGGGGAAGAGCCGTAAACATAAGGAAGTCCATAGGTGTGCGCGGGGAGTGTGCCAGGTCCCCCTACTGCTCGGGCTTCCCAATGTGATGCCCACCCCCCTCCTCCAGTGCTGCTGGCTACCCTCCTCTTCTCTCCTCTCCCCTTGGCTGCTGCTGGGGATTTTTTCGGTTGGAGAGTGGGGAAAAGAGCTACTCAATATGTAATTTACCAGCCCCTTCCTTTTCTAAATGAACACACTCTCTCACTGTGTTCATTCACAAACTGAAATATAGCAAACACAGTTTACTATGCTTCAGTACATTTGTGCTTTGGGGTGCACACTCTAATGCAGTAGGCTGTGCACACTTATGATGACGTCCTAGTTACTGTAGTTCGAAATGCAGCTCACTACACTAACTTCTATGCAGTAAGGTGTATCTTGATCTGCAAGAGAGGGCTTCTATAGTTCAGAATAATGGAAGTGAGAAGCGAGTGATTGCTGCCTTTCTGCAAAGTTCACACATAGTACACAGAGGTTTTCCCTGAGAAACCCATTTATCTGTTGCCATATTACCACACTCCTTCCTACTTTCCTAAATGTCTTTTTGATTATTGCAGTCATTTATACTAAAAGTGAAAGTTTTTATCCCCAGTGTTTCACAGAACACAAGAAAACATCACATCTGTCAACCCAACTGCTAAATAACATCTTACATTGAGTTTAGTGCCAAAGTCATGCTGGCATTTCTACAATCCTCCCTCTACATCTACATCTACTCTTAGCAATGTGTTAGATAACATCTGTGATAGAAAGTGCTACTATTCTGTAGGTCTGAGCAGCTTGAGAACAACAAAAAGTATTTGAAATTGCAAGTTCTGAAACAACAGAGGTTGTCAGGCATTAGCTTACGTGTGAGTTACTGCCGTCACGTACGCGTAGCTGTGTGCCAGGAATTAGCACAGCAATGCTCAGATCTTCCTTCTCTCATTTATTAGTGTAAACTGGAGCAGCAGGCATGCCTGAGCAGCAAAGAGCTGACTGTGAAGTGCCAAGGTTCTTGTCCATGTCCAACAGAGAACTCTCCTACCACGACCACCACCACCACTACAGACGCCAACAAACAGGGTAAGCTTTCAAACTGTTTTATTTAATGAACCACTTCTGGCCTGGAAGGTTTTACCCCCTTAATGACCAGGCCATTTTTTGTGATACGACACTGCGTTACTATAACTGACAATTGCGTGGTCATGTAACGCTGTACCCCAAAAAAATGATGTCTTTTTTTTCCCCCCACAAATAGAGCTTTCTTTTGGTGGTATTTGATCACCTCTGTGGTTTGTATTGTTTGCGCTATAAACAAAAAAAGACCAACGATTTTGAAAAAAAAAAGCTAAATTTTTTTACTTTCTGCTATAAAACATATCCAATAAAAAATGTAAAAAAATAATTTCTCCATCATTTTAGGCCAATATGTATTCTGCTACATATTTTTGGTAAGAAAAAAATCCCAATAAGCGTATATTGATTGGTTTGCGCAAAAGTTATCACATCTAAAAAAAAGGGGGATAGATTTATGGCATTTTTATTTATTTTATTTTTTCTTACTATAGCGGCGATCAGCGATTTTTAGCAGGGCTGCAACATTGTGGCGGATAAATCAGACACCTAACTGACACTTTCGAGGGGACCAGTGACACTAATACAGAAATCAGTGCTTAAACTATGCACTGTTACTGTACTAATTACACTGGCAGGGAAGGGGTTAACACCAGGGGCAATCAAAGGGTTACATGTGTTCCTAGGGGATGCTTTAAAACTGTTTTGGGGATGGACTCACTAGATGAACACAGAGATCCCTGTTCCTAAATAGCAGTAACACAAGATCACTGTGTTCATCTCTGACAGAACTGCGGTCTGCCTTGTTTACATTCGCAGACCACCATTATGTCTCCCAGGGGACATCGCGTCTGCCGGACCCACTAATTGGCTCCCACTCTGGCCAATCGGCGTGCGCCCCCGCTGGCTGTTGCACGAAATTATGTACAGGTACGTAGTTTCGCGCAATAGAACTGACTTTCCGCAGTATATGTACTGCTGGCAGTCGGCAAGATGGGTAAAGTCCAACTCCAAGAAATACAGAAAACGAACCTTGCAGTGGGACTCCTGCACACTGCATAGGTTAAATGCTCTAGGGCAGTGGTCCTCAACTCCGGTCCTCAGGGCCCACTAATAGGCCAGATTTTAAGTATTACCTTGGGGAGATGCAGACTGGAATACTGCAATCACTCAGCAGCAAATGATATCACTTGGGATGTATTTCAGTTATCTTGCAAATCTGGCCTGTTAGTGGGCCCTGTAGGCCAGGGTTGAGGACCAAGGCTCTAGGGCAGGGGTCTCCAAACTGCGGCCCAAGGGCCAGATGCTGCCATTTTGTAATCTTTATATGGCACTTGGGGCACTATTCCTGCCAATGATGTGAGCCATTATTCCTCCCACTGACACCAACAATGGGACACTATTTCTTCCTCTGATACCGGTGATGGCGTACTATTACTCCTACTAATACCAATGATGGGGCACTACTCCTCCTCCTACGGACCTCAAACCCTGGGGCCATGTTTATTTTCACAGATACTGGACTCGGGGCATTTTCTACCCTTACACAATCTTCCCCCCTAAAGTCTGAAGGACAGTAAACTGGCCCTTTGTTTGAAAAGTTTGGAGACCCCTGCTCTAGGGGATGAGGAAGTGGAAGTGTAATACTTACTTTACTTCTTGGTCCTGCAGGTTCTGGTGCTTTCCTCCACTCAGGTAACCTACTGTCTTCACGTACAGTGCAGGGTTACTGGCTCTGCATTGTACTTGATTACATCATTATGTGATTTTCACCCAGATCATCTTATAGAAGAGGGTTCAGAGTATTGTTTACATAGATACAGGGAATCTGCTGGAGAGAGGAAAAGGGTCAATTTGAAACCTAATTCCTTATCCACTATGAGCATTTAACTCTTGCAGTGCATGGGGCCCTACTGCAAGAGTCATGTTTGTGTAATTACTGCAGTTGGGTAGTGCTTTAGCATGCAAAACAATTGCAATAGCATAAAGGGAGAAGTTAATGGTTTTGGGTCAGTTTATTTGGGTCAGTAATTTGTTTTACAAATAAATATTTAATCCTTGGAGCACCAATGATTCCTGGGAACATCCAATGATGGATTCAGAGCAGACTGTAGGGTTTCTAAAGAGAAAGTACAGCGGGAGCTGTTTGCATTTAGACTCCACATCTCTGACCAGAACTTCAGAAGGACCACCCCATACACGACTAGGATAGAGTTTGAGGGGAAGGAGTCACTTATCTGACTCATTTAGCTGTATAGGTAAATTTTAGCACGAGCTATTGATTACTCTCTGTAAAAAGGCTTTTTTTTTTTTTTTTTGTTTGAACAAAAGAGATAGGGATACCATGGAAAAGCTCCAGCTGCTGGCAGAAAATAAAAATACAAACTAAATGCAATAAATCATAGTTATTTGACTAAACGCTAAAAATTGTTATGGCAATTACCGCTTGTGTTAAAGCTTAGTAAACAACCAATTATGCAAAATTGCTCAATCAGAATTACATGATTTACAGTCTTTTTAAATGCCCAACTCACTTTCATGCAACCTCTTGTAGTTTTTTTTTTTTTTTTAGCTCTATCTAACCCTAAGTGATCCCAATTACAGTGAGATTTCTATGCTAGGCAGTGTAAATTTGGAACATTATACAGTCCAGTTTTAACGGAGGTGGTCAGCTTTAGATAATGATATAAATGATTAAAACATTTACAGCTTTTAAAAAGTTAGGATAACAAAAAGAAGCTCAGATTAGGGGCGAGCTATGGGTGCAGGCCAAGCATGGCTTGCAGTTAAACTTAATTGTTCTGGGTTTGTGGACCAAACTAATGTGGTCATTTGTGCCATAGCAACCAACTCCCAATAATATACATTCTGGCCCTTAAAACTTAGGTCTGGTGGCACAGAATGGTCAATAACAGGGGCTATACTATGTGCCAGCCCTTCACTATAAAAAGGCATGGTTTCTAGCCGCCATATTGAAAATGTGCAGACCTGGGAAAGAGAAAACATAAGGAGTGCTGCTGGTGAATTGCATAGAGATAGATTTGTGTGGTGGTTGTGTGCTGACTAGGGATGATCGAATGGTTCGTTTCGACCATCGGTTCGACCCGAACATTGACCGTTCGAAATTCGGCCGAATTCCGAACTTTTTGCGGAAAAAGTTCGGAATTCGGCAACCAGAACCGACCAAAATGCAATGGGACAGGAACTGGGCTTTAAAAGCCCGTGATTGGACCAGAAACATCAGTAAAAGCCATTTGAGGGGGCAGGAGGATGCTAGGAATGTGATTGGAGTGACTAGGGGGTCCAGAGGCCAATCAGTAGTGAATACGCCCCCCAGTATATAACATAGCCCTGCCAAATCTCTAGCACTGTAATACAGGGGCTGTGGAAGAGAGTGGAAGCAGTTCTGTTACTCCTGCTGCAAAAGTGTCATTTAGCAATTATTAGTGTGAGGAAAGGGATATCTAGTGTAGTTAGGGTACTATATACCACTATAGTTAGATTCAATAATCTAGTTTCTGTAGGGAAAGTGTTAAGTGTCAGGGTGACCGTAGTGTAGTGTAGGGAGAACTGACTCTGACTGCTATGACAGGGTGACAGAACTCATCCATGTCAGGGTGACCGCCATAAGAAAAAGATAATTTTTCTTGGAATTTTTAGTAGAGCAGGGATGGGGCTCCTCTCCTTGTATGCCAGGGTGACCGAATTCATCCATGTCAGGGTGACCGCCATAAGAAAAAGATTGTTTGTCTTAGAATTTTTAGTAGAGCAGGGATGTGGCTCCGCTGCTGTCACACCTAGGCGTTTTTGTTTCAGGCGTTTATTGGGCTTTTTTTGTGGACGTCTTTGGTGGCAGGCATGACATCTGAACTTCTGTGTAGGGGTATATATATACACACACACACATATATGTATATATATACACATACACACATATAGGTGTGAAAGTAGCAGAACCCCATCCATGCGCTAATGAAATTATTTGCAGGGATGTGGCTCCGCTCCTATCACACCTATATGTGTGTATGTGTATATATACATATATGTGTGTGTGTATATATACCCCTATACAGAAGTTCAGATGTTATGCCTGCCTCCAAAGACGCCCAAAAAATGCCCAAAAAAACGCCTGCAACAACACACCTGGGCGTTTTTGTTGCAGGCGTTTATTGGGCATTTTTTGGGCATCTTTGGAGGCAGGCATAACATCTGAACTTCTGTATAGGGGTATATATACACACACACATATATATGTATATATACACATACACACATATCGGTGTGAAAGTAGCGGAACCCCATCCATGCGCTAATGAAATTATAGGTGTGATAGGAGCGGAGCCACATCCCTGCAAATAATTTCATTAGCGCATGGAGGATTGGGTAAATAAAACTGCTTTTCCCATCCCTTAGACCTAAACAAGATTTTAACCCATGCAGTGTGGAGGCAGCCCTATTGCAAGAGAGGATTTATTTTTCCCTGGAGTCGGGCTTTAAAAAACATTTGGCCTCTCGCTAAGACCTAATCTTTGTAACAGATCAGCAGTAAAGCAGTACAGCTACTTGTGGTTCTATTAACATATGGTCTCTCCATCCCCTCTACAGAATGTTTTCTTCCACAACTGGGAGGTCTTGCCAGAATTTACCTGGTTTATATAGAATCTACAGGATATGCCCCCCCCCCCCCCAGTCTGTCAGTCAAGCTCAATGTTAAGTGATTCTCAGACGAACACCCTCAGTTAACCTTTCAGTGATTTATTTGTCTTCATAACTGCCATTAAATCACCCCACTATGGAGTTTTACTGATCTTTTTTTTTATTATTTCAGCCACTTTAAGGAAATGTGGCAAAGAGTTTTTTTGTGCACAAAATCCTAAGAGAGGGTTATTTTGGACTCACTCTTGAATGGTACAGTATATTCCCCAAAATTTTCCACATGGGAAGGGGGGGGGGGATGAAAAGTCCCTCTTGAGGCCTTTCCTTTCCTTCTCCCCATATTCCTTCTCTGTTACCTGCTGTGTCATAGCATTTGACAGGCTGGTGGATGGAAAGGATGGCTTTCTGTGCTAAGTGATGGAGAGTGGCATATGGCTTTCTGGGTAAAATAATGGTGGCTGAGTACCTGACTGATACTAGGGTGTAGTACAGGCCACAAAGAGGGCATACATGGGATGTAAGGCAAAGGTTGGATAAAGATATTGGGCATAGGAGTGATTTGGGGACTTTTTTTTAAGCAGCTGTACTGCAGCAGTCTGTAGTCTGACCCTGGAGAGGAGAAAGAAAATGGAGCAGGAGCAGCACTAGAAAGACAAGTGGCTGCTCTGAGTTGATGAGGAAGAGGAAAGGACACATAATCAGCACAGTAGAAAAAAAATGGCTGACCTGTGCATTTGCCTGCTAATTTCCTCATCCCCCTACTTTATTTGACAAAGTTCTTTTTGCTGCAACCATTCAAACATAATCTAATGAAAAGTTCCTGGTCTTTTTTCTCTTCTTCCTCCTTAAGGGTCTTTTTTTTGGGGATTTTAATTTGCCATTGTCCTCCTCTTCCTCGAAAGCACAGGTCAGCCATTTTTTTTCTACTGTGCTGATTATGTGTCCTTTCCTCTTCCTCATCAACGCAGAGCAGCCACTTGTCTTACTAGTGCTGCTCCTGCTCCTGCTCCAATAGCTATGTGCCCTTGAAGAGGAGGAAAAAGGAAATGGTGCATTAGCAGCACTCTAAAATAAAGGGCAAAGGTAAGAGTAATGTGTGCCTTTTTAAAGTGCTCTCCCACTTTTACCACACCTGATATGCTGCAGGCCACAACGATGGTGTTGGCCCCAGTTACATTAATAAAGGCGCACACTGCAGAGCTCTTTGTTTTCATCCCATATTCAAGTTTTTTCCCAACTGCCTTGACCTTAGCCAGTTTCTACCAAACACAAACCTGAAGTTTATTTTTAAACATTTTGAGAATAAGTGGGGATATGGGAGGGGGTTTGGGTAATGTGGGGTTGTGGTTTTGAAGTGTTTTTGTGCACTGTTTTAACATTTTCCAACAAATGTATTTCCCAGTAGCCATATTACAGTAAATACTGCAGTTGTTTTTGGCTGAACTTTTTTTGGCTTAGGCAGAACAGTCAGAGACTTGTATACTCATAGGCAGAACCCCTTGTGCCTAAGCAGGCAGGTTATAGAAAGCTGAAATCTTATGTGGGGCATTAGCTTTTTGACAAGCAATATAAAGAGGCAGGTAAGTGGCTGCTTTTATTTATGACCTAGTTTTGTCATGTCCTTTTAATCCTCCATTAAGTAAAACTTGGACCCTCTATTATTAACCTAATACATTTTCAGTGTCCGGGTTTTTGGGGGGAGATGGGCATTAGTATTACACTGTAAAAGAGTTACTAAAGTGGTTCTACAGGCTGAAGGTTTTTTTAACCTTAATGCATTTTCTACATTAAGGTAAAGAATTGTCTGAGTGCAGCTCGCCGCATATTCTTATCGGAACCCCATCTCGATCCAGCGATGGGCACGAGAGCAGCGGCTCTCTCACTCCTTATTGGCTCAGAGACAGCAGCAGGAGTCTTTGGCTCCCACTGCTGTGAATCACAGCCAGTGAGGAGCAAGCTGGGGTGGGGCCGAGCCATACTCTGAGTGTCAATGGACAGCAAGCCAGTACCAGTGCCTCTATAGCATGAGGCTTGCTATGGTGAGCACTCGTCAGGGGGGAGAGCTTGGATTGCATGTGGGGGACCCCATAAGAGGAGGATCGCGGCTCCTCTGTTCAAAACCATTGCACAGAGCAGGTAAGTATAACATGTTTGTTATTAAAAAAATAATAATTTTACAATCACTTTAAGTGCTTGGACCCTAAATTCTCTGAGAGACAATGCAGAAACTAGACTGACTGCCTAGTTGGCACAAAATATAGTAGAAAGTAAGAAATGTAAATAGATGCATTGACCTAATAGAATAATAGCTCTAATTGACCACTTGGTTCCCTTTTAAATATTGATATTGTTCCTATTATAGGAGAGACATGTACTGGTCAGGACCTGGCAGACCTTGGAGACCGTTTACGGGATTGGTTTCAGCTACTTCATGAGAACTCTAAGCAGAACAGTACAGCAGGTGCAGGAGTTAAACAAGTGAATGGTAATGTACTCATCCTGAACAGCTTGTTTTATTTAATTCAAAAACAGTTCAATATAGAGAACGTTTGAAATCAGTCTATTTTAACATGGTTCATGAGCCTACATATATATATGTCATTGTAGCTCAGCTATATAAACTTAATGTGGTATTTAAACATAGATGTTTTTGACAGGTTCAAAGGTTAATTCTATCTGATAAAATGGATAATAAAGGTTTATAGCTGATCTCCAGGCAAGATGTATATATATTTAAAAAAAACAATTAAATGCAGTTGATCGTTCCTTTCAAAAATAATTAAATTCATTTTATATACAAGATTTGAGTGTGTCATATCAGCATATGTTACCCCTACTGTGGAGTAAAGAGGGACAGCACCAGACGCTAATCAGGCTGTGCCACACTGCATATTTGTTGACAGGGAACACAGACAGTAGAAGAGAACAGATTTGATGATATGTAAGTGTGTTCTTCTTTATTGCTCAAGGAGCAGGCAGTGGGCAGGGAAGTGACACCACATTCCTTATCTCTAAAAGAGAAATTGGTGTCATACTCCTAGCACAGGAGTAGTTATCAGAAAAGTGGCTGGACGCAATTATAAATCCTTTGGAAGATGGGACAATTTACAAATGGGGAATTCAGATCCAAAATTTCTTTAAATCATTGAAATGTATATAAAACAATTTCTAAAAATAAATAGGAAATAAAAGTTGCAAGAAATGTATCTTTTACAGATTTCAGAGTACTGAGAAAATGCATTTGGCCAGCAATACAGGTTTTTCCATTATAAAAGGTTTGTCATTTGGTCTCAGTGTTATCTGTGAAGATTATCAAAATAAGTAGTGAGGAAATGTATTGGCAATTTACAAATTGCAGATTGAGTAAATCATAATTCTTTTGACTCTGCGCAGCCAATTTCTGCAAACTGTAGAAAACGAGAAACTATGATTCAGGCATAACGATTGGGAAGATCCAAAGTATTGTTTGATGTTCTATGGATTGTGTACATATACAAATGCCATGGCAGTAGTACTAAGAGATATACAAATAATATTACAGTGCCAATGCTGATACCGATGAATGCTTTGTACTTCCACCATGGAACAGCAAAGCTATTTTAACCGAGTGGCATAAAGTTCTATTAGAGTCGAGCAGTGCATGGAAATTACACTCACAAATGCATTCTATGTAATGCCAGCCAAGTGATTATACCAGTTTCTTGGATGATATGATATATAGTCTTTATGTCTTCATAGAGGCAATGATACAGTGTTCCATTCTCCATTAATGAATGCGGAGCAGGCACATGTATTAGCAATCCAAAGATTCAGATGAAGCATCTGGTCATGAATCTAGGAGCAGTTTGAAAGAAACTTGGGCCAATAATTTATTGGAGCACTTCACATTCCAAAAGAGCTTGATCGGTACTTTGGAGAAATGATTCATTGCTTAATTAGCATCTCGTTAGCAAAGCAAAACATTTTAGAAGTTAATTATCAGAATCTCTTGGCATGACATAGGGACAATAGTACCACCGAGTGATGTTGATAAACAGTTTGACATAGGGCTGACCAGAAATTAAGCACACGTCTGCTCCATCAAAATGTGGCATTCCACAGATGTTGTGAGAATCGGCAAGTGTCGGCAGAACTGCTAAGCTTAGGAAATATGATAATCTTTTGAAGATTGGGGCCATTCAGTAAACAGTACAATGAGTACTCTGTCAGTTCATTTTATGTTATACGTATACTCATTTGACCCCTCTTACCTTAAGCACAAGGTAATGTACTCTACTGGAAATAAAATAGCCCTCTTTTCAATCAGATCTTAGTATAAGTGGATTTAGCCTGAAGTGATTAATCAGAATGAATGCTCATTAGGCACAAGTAGCTAAACCTAGAATAAATTCTGATTCCCTGTAAGTGTATTAGATTGTACACAGTACATGTTCAACTGTTTTGTTGTATTCATAATCAACCAGTTAAATACCTTCTCAGCCAGTTTTTGGTCTGATCCTTCCTTGTCAAACCTTTAACCATGGCACAGTCTTATTTCCAAACCATTTTTCTGAGAAATATAAATGATATAATGGATTGAAAAAATCCAAAGTTGGTTTAAAGAGAACCTATAAATAAAGCCTTAGCTGTCTGACTGTCAGGCTGTTACTAGAGTTGCTGACCTTAAACAAGTGTAGGAATAAGGAAATTTGACTTTTGTTAGATTTTGATTTCCTGCACGTATTTACTGACTTTGAAGTTTGGAAGTCAGGTGCAGCCTAGGAAAGGTAAAGACACAGCCTAGCATTTTCAGAAGTAAGTCAGGAAAGGTAAAGACACAGCCTAGCATTTTCAGAAGTAAGTCAGGAAAGGTAAAGACACAGCCTAACATTTTCAGAAGGAAGTCAGGAAAGGTAAAGACACAGCCTAACATTTTCAGAAGTAAGTCAGGAAAGGTAAAGACACAGCCTAACATTTTAAGAAGTAAGTCAGGAAAGGTAAAGACACAGCCTAACATTTTCAGAAGCAAGTCAGGAAAGGTAAAGACACAGCCTAACATTTTCAGAAGTAAGTCAGGAAAGGTAAAGACACAGCCTAGCATTTTCAGAAGTAAGTCAGGAAAGGTAAAGACACAGCCTAACATTTTCAGAAGTAAGTCAGGAAAGGTAAAGACACAGCCTAACATTTTCAGAAGTAAGTCAGGAAAGGTAAAGACACAGCCTAGCATTTTCAGAAGTAAGTCAGGAAAGGTAAAGACACAGCCTAACATTTTCAGAAGTAAGTCAGGAAAGATAAAGACACAGCCTAGCATTTTCAGAAGTCAGGAAAGGTAAAGACACAGCCTAGCATTTTCAGAAGGAAGTCAGGAAAGGTAAAGACACAGCCTAGCATTTTCAGAAGGAAGTTAGGAAAGGTAAAGACACAGCGCCTAGCATTTTCAGAAGTAAGTCAGGAAAGATATGCTCATATTTCCTTAATAGGAGGTGTATGTTAAAGATGATACCTGTAAAACTAGTGTACACTTAAAAAAAAAAATAACTGATAATATCTTTAATTTGACATATATTCCACTACAACTCCAGCTAGCTTAATTTTTATTTTTTGCAAATTCTTTTTATTAGAAATTTTAAAGTGCATATACACAGTAGCGGTGGCCACAAAAAACACCACCTTACAATAGGCTGCACAGGGCCAACTTGAACATCTACAAGCTAGATCATTTAATCAATAAAAATAATAAACATATAAATGCATTTGTCACCAAAATATTGGTCCTCCCAAGAGGTTTTAAGCTCTGACTTTTCTACTTCCCTATAGTGAAGATAGTGCAGTGCAGCTGGTGGAAAATGAATAGCCAAGAATCACTTCCAAGTTGCTAGCAAAGGAGATGACTTCAGAGCAGAAGAAAATAAGAGCTGTACACATGCTTCCAAATGGGCAAAAATATACACTTAAAAAAAAAAATTATGTACAAAAACTCTTTTTTAAAGGCTTACAATTTATGTTATAATTAAGGAGGTGATAGTTGTTTTCGGAAATGCTAGTAACTACGGATGTTATTTATACAGTGTTAGACAAGACCTTAGTGGCCAGCTGCAAAGACTCAATAGGATGGATGTTCTCCAAGTTGGACTCCAACAATGACCTCTTTTTGGACCAAGCTGAGCTGGCAGCCATCAACCTTGACAAGTATGAGATCTGTATCCGGCCCTTCTTCAACTCCTGTGACACTTACAAAGACGGGCGGGTGTCCACTGCTGAGTGGTGCTTCTGTTTCTGGAGAGAAAGTAAGTAGATGGATTATTACATCACTTGAATTCCTAAAGTAATACTAAATAGAGAAGTGTTAATTGCCATAATTCATTCACATAATCATATATATCATGACACTGTATTTTTTTTTTCTTTTTAATTCTCTGAGTACCTTATTCCTGCAGGACTGTTGTTTGGTCACATGATCTTTCCTTGTTCTTCGGCATCTGCTGGGAAATATCTTTGGAAGGGGCTTTCTATTATATGCTCTCTACAGTGGGAGTCGGTGTCTGGCCAGCCCTGATTGGTGCTGTGCCAGTCACATAACTAAAATAAAAAAGTGGCATCTGCATCCAAGGCACATTTTTTTTACCTTACTAGCATTTACAATTAATATATTTAACCACTTAACGATC
The DNA here is from genome assembly GCF_965119305.1 of Pelophylax lessonae. Taxonomy (NCBI): domain Eukaryota; kingdom Metazoa; phylum Chordata; class Amphibia; order Anura; family Ranidae; genus Pelophylax; species Pelophylax lessonae. The sequence continues at coordinate 144,113,662 of NC_138776.1, forward strand.
GCCCACCACAGTTTTACTGCAGCAGGTCAGCTCTGTCGGCACTGTACATCGTTTTGCGGGACCGCCAGTGGGGGCGCTTGTGCCCATTCACCACAGGGTAAGCCAATCAGCGGGTCTGGTGGCCGTGACTGCTACGGGGCACCCGCGATCGCTCCTCGTGGAGACAGAACGAAGGTCTGCAGTTGTAAACATGACAGACCACTGTTCTGTCAGTTATGAACACAGGGTTCCTGTGTTCCTCCTTTTTAGGAACGCAGGTCTCTGTGTTAATGCAGAAAGCCCATCCCCCACAGTTAGAAAGCACCCCCTAGGGACACATTTAACTCTTTGGTTGCCCCTGGTGTTAACCCCCTCCATGCCAGTGTCATTAGTACAGTAACAGTGCATATTTTTAGCACTGATTACTGTGGTAATGTCACTGCTCCCCCCGAAAGTGTAAAACAATGTCAGTTAGGTGTCCAATCTGTCCACCCCAATGTCAAAGTCCCGCTAAAAATTGCAGATCGCCACCACTACTAGTAAAAGAATAACTAAATAACTAATAAAAATTACAGAAATCTTTCCCCTAGTTTGTAAACACGATAACTTTTGTGCAAACCAATCAATATACACTAATTGGGATTTTTTGGGCACAATACATATTAGTCTAAAACTATGAAAAATTAGATTTTTAATTTTTTTTATAGGGAATGTTATATAGCAGAAAGTAAAAAATATTGTTTATTGTTCATAATTGTCGCTTTTTTTTTTTTATTTAAAGTGCAAAAAATAAAAATCGCACGGGTGATCAAATACCACCAAAAGAAAGCTCTATTTGTGGGAAAAAAAGACATCATTTTTATTTGGGTACAGTGTCGCATGACCTCGCAATTGTCAGATAAAGTAACGCAGTGCCGTATCGCAAAAAATGGCCTGGTCATTAAGGGGTTAAATCCTTCCGGTCCATAAGTAGTTAATACTGGTTTATATTACAACAACGTGTTTTTTGTGAATTTCTTAGTGAATGTAATCAATCAGCATACTATATCTCACCCACATAGTGTTTAGCAATAGAATAACATGGAAGAGGAGGGAGGGAAGGGAGTGTCATTTACCACTGTGACTACACCTACATGTGTGACTCTATAGTCATGTGGGCTGCATGGGTTAAAAAAAAAGGAGGAAATGAAGAATTTAGAAGGGAACTGAAATGTAAGCATGCTCTGTAGAGGACACCAGATGGTCCACATAATCTCAACCTGCAGTGGGGACATACAGGACATGGGAGGGACAGCTGAAAGCCGGATCAACCAGGTATATTCTACTCTACACAAAACAAATGCTTTAGTGGCTTTCTGAGTATACACACTCTGTTATATAGAATGTCATGACAGTTTTTTATTGTCTGGGTTTAATGACATTTTAAATACACCAGTGCTTAAAAGAACTGAACTGAAATTGAGATATATATGTAAACGCAAATAAATAAATGCAACTGAAGCCATTAAAATTATACTGAGAGGTTAGGGCTCATTCAAATGGGTGGCAGGCTTTCTAGTCACTCTGAAAAATTATCAATGGTAGATCACTTTTTCAGGAGAGGTTTAGAACCAGTTTACAGGCATTCAGGAAGCTCTTGAATGCCAGTTTTTCTTTCAATTTCAATGAGGATTTTAAATTGAACTACTTTGCCAGCACCACCAAAGCCCCATTGACTTCAGTGAACAAGTTCGACAGACAGCCTGCCAAGCTCAACATGCTGAGATAAAAATTGCTACACTCTGGAGCATCATAGCTGTGGCAATGTAAAAAGACCTGGCAGCAAACATGGCTGCTTGTAAGTGAACTATTGGGGTGCAATAAAAATGCATATCAACTGCCTGTTTTTACTACCCCCCCCCCCCCCTTAACCCACTACTTATGTGAACTTAACCTTAATGATAGCTTAAGGTATTGAGGAAATCAATTCATAATTCAGGCAAATTAGTGACTTGCACATAATTCTCTTTTCTAAGTTGTTCTCAATTTAATATAAATAATGTGATCATTTTATGATGTTAGATCTTGTTGGATACATGCCTGAACAATAGCATAGTGGTTGTGAACATGGATTCTTGACACTGACAATGTCTCTCTTTTTAGAGCCTCCATGTCTTGTGGAACTTGAGAAAGTGCAGATCCAAGAGGCTGCTAAGAAAAAACCTGGTGAGTCTACAAAGACCCTAAACAGGCTTGCCATTTAGCTTTACTATTCTGTAGTACATTTGCAAGCAATGAAAGGACAATGTCCTCTGGCACCCGAGGCAAAGATGCCAAAGCCCATCTCTCTGAGATGAGCACAGAGATAAAAAGATTAAAAAAAAACACAAAGCAACAAATGACTAAGGAAAGGAAATTCAAAGCTCAGCCTAGCAAATTATATTGGAATATGGATATCTCTGTGTGATCAGTGGATCTTTCCTGTCACTTTGACTTCCATTTTTTGCTCTCTGTGGTATGAGAATGCATTGTCAGCGCTAACACAGAGTTGGTCCAGCTGTGACGCTGACAGCAGACCCTGCTGATTTTCTTGGCTGAGCTACTCTCACAATGTAATCTTCAGGGCTGAGCTGTAAACAGGGTTGTCAGCTTTGACAGCCTGGTCCTGGACAGTGCAGGAGATAACTACGACAATGCAAGATCAAGATAGGCTCGTACCCGGAGGCTAAGGACCTAAGGCTTTTAGTCCTTTCAGTGCAAGTTTTTTCTTGGGTTGGCACAATAGGAAAATGCATTATATTATATTCAATCACATTTAAATCAATAATTGTGTAAATATGAAAAAGACCAAAAACATTTTATTCCACAGATGTGTAAATTTGCCATTACAAAAAAAATCTCTATTCTACTAAACAGCTTTAAACTGCTTGTGAGCAGTAACCTCATTTGCAGCACATTGAATTAGCGATAAAGGGCAAAAAGTAGTTAAATATCTCAGTAGCAGAGAGAATATTTGCTCATGTAACCCTAGGTGTAAGCAAAACAAATGCAATTAGTTATGTCAGCATGCATCACATATTGAAGGCTGAAACACACGTTGCAGCACACCTCAATAGACAAAAATGCACTAACCCTGCATCAGAAAAATGACTGCATGTCCATTCTTGTACATAGTTAGGCCATTCCAAATGAAGTGACACAATGTGCGTTAACAAAGTGCACAAAACCCCAAAAAAACGTGAATGGGCTTAGCTTATAGTAATACAATTGACAAAGCCCCACCCCCTCACTTTTACTGCTCAGTGGTGTCCAGCAATTTTGGAACAAAAATTTGTATTGTTCCCTTTGCTCATTTTTGTATACCCAGGTTATAGAAAAGAATCAAGGAAAAGTCTTCTGGTAGTGTCTAATCTGTGCAGCAACAGTGTTTTTAGTTCAAGATCAAGTTGAGTTACTGAGCATGCGTGGAAATAAAAAAAGAAAATGGAAAGACTATCTACCTGAGGGTCTATGTACCATGTGCACTATACCAGAGATCCCCTGCATGATTGCTAATCATTCAACAAGCTGGGTAGTAGTGTCTGAAATACTATTTATTTTTTGATGTGGAGTTCCTGGGGAGGGATGTTGAACCTTTGCCAAGCTTTTTACTTTAAGTTACTCTTTGAGGCTCGGTTCACACTATTGCGATGCGGGAAGGCTGCGAATTCGCAGCCTGTTCCCGCATCGCACACGCACCCCCGGCAGTTCACACTGCCATATGCGATCCGCTGGGGGTGTCAATGTAATCTTAACGACACCCCCAGTTTGATCGCATATCGCAGTGCGATCGTGCAGTTCGCACAGGATCGGATCGCACAAGTGTGAACCGCTGTGCGATCCGATCCTGATGCGGCAGCAAAAATGCCTCCTGTGCGTCTTTGCTGCGGGTGCGGTGCGAATTTAGCCATACAAACTGTATGGCTAAACTCGCACCGCACAGCTGATCGCATGTCATGTCGGAGCAGTGCGCTCCGACATGACATGCGAACCCGGCACACGCAGAAGTGTGAACCGGCTCTAAAGCACCCAGAAAATGAATTATACTGGTACAACTTATAAAATTAGAATATTATCATAAAGGTAATTTATTTCAGCAACTCAATTCAAAAAGTGAAACTCATATATTTTATATAGATGGCCACACACAGAGTGATATATTTCAAGCATTTCTATATTTTAATTTTGAGGATTATGGCTTACAGCTAGTGAAAACCTAAAATTCAGAATCTCAGAAAATTAGAATTTTATATAAGACATATAAGACCAATAAAAAAAGTATTTTTAATACAGAAATGTTGGCTTACTGAAAAGTATGTCCATGTACAGTATAGTATGCACTCAATACTTGGTCAGGGCTCCTTTTGCATGAATTACTGCATCAATGGAGGCGATCAGCCTGTGGCACTGCTGAAGTCCTATGGAAGCCCAGGTTTCTTTGATAGTGGCTTTCAGCTCATCTGCATTGTTGGGTCTGGTGTCGTTTATCTTCCTCTTAGCCTTAACCCCCAATCCTGGGTTTTAGGTCAGGCGAGTTTGCTGGGCAATCAAGCACAGTGATACCATGATGATAATCATTAAACCAGGTATTGGTACTTTTGGCAGTGCGGGCAGGTGCCAAGTCCTGCATGAAAATTAAATAAGCATTTCCATAAAGCTGGTCAGCAGAGGGAAGCATGAAGTTCTCTAGAATTTCCTAGTAGAGGGGTGTGCTGACTTTGGACTTGATAAAACACAGTAGAACAACACCAGCAGATGACATGGCTCCCCAAATCATTACTGGCTGTGGAGAATTTTGCATTTCATTTGGAAATCAAGTTCCCGAAGTCTGGAGGAAGAGTGGAAAGGCACAGAATCCAAGTTGCATGAGGTCCAGTGTGAAGTTTCCACAGTCAGTGATGATTTGTGGAGCCATATCCACTGCTGGTGTTGATCCACTGTCAGCGCAGCCCTCTACCAGGAAATTCTAGAGCACTTCATGCTTCCCTCTGCTGACCAGCTTTATGGAGATGCTGGTTTAATTTACCAGCAGGACTTGGCACCTGCCCACACTGCCAAAAGTACCAATACCTGGTTTAATGATCATGGTATCACTGTGCTTGATTGCCCAGCAAACTCGCCTAACCCTAAACCTAATCTGTGGGATATTGTCAAGAGGAAGATGAGAGACACCAGGTCCAACAATGCAGATTATCTGAAAGTCCCTATCAAAGAAACCTGGGCTTCCATAACACCTCAGCAATGCCACAGGCTTATCACCTCCATGCCACGCCACATTGATGCAGCAATTTATGCAAAAGGAGCCCCAACCAAGTATTAAGTGCATTTCTATACTATACATGGACATACTTTTCAGTAAGCCAACATTTTTGTACTAATACAAATATATATATACACACGGTATCTGACAAATGTGAGTACACACATAACATTTTTGAAAATATTTTCATTATATCTTTTCATGTGACAACACTGAAGAAGTGACACTTTGGTACAATGTAAAGTAGTGAGTGTACAGCTTGTATAACAGTGTAAATTTGCTGTTCCCTCAAAAGAACTCAACACACAGCCATTAATGTCTAAACCGCTAGCAACAAAAGAGAGTACACCCCTAACTGAAAATGTCCAGATTGGGCCCAATTAGCCATTTTCCCTCCCCGTTGTGTCATGTGACTCGTTAGTGTTACAAGGTCTCAGGTGTGAATGGGGAGCAGGTGTGTTAAATTTGTTGTTATCGCTCTCACTCTCTCATCCTGGTCACTGGTAGTTCAACACGGCACCTCATGGCAAAAAACGTTTTGAGGATCTGAAAAAAAGAATTCTTGTTCTACATAAAGATGGCCTAGGCTATATAAAGACTGCCAAGACCCTGAAACTGAGCTGCAGCATGGTGACCAAGACCATACAGCGGTTTAACAGGATGATTTCCACTCAGAACAGGCCTCGCAATGGTCGACCAAAGAAGTTGAGTGCACGTGCTCAGCGTCATATCCAGAAGTTGTCTTTGGGAAATAGAGGTATGAGTGCTGCCAGCATTGCTGCAGAGGTTGAAGGGGTGGGAGGTCAGTCTGTCAGTGCTCAGACCATATGCCGCACACTGGATCACATTGGTCTGCATGGCTGTCGCCCAGAAGGAATCCTCTTCTAAAGATTATGCAAAGAAAGCCCCCAAACAGTTTGCTGAAGACAAGCAGACTAAGGACATGGATTACTGGAACCATGTCCTGTGGTCTGATGAGACCAAGATAAACTTATTTGGTTCAGATGGTGTCAAGCACGTGTGGCAGCAACCAGGTGAGGAGTGCAAAGAAAAGTGTGTCTTGCCTACAGTTAAACATGGTAGTGGGAGTGTCATTGTCTGGGGCTGCATGAGTGCTGCCAGCACTGGGGAGCCACAGTTCATTGAGGGGACCATGAATTCCAACATGTACTGTGACATGCTGAAGCAGAGCATGATCCCCTCCCTTCTGAGACTGAGCCGCAGGGCAGTATTCCAACATGATAATGACCCCAAACACACCTCCAAGATGACCACTGCTTTGCTAAAGAAGCTGAGAGTAAAGGTGATGGACTGGCAAAGCATGTCTCCAGACCTAAACCCTATTGAGCATCTGTGGGGCATCCTCAAACAGAAGGTGGAGGCGCGCAAGGTCTCTAACATTAACCAGCTTGGTGATGTCATTATGGAGGAGTGGAGGAGGACTCCAGTGGCAACCTGGGAAGCTCTGGTGAACTCCATGCCCGAAAGGGTTAAGGCAGTGCTGGAAAATATAGGTGGCCACACAAAATATTGACATTTTGGGCCCAATTTGGACATTTTAACTTAGAAATTTATTCACTTTTGTTGCCAGCGGTTTAGACATTTTTGGCTGTGTGTTGAGTAATTTTGAGGGGACAGCAAATTTACACTGTTATATAAAAGCTGTACACTAACTACTTTACATTGTGGCAAAGTGTCATTTTTTCAGTGTTGTTACATGAAAAGATATAATAAAATATTTACAAAAATGTGAGGGGTGTACTCACTTTTGTGAGATACTGTGTGTATATATATATATATATATATATATACATACACAGTGCCTTGCAAAAGTATGCGGCCCCCTTGAACTTTGCGACCTTTTGCCACATTTCAGGCTTCAAACATAAAGATATAAAACTGTAATTTTTTGTGAAGAATCAACAACAAGTGGGACACAATCATGAAGTGGAACGAAATTTATTGGATAATTCAAACTTTGTTAACAAATAAAAAACTGAAAAATTGGGCTCTGGTCAGATGAAACCAAAATTGAACTTTTTGGCAACAATGCAAAACGTTATGTTTGGCGTAAAAGCAACACAGCTCATCACTCTGAACACACCATCCCCACTGTCAAACATGGTGGTGGCAGTATCAGGGTTTGGGCCTTCTTTTCTTCAGCAGGGACAGGAGAGATGGTTAAAATTGATGGGAAGATGGATGAAGCCAAATACAGGACCATTTTGGAAGAAAACCTGATGGAGTCTGCAAAAGACCTGAGACTGGGACGGAGATTTCTCTTCCAACAAGACAATGATCCAAAACATAATGCAAAATCTACAATGGAATGGTTCACAAATAAACATATCCAGGTGTTAGAATGGCCAAGTCAAAGTCCAGACCTGAATCCAATCGAGAATCTGTGGAAAGAACTGAAAACTGCTGTTCACAAACACTCTCCATCCAACCTCACTGAGCTTGAGCTGTTTTGCAAGGAGGTATGGGCAAAAATTTCAGTCTCTCGATGTGCAAAACTGATAGAGACATACACCAAGCGACTTACAGCTGTAATCGCAGCAAAAGGTGGCGCTACAAAGTATTAACTTAAGGGGGCTGAATAATTTTGCACGCCCAATTTTTCAGTTTTTTATTTGTTAACAAAGTTTGAATTATCCAACAAATTTCGTTCCACTTCATGATTGTGTCCCACTTGTTGATTCTTCACAAAAAATTACAGTTTTATATCTTCATGTTTGAAGCCTGAAATGTGGCAAAAGGTCGCAAAGTTCAAGGGGGCCGAATACTTTCGCAAGGCACTGTATATATATATATATTTTTTTTTTTCTGAACCTAGCCCGGTTATAAGTACAATGCAAGGATAGAAACATAGCTTTTGATCTCAGGGCTTGTCATTCTAATTTTGACTTCCCTACCTAGTGACCTGTACGATGACCTGAAACATATAAGCATTATGTTTACCTTTGGCATTCCTCTACAAAAGCTAATCACACAACTGCATATCTTGTAGGGGTTTTCATTCCCAGCTGTGATGAAGATGGATACTACAGGAAGATGCAGTGCGATCAGTCCAGTGGGGAGTGCTGGTGTGTGGATCAGCATGGATCTGAGCTAACTGGCACAAGGATAGATGGAAATCCAGATTGTGGTAAGATTTGTAAATAAGAATACTTAGACATTCAGGGCCGGATTTAAAGAAACTGCAGCTTCAGACATCTATGACGTGTTTCAGTTTCGCCGCTTTAAAATCAATTAACTTGCGCACTGGCGATTTGGACAGCGGGACAGCAACAATGAATTCCGCCGTCAGCGGTATTCACTTACGATCGCGGCTTCGCAAATGAGCATACTTATGTCTTTGTGCTTACAGCAGTTTCACATAGCAATGTGGTCTAGTGGATTAGTGCACACATCTCATCTGTAATTCATCTCCCTCTGCTGTAGGTTCGAGGCTTACCATCTCCACCTAACTTTTTTTTTTCTTTTTTTGTTTATATTTTAAAAATGTAACGGATTACATCATATATATTGGTAAATAATGTTACACCCAGAAGCGCTTGCAAACTTACAACATTTTAAGTGATTTTATGATCTCGTCTGTGTGTCGAATCGATCGTATGATTCCAAGTAGCAAAGGCAAGTCACCAAACCCCTACACCACTTCAGGTCAAGATGAAACCTCACAATTTTACCATGGTCTTCTTCCGAGATTCCATACAATGTTTAGTACTTTAGCTATATGTGCTTTTTAGCCTTAACACACTCCTTTATTTTCACCAAACAGCTCTATTCTGCACAATAGCTAAGTGCTTTGCAACTTCACTGCAATTAACAACGTCATGGTTTCAAATCCCAACAATCACTACACTTGGGATCTCTTTTCACTCTCATTTATTTTAGAGATTTTTTAAACAATATCGAATTTTGGGGGGGGGGTGTGTGTTCTACCCAAATTTCAAGCACATTAATGGAACCAACACAATTTTGATTTTATGAGTGTGGTCCTAGTTTTCTTGAGATGAAATTCTTTACATATTTACCATGGTTCTTACAATTTCTGGACCAATAAACATAGGTGTCTGATATTGGACTCTCTCCATATTTGAACAACACAGACCCTCATAGTCCAACACTACATTTGCCTCACACCTCAACACAACACTGTCACATCCCTACCCTACATTCCAACCCCTCACATCACCAGTACAAGCAGCATGCAAAGTGCAAAGCTCCGGCCTTGGCAGCTTAATGGGCCATACACTAAGAATTTCTCAAGACTTTTTCCTGTAGACTTAACCAAACCATATAATATGAGGTCAAACCTCAACACTTTCAATTTGTATGCAATCAGGCAGGCCCTTACACTACATAGAAAAGGTCAATCTGAAGGATAAAGTCTTCTCAAAATCTTAGAGTGTGTATGGCCCTTTTGTCTGTAGGCACCCACCCAAAACAAAAAACACATGTTCCGTTTAAAAGTCTTTATTGTTTATGGAATTACAGCATAAGGAGGGATGCAGCAAGCTAATATTGACAATCTCCAGTGCGTGTGCCTTTACAGCGCCAGCCCACGATCTTTGCTCCATGGCTACGGGATTCTGATCTCTTCACCAACTTCATGCAGAGTCTAGAATCAATTCTGCACCTCTACCAGCTCATAGGGGACAGGCATGGCCAGGTTTCTGTTCAGCTTCCAAGCCACTTTGGAAGTTCCAGGGTGTTCGTGTTGGTCATCGATGCCGGTTCTGGCCATGTGCCTCACCAAATATCCACTGACCACAAAAAAAGACGAGTGGAGTCCATGAAGGTGGGTTTCTACCAGCTACAACTGCAAGCAGTACCACTCCTGGAAAAATAAAACAAAGGATAAGACATTTCATTATGAAAATCACATCTTAATGCCCGTTTGCTTCATTCTGAACTTCATTTATTTTCTACATCACGAGTGAAATAACACATTTTCTGACAACTTACACAAACCAGAAATCATTAATGCAAACATTTGAATACACACCTGTGACGCCAGACAGCCCATCACCACAGGCTTCTCATGGTACATGCCATGATTCCAAGATCTGAAAAATTAGAACACCATAAGATACCAAGCAGCCGTTCATGTTATCAATAACTACACAGGTGGCATAGACACAACTAAACACCTGCCAGCTCTTCTCAGCCCTTTCCACTATTCACAATACCAACATGTTTATGGTTAGAGGTGCATGTTCTTGCTCAAGTAACACAAGTTTACCAATGTTGACTACACTTTATCTACAATGGCAAGTGTCATTGGCAGATGAGAATTACCCTCTGTCTCCCTGTGAGTGGCACCTCTGCTAACTAGCAAATTAATACACATGCCCTATCTCGACCGGTTACAGTACTTACATGTAAAGTGGCTAGCAACCAGGGTATTCCGGGTGGCCATACCTGCAACGATGCTCCGCTGCCTGGGGGCCGCCGGCTGACGGACCTCTGGCTCCCTCTCCTCCGTCAGCTCCCAATATTCAACCCGGGCAACGCACATGTTGTGCAACACGCAGCACGCCAGGATGATCTTGGAAGCCTTTGCAGGAGAGTACAGGAGTTCACCCCCAGGCCGGGCAAGGCAGAGAAACCGGGATTTGAGAAGACCTATGGTCAACTCGATGATACTCCGGCTTCTCCGCAAGGCCCTGTTGTAATTCATTTCTGCTCGGCCCTGGGGGTACCTGATTGGAGCCATCAGCCACGTCAGCTGCGGGTAACCAGCATCCCCTGAAAAAAAAAATATACATTAGTTCTTCATATCATGTGACTTTAGATGACTCCTCAAAATGGGAGACAATTATGCATTTTACTAAACAACCTGCTCGTCTGTTTGCAAAAACTCATATGAAACATCTCAACTCTGTCTAACTACCTAAATCACTAATACAAATGGGAAAAAGGACACACAAAGTGGTGTGTTTGGCCCGTATTTTTTTTCCTATTACATTAGCATAGGCATTACTTCTGAAATATATCTGCAACTAGAGTGAGGAAACCAATATTGACTCACTTATGCAAAGTACTTTTGGGATATGGCAATACCATTGGAATCATTTGTAGGTTTTTTTTGGGTGGCTAGAGGACACCATTTACACATTGGTTAACCACCTTCATTTGACTCAAAGACAACTTTGGAAATCTTTCTGTTGTGAGCTGCTAGGCTGCTGATCTGGTTGTGTGCGAACAGCCTGCCAACTCCTTTTACATCCATTTTAGGTAGGCTTTGCTTAAATCAGGGTGTACACCGATGTAGCTTATTCCTATGTCTATGTAATCTTACAGTTTATGTTGTTAAGACAAAATACTTTACCAATAAGCCACCCTTGGGGCATTTGTCCACTTTCAAATGCCTGGTACAGAGCACTGGTTTGTAACATCCTGGAATCATGGCACGACCCTGGGTGACCAGTGTTGGCACTCATTATGCACTGTTTGGCGTCACAAACCAATTGGACGTTCAGGGAGTGGTACTGCTTGCGGTTCCGATAGTCAATTTCGTGGCTCCTTGGTGGCCTAATGGCTATGTGGGTGCCATCTATTGCCCCTAGGATTTGCAGCATGTGTGCCCGCAGGTAGAAGCCCAACTTCACTTCATTCCACTCATTTTCATTCTGTGGCCAGTGGATAAAATTGGGCACTAGATCCACTATGGCATTAATGACCAACATGAACACCCTTGAAACTGTGGGCTGGCTAATGCCCATTATACTTCCAGAAGTGGCTTGGAAGCTGCCACGCCCTAAAATATACAAAGTGGCCAGCAATCTGGCCATGCCGGGCACCGCATGGCTGCGCTGTGTGTCCACTTCAATTTTGTCTGCTATGAGCTGGTAGAGGTGTAGAATAGTTCCTCGCTCGAGCCGGAACTTCCTCCTGACATCAGAATCCCGCAGCTTGTCCAAATAGATCCTTGGAGCAAAAATGTGTGGCTGGCGAGGTAAGGGCACACGGACTGGAGGTGCTGCTGGAGGTGCTGCTGCAGCTGCTTCCCCAGCACCTGCTTCCCCACCTTCTGCTGCCTCCTGTGCTAGGGCCTCCTCAAACAGGGCACCGATAAATGCCAACATTGCACCATCTAAAGCATCTGGGATTTCGTTCTCCATTTTGAACGCGCAAATTCGCGCATGCGCAGATATATATAGAAACGGACGCTAATTATCACACCTGTGAGCCAGCTATAAAATGAGCACATGGCCAATATGGCTGCTGGATGTTATAGATGGATGTTTCTTATGTGCTAGCAAGACCCTGTGACCCACAACGTACATTATCTTGAGGTAAGACAATTGTATCTCTCTCTCCCAAAAAAATAAAATAATTCTCTCTCTCTCTATATATATATATATATATATATATATATATATATATATATATATGTGGAGATATGTTTGTTTGTGTGTTCTTGCTCACTGTTATTGTTTACTGAAGGAGATAATTTGTACTTATCTTGGGTGTGCTTTAGTTGTCTATGGTGAATCCCCTCAAACCCACAATAGCTTGTGAACCCCTCAAGTGTCTTTTAATCATTGGCAGTTGGCTCCATGTGCATGTGGTTTTGACATGTGTTTTCTCATGTTTGTTAAAGGTGTGCAGTCTAGATTTGGCATCTAAACCTGCCCCCTTACCTTCCCAGCTTCCAAAGACACCATTTTTGCTTTCCTGATAACTGTAATTTATTATGTGCACGTATGTAGGTCATGCGATTTCTCATGTATGTTTAATGTTTGCAGCCTCCTTTTGCCTATAAAAGATTACATCACCACCCCCACCAAGTCTGTTTGTGCCATTAGGTAAGTGTTTGGAGGGCCTCGTGTGATGTTTGACCATATGCGTTTTCTAATTTGTTTTTTTAAATTTCTTTGCAGCCTCTTGGGCTCTTTGACCACCACCACCACCACCGTGTTTGTGCCATTAGGTAAGTGTTTGGAGGGCCTCGTGTGATGTTTGACCATATGCGTTTTCTTATGTGTTTTTTTTAATTTCTTTGCAGCCTCTTGGGCTCTTTGACCACCACCAACACCAACACCACCACCACCACCGTGTTTGTGCCATTAGGTAAGTGTTTGCAGGGCCTCGTGTGATGTTTGACCATATGCGTTTTCTTATGTGTTTTTTTAAATTTCTTTGCAGCCTCTTGTGCTCTTTGACCACCACCAACAACGCGTCTTTTTTAAAACAAGCAGTGGCTAGCTTTGGTAAGTGTGTTCTGTAACTGTTCACTAATTATACTGTATATGAAGAGCAATCTGCAAATCATGTTTTTTTCTGTTTTCTCTTTTGTCATTTCAGATTTAGGCGTTTGGGTCTATTTGGTGCTGCTGGACAGCCAGATTCTCTGCCCACCTCGTGCTCCCATGGCCCCACCCACTGGAAGGCTGAGGAGAAGGGGCAGGGTGGCCAGGGGGGGCAGGGTGGGCAGATCGTCTGGCTCTGGTGTGAGGGAGGCTCCAGCTGTATCCAGGAGGGAGTCCACCGTCCCCAGCCCAGAGGAGGAAGCCGGGGAGGTGTTAACACACCAAATGGACAAGCTGGCTCTTCTGACAGTAGTCCTGGACAGGGTCCGTCCACCAGAGTCAGCTTGTCCACATTACCCCGGCTTCCCCGTTTCACCCGCAATCAGTGCTGTGTCCTGGTCCAGGCCTATATGGCCAGATATGAGGCGATACATGGGACCAGGGCCGCGGCTAACTCTGTAACAGAGAAGCACAGATTGTGGGATGAAATCCGGGATGCTGTAAATGCACTGGGTGAACCACCTCGCCATAGTGACAGTGTGCGGAAGAAGGTCAACGACATCTGTGGGTCCGTTCGGAAGAAGCTAATTGCATGGGCTGCGGAGGGTCTTTATGACCGACAAGGTCGGCTGGATCCACGTGCACAAAGTTCTCTCTGGACTTATCAAGTACCTTTTTTGCAGATCATAGGGCCCGATACCATCTTTTCCAGAGAGGACGTAGATTCGGATGCTTTGCACCAAGGTAGGATATTATCTAGGATTTAGGAAAACTAGAAGAATGGTCAGAACTCTGGCAACTGAAATTTAATGTGGATAAGTGCAAGATAATGCACCTGGGACGTAAAAACCCAAGGACAGAATATAGAATATTTGACACAGTCCTGGCCTCAGTATCTGAGGAAAGGGATTTAGGAGTAATTATTTCAGAAGACTTAAAGGTGGGAAGACAATGTAATAGAGCAGCACGAAATGCCAGCAGAATGCTTGGATGTATAGGGAGAGGTATAAGCAGTAGAAAGAGAGAAGTGCTTATGCCGCTGTACAGAACACTGGTGAGACCTCACTTGGAGTATTGTGCGCAGTACTGGAGGCCATATCTCCAGAAGGATATAGATACTCTAGAGAGAGTTCAGAGAAGAGCTACTAAACTAGTACATGGATTGCAGGAAAAAACTTACCAGGAAAGGTTAAAGGACCTTAACATGTATAGCTTGGAAGAAAGAAGAGACAGAGGGGATATGATAGAAACTTTTAAATACATAAAGGGAATCAACTCGGTAAAGGAGGAGAGCATATTTAAAAGAAGAAAAACTACCACAAGAGGACACAGTTTTAAATTAGAGGGGCAAAGGTTTAAAAGTAATATGAGGAAGTATTACTTTACTGAGAGAGTAGTGGATGCATGGAATAACCTTCCTGCAGAAGTGGTAGCTGCAAATACAGTGAAGGAGTTTAAGCATGCATGGGATAGGCATAAGGCTATCCTTCATATAAGATAGGGCCAGGGACTATTCATAGGATTCAGATATATTGGGCAGACTAGATGGGCCAAATGGTTCTTATCTGCCGACACATTCTATGTTTCTATGTCAATTGTGTGAGTTGTTTTGAAAAGATGAACTACTATCCTATGTGTGACATGAATAGAATTTGATACTTGGCCTTCCAATTGTCCTTTTTTTGTTTTCCCCAACCTACAATTTGTTCATCTGTAGCACGGATCTCAGCCCCTCCACAGCCCATGCAGCTTGGCGACCCAGACGGACTCATGGGTGTTGACATCAGTGCTGACCCTCCTCCTGGTAGGTCCCATATCGTACTGTGCCAAACAATGTAGATGTATATTTTATTCTTTCCAAGATAGCTCATATTGCTATGTCCTCTTTACAGAAGATCCGCAGCAGGGAACACACCCAGTGCAGCAAGGCCTGGAGGAAGGTGTTGGTATGTATAGCAAATTTATATTTTTTTAGGAATCTTATTAACCCAGTTAACACACATGTTTTTTCTTTAGAAAGAGTGTTGCCTTTTAGATGTTTACCCTGCAAAACACCGTTGACAGCATTAATGGGTGCCGTCATTAGTATTCAGACCAAGCCTTCTTAACCTTTGGGAGGGGTTTAGCAAGTGTCCTATGAGCCAAGGAAAGCACTTTTGAATGTTTGGCCTCAATGCTTAATTCCTGAGGCTAGGAGGGAAATCTGGCCATAATCATTACTGCCTAAGGTTATGTACTAAACCTGTTTTGTACTTTTTTTTTTCAAAGAACATCAGGCCCCTCTTGACGTAGCAGCTGGAGTTGGATCAGGAGCTGGCGACGATTCTGCATCCAATGCTGTGGTATGTGATATAAGGGAACAAGGTGCACATGTAACATTTCAATGGTAGTAATGTTTTTGGGCTAGATGTGGCTTACATTGTGTGTGTTAAATTAGTGCTATGACATTCTGACGATGCACCAGCACAACAAGAGTTAGATCTTGAACATCAGGGAATTATGTTATAATTTGGGGTGCCACTAATGTGCCAAAAACATCCAGGACCTTTAAAGTCCGGCCAGTCTTTGATTTTCCAGGTCCAAATTAATGTGTATCGTTTTGTTGGGTTGTCCTGTAGCCGATTGATGGCGAGATTTTAGACAAAATAGTAGATGTAGAAAGTCATTGGTGTAGTAACAGATTTACCAAAAGCAGAAACAACCTACCACACCAGGGTTAATTGGGAACAGCTTCATGTCGAAACTTTTTTGTCTTTGTCATATTAGTCCTACCAACATAATATGTACCCATTATCAGAAGTGTTGCTAGCTTGGATAATATTACAATGAACAAGTACTTATTAGAAGCACATCAAACTTTTCTACGTTCTGCTTGGGGTGTTAAGTTGTCAAACTAATCAGAACTATTTAGTCATGATGTTTTATAATGATTTGGTCTATTTCTTCTGATTTCAGGCAGCCTTGGATGCAGCGGGATTGTCACCTACCCCACCTCGTCCATCTCTGCTGTACGTGGCCGAGAGGCTGCTTGCCGAGTATCAGATCCAAAATTAGTTAAGGAGGCCTACTCAGCAATCTAGTGAGGTAGTACGGCTGCTAGGACTCATACAGGAATGTGTAGCAATGATGGTACGGGCTCAACAGGATATGCGTGACAGCTTGGTAAGTTTAGCAGACCAGCATCAACGGGATCGGCAAAGTGTTGACACTCAGGTGCTGGCCACATGCCAACGCCTGTTTGGAGCTGAAGATGCCCCATTGGCAGAGCCCTCCCAAACATCTCAATCACCTGCCACTGCAGGTTGTGGTAGTGGGAGGGTAATGCCAGTGTTGGCCACTTGGCAGGCAGCTGGGGATGGGACAATTCCTCCTGTAGCCACTCCTAGCACTTCACACTCCGTTCGGACTCCCACACCCCTCAATAAGCAATCCTCATGCACAACCTCATTGCGCACTGGTTCCACAATACCCCTTCCACCTGACTATATTCCCTCCACACCTTTCTCACTTCACTCCTCCCCAGGCCGTCCCCCTTTATTGTCACCAGCCCGACATGTCGTTACCCCCCCGCACCGTGGCCCACAACATCAAACAATCAAGCACAACTCCCCACACATCTTCACAACCCTTGCACCACCAGCAGCATCAAATAGCCTCGGGGCAGCAGCCACAGCAGCAGCCACAGCCAGAGCCGCAGCAGCTACAAAATCTTATGGTAATGGCACACTATCCCCAAATTCTGAGGCTGAGCCCAGAGCAGATTGGACTGTTGGCCCAAGATTTGATGTCCGGAACATTTCCAGGGTTCACCACACTGCATCAGCAGCAGCCTCATGGACAAAATCTTATAATAATGGCACACTATACCAAAACTCTAAGGCTGGGCCCAGAGCAGATTGGACTATTGGCCGAACATTTGATGTCCGGAACATTTCCAGTGTTCACCACACTGCATCAGTCACCACCACCTTAATTTGATCTTTGTTTTATTTATTTGTGATATTTTTGTTACTGATTTGTTACTGATTGATACATTGGCCAATTTGTGGGGCCATTTTTTGGTTTAATTTGAGGGTGGCACGATATGATTTCTTATAGTGATTTTTTTGGTGATGCAATAAAATTTTCTGGAAAATGATTAGTTTGTGTTTGATCTTTGTTTTTTTGGGAGTGTTGGTGGCCAAGTAAGGGCCCTGGTTAATGTAGGCATTTCTACACACGTGCTTCTCTATCTCCAAACATATGGTTTCATTTACATTTTCAAAACTCAATATTCACATAACCCAAGAAAAGGTCTCCCTTCAAGTGTAGCTTCAAAACAAGTCTCATGGATAACATAAACCAAAGCCAACATGCTAACAATTACAGACCACACCACTCGACTAAACAAATACAACACAAAAGACATTCGATGTGTACACCAAAAAAAAAATACTTTGGTAAGAAAAGATAATTTTTTTTTAATACCACATGTAGGTCTATAATAAATTTTGCATAAAAAATATATTCTTTAAATATATTATGGAAAAAAGTAAAAATTTTAACACTTGTGTTGCAACGTGCAACATAACAAATAAAATAACAAAACATCATTTCATTGGGGTGCAGTTCCGCACAAATGGCTCCGAAGGGTCCGGATCCACCCCAAACTGCTGCTCCAAGAACACTATTCGTTCTCCACACCACCGTAAATATTCCAGCATTACCTCGCTGGTGAGGTGGGTGTGCCCTGGGTAGAAAAAGACATGAAAATTAGTTTTATGCAAAATGATCCAAACAAGGATTGTAATTAATGTGCCTCAAAAAATATGCTTAGGAGTCTATTGGTTGGCTTTTATCATCACTCTGAAGCAAATATGCTAAATTGCTGTTGTAAACCTTGAACTCAAACTTTCACAGCAAATTGTTCAAAAGGTTACATAAGATGGCTTGGAATGTTAGTAGCAGTTCCACCAAAGCTAAGTAAAAGGCTTTTCTTCATGTCAACACAACCAATCATTTTGAAGAATGTAAGGTGTTGTGTTCAATTGGTCAACACGATACATGTGCACACATTTATCTCTATCACCATTGGAATTTGTGTAGCGTTCTCTCTCCCTCTTACTGTCTATAGATTGAACCTGACACATAGTAGAGACTCACCCTTTGGAATTTTGAGGGCCATTTGTGGCAGGAGTAGATGCCTCTCCTCTCCAGATCTCCTTTGCTCCATCACAGCTGTGTTAAGAGAGAATAAAAAGTTTCTCAACAAATGGACTCACGCTAACTGTAGGTTACGCAGTCATGAAAACGCTCTAACACCCACTCCTTCCCCCTCCACACTTCCCTGAAAGTTTTATTTAGACATTGATACGGTGGTGATGCAGATTTGTACAGTGCAAGCTTCATTCTTCTGGGTGAAGCTTGTAGCGTTAAGGATACGTACTCCCTGCTTTTGTGCTGTGTTTCTCTGATGTTTTTTGTGCCTCAGCCCTGCCTGTTCTAAGTGTTGGGAACATCTCATTTTTGGATGGCTGCGGAAAACTAATCAGGTTAGACTTACCCTCTCTAGCTTTTTGGTGACGAGAGAAATCACGATCCTCCTCTTTACATGGCCCCTGTACACCCCTCTAGGCACCTCCCTCCTGTTGGTTGACCCCACAGCAGACAGCTTGCTATGGAGGCACATGAGATGAAGCCAGCCTTGCCCCCCTCCCTTCCGATGGTCTCAATGATTAGGAGTGACAGCATCAGGAGGCAATATTGGCATGCTGTCACCTCAGCTAAGGAGGAGGGGGAGTCTGTTCCAGACAAGTATTTGTGCAAAATTTTGGACAGTAATAAAATGGTCCCGGTAAGTCTTAGGGGGAATATGCACACCTATCACTTGGAATACTAATGCATAGAATGCATTCACATAAAGAACCTGCTGCCTTTAGAACAACTTGAAGCCTGATCGGGGACATACACAGGTAGCATTTCTCCACTTACTAAGTAGACACATTACTGCAAAAGCACACAACTTACCATCAACAATGTTTTCTGGGACCCCAGAACCGGATGGTATTGGCTCAGGAGAAGCTGCACAAAAATAACACAAATTGTGAACTGGAATGTGGTACATTACCGGGGAAGAGTATTTCTGAAAGGTTGAGAAACACGCATTTTCAGTGTTGACTAAATCAGGACATGAGTAAATTAACATGGCCCCAAATAATTTAGAAGTACAAAGCACACCATTTCCAATGTAGAGAAACTAACACCAATTTAGAAGAGGGTGGCTTGAGAAAGCTTAAAAATAATAACATGTCCTGTAATGCTCCCCAATACCACTTTCCAAACATGAAGGTTAAGCAAGAGTGTTTCATGACCAACCTTCCTGTCACATATAGCAAAACTGCACTTGCTTTGACTCCAACTTAGATTATCCCAGATACACATCATCCTAGCACACACAATACATGTGATAATCTAATTTTATGTACTTACAGAATAGTTCAGGGGAGCCACAAACATTGGTGGAGTAATCCGCCTCCACCCCTGGAGTGGGGGAGGATGGGGGAGACCCTGCATGGGGGGATGGTGTCGTATCTCCTAGAAACACAAAGACACGAATACAATCCTTGAACAAATGCTATTTGATAAAGGCACACAGAAAGTAGTCCCTAAACATTGATGGTAGTAGTTACAGTGGACTGGGTAAGCACCGGCCCCTCTTCCCCAGTCCTCCACAACAAACATCCTCAATGTCAGCTGCTACATAACCCCAATGGCAAAATATATATATTACAGCCCTTATATTTCCCAGGACACATTGAACACAGAAACACATGTAGAATACTTACTTCCCATTTGAGGAGAGCCCAGGTCCTCATCATTGCTCGAAAAATTGGCCTCTTCTTGGGCACCTTCGTCCTCCTGCCCCGGATCCAGGCGACTTGGCCCTGCCTGAGGCTCCTCTCTTGCTGAAGCTACATCAACCACAAAAGAAAACAAAACAAACAATCATTCCTCCAAGTTAGACCTAATACACAACACACCAGCACATCCACATTACTTACAGTGGGCCTGAGAAGGCTGAGCCTCCAGATCCTCATCACTGGTTTCTAAAAAAAATAAAAAATAAAAAAAAACATTATATATTATTTATGGACACAAATAGGCAGTAACCTCTCATCATGCTAGCACCATACTCAATGCCCCTACAATTCAGAACATAGAAGTGCACTTACACCAATGAGATGCATTGACCATGTTTTAAAACAGGAGGGCACCATGCAAATTAAGCGTTCGCCTAAGGCCTCGCACCTACTGGGGCCTTGCGGCCAGTGGCGGAGCAACAACATTTAGAAGGGCGCAGTCAGGGAAATCTCCCAAGTAAAAGATTGCTTTCAATCCTCGGATCTAAAAGTTGCAGCAGTGTGCTGCAGTCCCTTCACTGCGTCTGCCATGTGTCTGTTGTCCGCTGACACTTACCCCTCCTTCTCTGACTGGGGATTGGCCGTCTGATCATGTTATCCTAAGATGTTGAGGAATCGGTAGGTGTGTACCTGCACCAGTAGGAAGTGACTGCCCGGTCAACTCACTCTGCTATCATCGGTTGTTGCTCTGGGAGGAGAGCTCTGCCCTGGACCAGGAACATACAGGTAACCAGGCCCAGACTTGATATTTTGCAGGCTGGTCATAGATTTGTGGTGTCTACTATGCAAAGGGGGTGAGTAGCCCCAGGGAAGTTGGAATAGTCCGAAAATGGTTGGTGGAGGAGGAGGAGAAGAAGGCCCTGGGTGGCTGGGGGACAAGGAGAGGGCCCCTGGGTGTTTTCTAGAGGAGGAAAGACCCCCCAATGACGCCAGAGTCAGTTGCCAGGGAAGAGAGTGGAGCTGAGCAAGTCCTGCATATCTGACATGAAAGCCAAACATGGTGGAGATGGAGCCCTTTGCCCTACACAATGACAGCACCCGAGGTGGAAGGTGAGGGGTAGCGGGTCTTTGACATTATATAGCATATGGACTCTGTCCATTATTGGTAGTTTTGTTTGGAGTTGTCCTTTAGATGTTTAACTCTGTTGTTTTTGCCCCGAGCTGTGAGGGACTGAGGTATGACAGCCCACTATGCTGGGACTTATAGTGCCCTAGAATGTGGAGGACTGAGGAATCCTTAGTCCCTAACAGAGGGCACTACAAGTCTTAGCATAGCAGGCAGTAGTTCCTCAGTCCCCTACAGAGAGCAGTACAAGTCCAAGCAGGTAGCCTTCTGCAGTGGAACTTGTTGTGCCCTTGACTGTGGTGGACTGAGGAAGGGAAGTGTAAGGGGGTCTCTGTAAGCTCAGATGTATGGGGGAGCTTTGGTGACCACAGAGTTCCCTTTTACACCAGAGTCCCCAGCTTCCCCCCTCAAATAATGGTTCCCAGAACTCTCCTTACATCAGAGTCTTCAGACTTCCCTCTTACAGAGTAGTAAGTCTGGAGACTCCGATGTAAAGGGGGCTCTGTGAAATGTGATTAGAGATTTGACATTTCTACAATTTAAATGTTTCAACTTACCATCCACAATTTGTAGCTGCTGGAATGGCTCGCTCTCTCTGAACGCATATTGCAGTGTGGCCATCCTCCTCCTCCCCTTCTTCACCAAAAGCACAAGAGGGTGTCGGCCGTCCGCTTTGGCTAGAAGCAGAAGAGAAAAAAGAAACATAAAAAAGACTAATGTACATAGTAGTATTAAAGGTTGTGAAGAGACACTTGATGGAGGTAGGAAAGGTAGGAGCGAGAGGGAGGGGAGGGGGGGGGGGGGTTGTTGGTATTTGTGTTGTTGCATTGAAGTGTGCAGGAGACAGTAGCCAGGTGACACATAAGGCAGGAGAAGCGCCGAAGGATAAATGCATAGTAAGCACAGTAAACTAGCTGGCAGGGCTGGGACTCAGGAGATGTTATGAGGGAGGGACTTAAGAGCCTTTCAGCTACTCATTGGCTGAGGAGGTAACAGGAGGCAGGCTGATCCGCTTCCTGCTGCCTCCTTAGCCAATGGGTACACAGGATGCACTGTCCATCACTGCACAGCCTTGTGCTTCCTCTGCTGATGGGATAGAATTCCTCTGCCAAAAAAACATGCTGCAGAGATGGAGATAAGAGAGATGAAAAATAAATGTTTCCTACTGAAGCTGCTAGATTTAGCTAGAATACATGTACAGTTCATAGCCCTTGGCATGTTAATTACAGTCACTGTATTTACAACCTTATTGCTGTCCATTTAGCAGGGTGAAAGTAACTTTACACACATGTAGCATAGGTATCAACTTTTGTCACCATGTTAAAAGGACAGCAGTATGGTTAGCATTACAGTGACTGTTATTAGTCCAGGCTCACTAAACTAGCCAATGCTTGGAAAAGCAAGCCATGCAGATTGCTTTTCAGGTCCCTTTTAACATGAGCTGTCTGATTGGGTGTGGCTGTTCATTTTTCACGCAGACCTGATAAGCCCCTCCATTCTCCTTTATGGAGTGTTATATGTAAATGGGATTGATTCATTTGAGATGCAGATTTAAACTATGTATGGCCAGGCTGAAGGTACCCAAGTTGATTGATCGATCAACTTGAGGACAACGTACAACCAGTCTGTCAGATTTTACACACGCTTATCGCTAGCAGCTCTTGTAGCCACTAGCAATAATCACTGTGTTTTCCTGGCAGGGGCAGCACCGGGAGAACACAATGGCTCCGCAGGAGGGTTTCCCTGTCTGTGTTGATGGTGGAATCAAGGCAAAATATTTTTCCTGCAAGCCACGGAACAAACAAATAATGTTTCTTTAATTAATGCATGATTTCGCCAAAATGGGAAAAAAAAGATGTTTGCTTTGTATATTCTTAAGTTTGCTACATAACTAGAACATGTAACAGGGTTATATCATTGCATGAGATTTCCCCTCACTTCCTGTCTTGGTGTCACCAGGACAGGAAGTGAGGGAATCTCCCGGTGGGGATATAGCCAGCAATTCTTTCATTTTATATATACTATGGACATTATAAGGCAACAATTGCAAGCTATTTCCCCACAGTGATATTCCCCCACTTCCTGTTCTGGTGACACTAAGACAGGAAGTGAGGGGAAATCTCATGCAATGATATAACCCTATTAGAAATAGTCACCTTTCACAACCATTAAGCATATCTAACATAACGAACAAAAAAAATAAAAAACATACATTTGTGGACACCAGAAAACTTTATTTATACACATGAAGACATTTTGAAAAAACATTTGAAACATGCTGTTTATTACAAAGAGGATACACAGCTCAAACATTTCACATGACATATTTTTGGCACAGTCTCCACAGTATCCCATTGAAGCCACAGAATTGTATTTTTTTAACAAAAACAACCTTTGTACAACATTTATACCATATACATCGACAAAGAGCCAATAATCTTCAGATACATGTGCAGATTGACAGAACAATACACAATTATGTTAACACCAATACATACTTACAGAGAGTCAAGTGGGCTATGTGTCTTTGGACATAACAGGCAACACAGCCAAATCCCACCTCCATAAATAACAAAGGCCCCCAAATGTTAACCATAAAGCATGTGACACACAATATATTGGACCTCTTGCCAGGCCAAATCTTTGCTCCTGTCTGAGTGATCTATATATAATCAAGGGAAACACACACCCAGTAATGGTAACTCCCAGGCATAAATTTAACTGTGTGTGTCCTGTGTGTTTTGGAGCATGCTCAGTTGCCAAAAAAAGGGAAATAGAAATGAGGAGAGAGACCTAAACAACCCAAATACATGTATGTATGTATGTGTGTATATATGTGAATTGAGAAAATCCTCTCTTCAAGTTTGCTAGTCATTATTTAGAATGTTTAGATACAGGAATACATACATATATATACAATTACATGAGAGAGCGAGAGAGAGCGAAATATATATTTAGGGAAACAATTGAAACACACCTTTTTGGATTTGGGAGTTGAGATTGTGAAGATTGAACAGATATGTAAGCCAACAATCTGACTCATCACTCATGAACATCCATAGTCTTGGCGTGGCAATTATATCAGGTGTTCTTATGGACGTTTTTGCTGGCGTTTTCCCAGGCGTTTTGACATGCATTTTTTGGGCAGGCATTTTTATATGAAATAACCTAAAAAAGCCCCAAAAACAAACCACAACACCTACATGTGAACATAGCCCGTTTGGGGGCGTTTGGGGGGGATTTGTACAGCTCGAGGATCAACTCCCAAAACAGCCAAAAAGTCCAATCCTATTCTGTTCAATGGCCCCTGTTCCCATGTGAGCATTTTGATGGCATGAGGAAAACACCCAACGCTCACAAGAGGACATGAGCTTCTTTAATGCCAGTAAGGACTGAGAAATAGCACAATAATTAGGGAGTCTGCCTTCCTGCTGTAGGTTTGTAAGTTCGAATCCAGAAGGAGCCCTCTGTATGGGCAACACTTGGAGGTCTCCAAACCTCCAAATGTTAACATCAATAATTTTGCTCATGTTTGAAAAAGGCATGTGTATCAGCAAACTTTTTTAATCTGAAGACATTAACAAATGCATACAAAAGTGCCACATAAAGTCAATATGTAGCAATATTGTGAGCTAAAGCTATATTTGTTTGTTGGGCATACTTTGCTAATTAGCCAAGTATGGGGATATATATATATATACCTTCAGTTAAATGTGTACTCAAATGCTAACACTTGGCCATACCCATATGGCAGAAAATGTTGTATTTGCAATATATTTAGAAAAACATTCTTTTGAAACACATAGAATATTGGCAAAATTGTGATATTTCCTTTATATTTGTGAAATGCTAATAATCTTTATTTGAAATATGTTTTACATCTATTTTTGTTCTATCTGACTACCCGTTCCCCAATGTAATATTTTGTGGGATAATTTAGATAATGTGGAGGTTCTATATAAACACTGTAGATTTCACTGTTATTATTTCAGAGTTAGCAGGAAAGGTGTATGGAACGTGAGAGTTTACTAAGGGATCCCTTGTTAGAAGTGTGCATGTTTTTCTAATCCGCCAATTTTTTCCATTTTATATGGGCGAGACAGCGGATTTTTAGTTCGTATTCAAAAAAGAGATTGCTCAAATTCGCGAAAGCGGAATTTTTTTGGCCCAGTTGGGGTTGCGCATGCGCACATTCGCGTGCTCGCAGCTCGGGGCTTGAGGAGCTTTTTTACCTTCTACACTTTTGCAGATATCTCTCTTTCTAAGTCAGTTTTTGACATTTTTTAAAAGCTAGTCATCTCCAAATTCTTCTCCACACCTTCCACAGTGATTTGGGATTTTTGGGGGTACAGGGGAAAATTTGGCAAAACATTAGTCGAGCTTTTAGCTGGCGTGTTTTTAAGTCACGCTCTGACCTTGTAGCATCTTCATGAATCTCACACTAGATGTTATTGGCCGCCTGCCGTTCTTTGAATACCAATTTCAGACGTACAAATTCGCCGGTTCGCACAAATCCCGGCGTTAGCCAATTCGCCGTACTATGAATCAGGCCCTCAGTTACTGCATAGCTAAATGCATTATCATTTCATGCAACTTTTTATGGTTATTGCACATTGCAACTTATCCCCCCACCTATCAAACTGGATGGACAACTGAAGCAGAACAGACACTTTTGCCCTCAGTGTAAGAGTTTAATAGGGGAAATGGCTCACTGATAATCATCTGTAAGCCACAAGCAATAAGACCGTACTGCAGGATTACATTTGTGGCTTTTATATCATTAAAATGGGTAGGTTTAATAGACAAAGTGGACGGATTCAAGTACAGCAATATAAATGGCTCTCTGGTATGTGGTTGTAAGATTCTGGTACCTTCGGTACCCTTATAGGTCATTTCCTTCTTCATATTGCGTCCCACCTTTTCAGCTAGGTGGAACGCATATACCTTTAAGCCGCATGACGTCATCACTAAGCGCCGCTCTGAGCGGCTATTTCAATCGCCGGCTTCTCTCTCACAAATTGTTAGTTCAAACCGCATGGTATACAGCCTTGTCTTACGCTGCCGGAGCCTCCAGCTATTGCCATACCTGGATTGACCGGAACCTCGCTATTGATCCCGTATCTCGCTACCTGATCATTCACTCATTACCGGACCCTTCAGCTTACTAATCTAACTAGTGATAAGTACCCCACAGGGGATTCTTTCCTATCAAACTTACACTATCTACTTCTGCATACTAAGGACTGTTACTATCTATGCATTACTATTTCTATCATCTGCACTGTTACATAGATTGCTAGCTCTTGAGTCTACTACCATCTATATCCTTGCACTAATCTTGTACACTCCATCTGCTGTCCCCTACCACCTGTTATTGCACATGATTGCTAACCTATCTACCATCATCTACTACTCTCCTGAACATTACTATTGAGTACTCATCATTGCTATCACAACTCACGCCTGTCCTTTCAGCACATCACCTCTATACTATCATATACAACCTATCACTCCAGGAACATCTTATTGAGTGTTTGTATATTGTATGCTGAAGCAGGCTGGCCACAATGATGAATCTGGAGAGTTGGACATGGTGATTCAACACATCTCTGCACGACTACTGAGTGGAGATTCTGCAGCTGCAAATCCAACTCTCTAAACAAACGCTAGAGCGTTACAGTGGTTCATTGTATATCTCCTTACAAGTATTGTATATTCTGTTACAGTTATTACAAGAAGGAAGTTTTAGCACTTTTCTATTGCTCAGTATACCTGTTTTAGGAGAAATATATAGGTTCTGAAAATGCTAGTTGCCTACTTATCATGCTGATGCTTTGACTTAAAGCCTATTGAAACCCAAACATAACAATGTAATATACTGCAGCTTATGGTCCTTAGATTTTTTGCACTTATCAAACAGATATAGCATAATATTATTATTATTGTTATTCAGGATTTATATAGTGCCAACATGGAAAAGGTAAATTTTTAGGGTTTACATACACTTTAAATACTTTCTAAATCATTGATCAAGAACTTACTGTGACATGCCTTCCAACTTTAGAACATGAGAAAGTGGAACACCCTTGGGGTGGGGGGTGGATAACATGGTTACATTTATTTGCGAATTCCCTTTAGCGTTCTCTAGAACTTTGTCTGTTGTTACAAACACATATGTTTTCTATCCTCCTCTGTTCCATCTAGTGGCCATATTGCAATTTTTTATTACTGCCCATAATAAAAGAACATTTCTTCAGAAGAAAGAATAGCCTAAACAACATTTGTTTTTGCCCAGTTCACATGGAATAATTGTACATGCAATTTGCTGGACAAATAACCTTGCAAATTCTTATAATGAAACCCCCAAGTGAACAGTCTCTATTCCCTTACAAAATCTATCTCATTGCCTGTGTGTATGATAATATTGGTAGAAATTATTATCACTATGTTTACTGCGCATTCTGGATATTGGAGATTCTGGGAAATAACTCCCACACCAACCAAGCAGCATTTAGACTTTATCTGCCCTGCAAATTGGATAGCAACAATGTCTGTTCACTATAACTTACTCCTGCTTTGTACCTAAATTCAGCATTACAAGTTAACCTTCACATATACAGAAAGAAAATCCTTGAGCACATCATGTCCTGTTTTGGAACACCAATATATGTATCGCTCTTGGACATTTCATTGTTATATTCATTCTTGTAGCATGCTAGACAGAACACTTTTAGCAAGGTCTGCTGCACGTTACAAAGAGAGATGCATTAATAATGGCATACTTGCTGAAAGGAGGAAGAGAAAAGGGTTCATTCAGGGGCTTTCACTACATATAAATGGTCTGTGATATATTTCTCATAAAAATGTACCATCAGCTGACCTAATTTAAAGAAGTATCACCAGCAAAGAAACATTCTTTTTAAATCCCTCAAGAGACACTGTGCAGCAATGGTCACCATTCAAGTCTATTCTTTGGATTTTAAATGATTATTTTATTTCCGTTGGTGTTGGCTTTAGCTCCATGTCCCTGAAGGCAAAAATATGGTTGTTCTTAAGGTACAGTCAGAACTTAGCCCAACCCCTCTCTCGATGCATCTTAGTGTAGACTCAGCCCAAACCCAGCAGCTATACAGGGCAGAGAGATTGGAAACTGTCAGCTTGTGTTGTTGTGAATGATTTCGGCAAGAGAAGAGTGCCTTCCTTCACAGAAACACAAGCTGACAATAGCACAAGCCAGGTACTACACTTGTCCAAGAAACTCTAGTGCTGTCAGCTTTTGTTTTTGTGAATAAAAGTGGTCTTCTCCAGCTCAATCATTCACAACAACACAGGCTGACATATCCACACTCTCCATATTCTGATAAGCTGTGGGCAGGACTGGGTTGAGTCTGCATTAAGAGACTGGGAGGCAGAGGGCTTCACAGTAGAGCTGTATGTTTTTTTCTGGAATCTTGGGAGGAAGGGGGTGGGAGTTATGTAGGCTCTGTGTGCACCACCTGTCAGGTCCCTTTTCATTCTCTGCTGTCAGTCAGATGTCCTGTTTCCGCTTAGAAACCCCCTGCACAAACCTAAACAGAGGCAAGTACTGAATGCACAGGGTCCCATGGGGTATTTAACGTGCCTTTTTGTCTTCTGGTGAGACTTTTTCTTTAAGAAGATTTAGCTCCACATTTATTTGGTATAGCTATATATTGAATTGTGTTTTTATACAAAATAGAACATTCTAGTTTTCCCTTTACAAGCCCAAAAAAAGTAAAATATTTCCACTTCTTGTGTGTACGGACGTTGTGTACAGAAAGGGAAGGATTTAAACAAAGCAACCAGATTTCTGAAATCCTATGCCTCCAGAAGCTCAAAAGTTGAGGAAAGTAGAAAAAGAACACTGGACCTGTAGTGTTAACTCACTGGTTTTGCTATCGTAAAGTATTGATGTTGATGCAAATGATCTGGTTCACAGGCAGGCAGCTTCTATACCCCAGAGGATCTACACGGTCACCTTGGCTTGTAGTGTTTTGTAACAAAAATTAAAATGGAAGTATCACTCCTTTGCTAAAAGGTCCAGATAAAACGTTATTCCAATAATAGTCAAGGGGACAATCCAAAAAGTGTCCAGTACGTTTTGGGTTTCAAGAGCATCCCCTTCATTAGGGTTGATTGACAACAAAATGAACAGGCTAGAAGTGAACTGGACCTTTTTATGTTTTTTCAGTTTGATTGCAAGCACATACCTTATTAGTAGCTGCCAAACCTCAAAACACATTGGATATTTTTTGTATTGTCCCCTTGACTTTTATTGGAATAAAATTGTATCTGGGCCTCTTAGCAGTGGTGTGGCATTTCAATTTCAGTTTTTTGTTACATTACAGAAACTCATTAAACCTAACACTTACATTTATTCGCTACACTAAGCCATATTTTGTGGTGAGAGGATTTAACTCTTTATTTATGCCATTGGATCTGAATGGTCACAAGAGGTTTTCACAATCTTGATACTCTGTGGATCAGGTAATCACTGTAAGGCAGTGAAGTTGAGTGTTACATTAATTAATAAATCACGGTGAGAATGATGGCTGGTAAACTCTCTGTCCTTCTTCACTTGACTCTTATGCTGTCAGGACTCGCTACCATCACGCCTTCGATTCAACCAATGACTAGATGCAGAATATATTTAGTGAAAATGTTATTCCTATTTCTCCAAAGAAGGTTCATACAACTGGCCACAACATATCAAGCGATAACAAATGCTCTTAAGCCTTTTTTATAGTCAGTTTGCATCATTTGCCAATATTAAGGCAGTTATGATTATTCTCAGTAAACTAGGGCAACTTTAAACCAAATTATTGGTTAACTCTTTCAATGTTTCCTTGTGAGTTAAAAGCCTACTACTGTTGCTTCCATAATCTGTAACCTACACATCTAATACTTTTTTTAAAAAAACATAATCTTGTTGACTTTGTCTAATAGATGATGCTGTTGGATTCTCGGGGGATTTTGGCAGTGGTGTTGGTTGGGAAGATGAAGAAGAGAAAGAAACTGAAGATGCTGGGGAAGAGGCTGAAGAAGAAGAAGGTGAAACAGGAGAGGCAGATGACGGAGGATACATATGGTAGAACCTCAGCAGCACAGTCCTGTCTGGGCCTTGCAGCCAAGTTTGGAAGACTGCAGTAAATAGTAAAGAGATGCCACAGTGATCAGGAAACACAGCTGAATGTACATTATAATTCAACAGAAATTGTGTGTGTGCGCATGCAAGTGTGCCTGTCGACTGACTGCTTTGAGATTGCAGCTCATTTCCTCCCCATAATATTAGAGGAGCTTTTCTACTGCAGACAAAAGAAACCCATTTCTTAATTTTCTTTAAAGTCATGAGGATGTTTGCATATACTCTAGCACTGGACCATTCCATTCTTTATTCCTGTATCAAGCACACATGTCTGGGACACACTTTATCTCTCCTGGTGATGAGCTATTTCTAGCCACAAAATAAAACACCATCTATACACATTAATAGTAAAACACGCTGTGTATATGTTAACATTGTTTATATTACAATCCAGAACGGGTGGAGTTATGTAGATGATTAATGGTACGTTTGGCTGTAAAAAAACATATCAAACCTTTACCTTGGCATTAACATATTGGGCTGGCTTAGAGTACATGCCTCCTTGCATAATGATTAGGGAAATCAAACATATTAGTCTTTGTGTGACAACTGTGCATGATCAGTGTGCCAGCTGAAATGTACTTTTGTGTAACTATTATTATTATTTCGTCACATCATCCGGCCATTATATCCTGTCTAAATACTGCCGCAGTGAAGACATCTTTCACAAATGGCGAGGTGTGCATTACCCCCATGCAAATGGGCCATCTTGATCTGAATTTGGTAAATAAACTGTAACTGGTTTTCCACCTCTCTGAGTATTGCTGAGTGACTGCAACATTCCCTTACTGTATGGCTGATGCTCTGCTAGCTGGTGTAGTGTTAGATAAGATGACATTCTGCTCCCACACAACACTTTACACCTCCATGTGCAGCATGTGCTCAGCGTTATTGAGTTCTTCATTTAGATACATTGTAAGAGTCTGACATTCTCTAGTTTAGGTTGAAATGGCAAATAATAAATATATGCTTTTTTTTCCCCAATTACATCCTTTAAAGTATATAAACTGGGAAGTATTGTGTTATTTGTTTTTGAGAACAAAAGACATTTGAAACTTGTATCTTCTTAAGTGAAATTTTTTTAAAATAAGAAACAGCTTAAACAAGAGATGTACGTTATATGACTTTGTGCAGGATATGGACAGGTCAGTTATGTTTACATGTTGCAAGCCACAGGTCTGTCTAGTCTGTGTACTATAATTTACTTGTATGTGTTTGGGACAATACATATTAATAAATTATATCGAAAAATGTATATCTAATGCATTTTAATAAACCACCCCCTCCTATGTGAATGTATTATATAAGCTACTATTTCTTTTGAAAATACTTATTTACATTCATGCCATTATGGTCTACCATTTAAGGTTGTAATGTAAAACAAGTGCATTTCTTCTACACACTGGCAATGCACTTGTTTGCCCTGCCTGTAATAGGTTTCCTCTAATGGACCTATCTATAAGGCATTCCCCTGATACATTATTGAGAGTAGAATATCTATTGCGGGAGGGCTGCTGTAAAGAGCTTTTAAGGATGGCAACCCCCTAAACTATAAATTGCAAAGACTGCTTGACAAATATCAGCATTCAATTTTCATTGGCCATTAATGATTTGTATATCGAAAGTACACATAGCCTGGAAAATGGCTTGTCTCTCTCAAGACTTATCACACCATTGGTTTCGGAGACATGGAAAAAAATTACATTGACTGCATCAACGTTCTCTTCTATATCCAAGCTAATACAGAGTGTTGCTTCTACTGTATGATCTTTGTTTTAAAGGATGCAGTTACATGGCGTTTTACTCTAAATATATATTCCTACAATGAAAAGACAGCCAGAGTATAAAGACTCTGATCAGAATAGAGCGTTATTTATCATAGTCTTTGAACTGGAGCAAACCCTGGGGATCTGTTAACCTGTGTATAAATTAATTGATTTCTTTGGGACTTCTTTTCTATAATTACCATTCAGGCATGTTAACAAAAGGATCTGTTTAGACTTGTGACTTTATACTGTGTCATCTAATTGATGTTAGCGCCTAGCAGGGAGTCTCCAAAAATATTTCCCTAAGAAAGACTTTTGAAAAGGTATGGGATTGATGCTTTCCATATCCATATTCCTTGTGGATAAAATGACTTTGCCCCAAACAGACTCGCACTGTTGCACAGTGGTTCATTAAATTAACCACTAAAGAATCCTCAATAACCAGAGCATATAGCTCTGTATATACAGTACACTACAAACACACATCTTGGAAAATTATCATGGTGGTTTGGTCTAAGCTTTTCAAAAGTGTTATGGTTTGTTCAGACTAAGTGCATTGAGCTGCACAAATCAAAGCAGGATCAGCACAAGGACACTGAGAAAATAATTCTTCTTAATGTGCCCTTTTCACATCATACAAATGCATTGGTTTGTGGTGCAAAAAAAATAAGAATGTCTGTGTTTTTATGTACCTCAACACACAAAAACATGTTACAGCATCAGTGCATCTCAACACACTGTTTTGCATAAAGATAAAGTGGTACTAAAGTCTTGTTTTGCTTTAAAAATAATAAACATGTTATACTTACATGCTCTGTGAAATGGTCTTGCACAGAGCAGCCTGGATCCTTCTCTGCTCAGGTCCCTTTTCGGCTCTCCTGGCCCTCCCTCCTCTTGTGTGACCCCACAGCAAGCAGCTTGCAATAGGGGCACCTGAGCCGACCTGCAGCTCCCTGTCTCCATTCAAACACGGAGCCCTGTTTTGGCCCCCCCTCTCTCTCTCCTGATTGGCTAACTGACTTTGATTGACAGCAGCGGGAGCCAATAGTGCCACTGCCGTGTCTCAGCCAATCAGGAGGTAGAGGCACTCGTGCAACATCGCTGGATAGAGATGGGCTCAGGTAAGTATTAGGGGGGCTGCTGCACACAGAAGGTTTTTTTTAATCTTAATGCATAGAATGCATTAAGATAAAAAAAAAAAACTTTTACAACCACTTTAAATAAAGTATCTTTTTACTTTTTAAAAAAACATTTTTTTAACACTCTGGTGTGTTGTAATAAAGCACCAGCACATGTGTATTATGGGCATCATAAAGTGCTCACTGGTGTTACTGGGTCCTTAAGAGCAAGTTAGTCCATGATGTTTTGGTCTGTTTATCCACTGGCTGAATGAACTCTATTCATCATGCATTTTCCTAAATTATCATTGTTGCAAAATGCTTGAAATGTCTCTTTTCCTTTAAAGAATTTAAATATTTATGTAAATTAAAATCTGGGGGCAGCTTTTCGCACGGTCTGCAATATAGATACTCTTAAATGTTTAATCAGAAAAAAAAAAAAAATTGCATATCTTTTCTACACCAAAATTAGGATGCTGTAGGTTGCTCTCACAAAAAGATCTAATATTCTGGGAACTAACCAAAAAATTAATTGATGCCTATTTATTAGGACATAGTACATGTTATCTAAAGCAAGAACCAGCCAACTGAACGTTGGCATAGCTATCCCTAAGAATTATTATTTGTCCTTAGGGGTCAAACAGTACAATGTGTTTGCTCTAAGTTAAAGATCTGGTTCATTCTGATCACACAAGACAGCTTGTATAGAGGGCAGGGGTGCAGGATATTTGTTCTTAAAGTGTATGTCCAGCCAAAATGGATTTCTAGTTTTCGGTAGAGTGAGAAAGGATTATAAATTCTGTTGGGTTTTTACTACCTGAGCTCTGTCAGAGAGATTTCCCCTCTATTCCTGTCTTGCTTGCTGACAATGGTTTCACCAGACAGGTAGTGAAGGAATCTCCTCGACAGGGACACAGACAGAAATGTCCCGGAGGTTCCAGCCTTCCCCATCTCTACTAAAGAGGCATTTTTATTTCTATTTATGTTGCTGCTGGAGATTTCCCTACACTTCCGGTCTGGTAAGACATTGTCAGCAAGACAGAAAGTAAGGGAAAGTCTTTCTAACAGGGGCCCAGATAGCATTAAAGAAAGGAGAGAGCGGCGCCAGCTTAGTATAGTACAAGTTTATTTAACACTGTTAAAATTGGTGACTCACTGTCCGAGGTTGGGTGAGACCGGTACACAAAGACTGTTAGGGTCATCCATCTTCCTCTTCCAGGATAGTGGTCATAGGAGAAGGTGGTGAGGTTCCAGAGGTATAGCCGAGCCGCTGTGGGGCTGCTAGTTGTCACTGGCCGCGGCGGAGCATGCACAACAGGGCTCCGGCTGCCGACTTCTGATCCCTGATGACATCACTTCCTGGCAGGAGAAAAATAGGGGTTGCACGCGTTCAGAGCATCCGTGCTCCTTCGTCAGGCGATGATCGCCTGACGAAGGAGCACGGATGCTCTGAACGCGTGCAACCCCTATTTTTCTCCTGCCAGGAAGTGATGTCATCAGGGATCAGAAGTCGGCAGCCGGAGCCCTGTTGTGCATGCTCCGCCGCGGCCAGTGACAACTAGCAGCCCCACAGCGGCTCGGCTATACCTCTGGAACCTCACCACCTTCTCCTATGACCACTATCCTGGAAGAGGAAGATGGATGACCCTAACAGTCTTTGTGTACCGGTCTCACCCAACCTCGGACAGTGAGTCACCAATTTTAACAGTGTTAAATAAACTTGTACTATACTAAGCTGGCGCCGCTCTCTCCTTTCTTGCATCTCTCAGGGCTTCTCCACGCTTCAGCCGGCTGCCGCGGACTATAGCTTCCCTACAGTACCAAACTTTGTTCCCCCCCACGCAGCCCCATAACCCCCCCCCCTCCCATCCACCCACATTCCTTGTACCACCTTGGGATATTAGAAGAGCGCCATGACACCCCCCACTTTCAGATAGCATTAAAAACTGACATCTAAGCCTTTCCCTACTCCATCCAAATACTAAGAAAAACGTTTTGGCTGAACCTACACTTTAACTTCTAATCAATTGTATTGTACTTAACATGGTTGTAAACCATCTCATATACCCAGTGAAGTACTGGCCTCAGATGATACACAGAGAATAAACAAATCCTCCTACATAGGTTTTACTTGTTTATCTGCAGTCTTTTCTTTCCTACACTCCTTCTCCATCTGTTAGTATCACAGAGGAGGAGCAGAGAGCTGCAGTTACAGAGTGTGAGAGCTGATTGGAGGAAAGGCACACACCCGCCTCCAAACAGCAAACAAAAGCAAAGGAAGGATACAGAGCTGTGTTATGAATAGACAAGCTGTGTGCTGAGCTCCCTCCCCTGTCACTAATTTATGTCATGTATCTGGAAAACTTCTCAGAAGTGGCACATGCTGGTAACAGAGGAACAAAGCACCAGAGAGAAATGACACATAAGAAAGAGACAGGTAAACACTACAGATATATGTGCTTTGTTCAGATTTCATAACTGAGGTTTACAACCACTTTAAAGTGGAACTTTACCCATACAAAATAATGCTCTTTAGCAAGAAACATACATTCCACAAATAACAATTATGCTGACAAAATGAGTGTGTGCTGTATACTGCCTCTAGCATTGTTCATGTTTCTTCTTGCCTGAGGCCATTTTGTTGAAGTACAGTGCCCCAGAGAAAATCTTTAGGTTGTCAGCAGATTGGCCTATAAATTTTCAACACAGTGCCGAAAAATGGTGAGCAAGTGAGCATGTGCAAAGCAAGTGTATTACTGGATTTAAAACAGTACAGGCATCTATTTTAAATCTTTTATATAGCTATATCTGCAAAAGGGGCCAGCCGGAAGTGATCTTGCAGGACTTAATTTTCTGTCTTAAGTTCAACTTTAATGACAGTGAGTAAGAACATTTACAGTAAATCATGCCAGGCTATTATATAAAAGGTGATTTGCCCTCAAACATGTTTAACTACTAAGCTGATTGGTTATTACGCTTATCAACATTCCCTTTTCGTTTAAAGATCAGGAATTCCATTTGTCAAATAATGCAGTTAAATTGCATTGAATATGGTGCATCATAGTTCTGCTAGGTAATATGGACCTGTCAGTGGCATGCAAACAGCAGGAATGTGCAGTTAGCAGTTATCACACTATTGGAAGAAGGCCTCTGCCCAGCACTGCTCTGGCATAGTAATATTAAATAAATCCCTATTCTATTAAGCAAGAATCAATGATTTGCTTTACAAAAACAAATGTCCGATACGGTTGTCATGTGTGCTTGATCCTCCATATTTCAATGTACTGACCTGTTGGCATAGAAGGTATGTCTATAAGGGTTGCAGAACAATCACATGCATGTATCCATATAAGCCTTTAATATACATGTGTATCTTGAAGGTGTTCATTTTTTTTCTTAAAGTCTGTGCTTATAAATCAAGTCTTGAAAGGTAATAAAAACACAAACTGCTAACTGCTAGTCTTAAAAAACATAATGTCTTCTCATGTGCAATACCTTTTGAAATTAGATGACAAACCACGTGCAAGTGCTAGAACTTCAGTTTGTATATTTATTACGTGCTGACATTGTATCTCTCGGTAACTTTAGATGTAACAAAAAAAAACAGTGTTAGAATGTAAATGTACTAATAGGGCGCCAAGTTCAAATGTTTAATGATTCGTGCTCGCCAATATATTTCATCTCAGTCTGGGTGACCCTCACAGTGTCTATAATTGCCTATTACTTATGATTAAGTGAAACAAATATACACGCAAAAGGTTGAAACATATTTTTAAAAAAGAATTAAAAAATAATTTTAAAAATGCTCAGTGTGTTTTGGTTATTTGATTTTTTTATTTTTTTTTTTAAACTTTGAGCATTAAAAGTGTAACTATATACAAAACAAAAATGATTCAGACGGTCCCTATCCATATGACAGTAGTGTTTAAATGGCCATACAAACAGATTTTTTTTTTATTTTTTGCTCAACCTGCAAGCTGAATAAAGAAAAATCTAACAGTCCTCCATCCCATTCACAGTAAACACAGTAAAAGGACGAATTGCCCCCTGTGACTATTGTATTTTCGAACAGCGGCTGCATCAGGTGCTGTTCGGTCAACAATTTTCCACCAAGCTCCTTTGACTTTTCAAAGGAAGGATGTTGGGAAGGTGCCTTCAGGACCACCTACATGGTCAATTTCACTATGAACTGGCTGAAATTTGCTCTGTGTAAGGCCCCCGTAACATAGATATTTTAGCTATTGATCCTTCCAGTATTTCAGGTTTTTTTTTCCCACTAACTGTAACAGACTAAGGCTAAGCTGTTCATCAAAAAGAGAAGTTACATTTGTTTTAGCTGCTAAATCATCTGACCAGCAGTCAGTCTACCAGAAGGGGGTTTGGATGAAAACACAAAGAGACCGTCATCCTTTAGATTTGAGAGATGGTGGTTATCCAATTAAAAAAGCAAGAGAGAGAGTGCAAAAACTAGAAGTATCAACACATATTTATGAAATATTTGCTCACACCATAAAAAAAAAAAAAAAAAAACTTTGCACAAGAACATTTACAAAACAAAAAGAATGCAACTTTAGTATCTGTGTATAAAATACAACAGTTATTCTGCTGATAAAGCAATGAATAAATTAAATAATTGGAGCCCATACCCACAATGGCCAGATATAATTTGTGGGCGGAGGTACTGCTCAACAACAAACAACAAATTAGGATATTTACATGGTGTTTAATGAACCATATACTGCATTATATACTATGATGAAACAGGTGATTCATTAACTGTACATAATTGAGGAGAATTTTATTTTAGGTAACAAAGAGAATGCTTGAATGCAGTCGAGCCAATCCTAAATCCCTCAGGCATTGTACACTGCTATGTAACTTTACCCTACAATACACTGAGCTGATATAACACTGGGTCCTGTTTGAAAACATGGCAAAAATGAAACCTGGTTTCCTTGTCCATACCTCCCACATTTTATATCCAAGTGCAGAAGAAATAGGAGTATCTGTTTGGTTTAAATGATTAAGAATAACAATCAAAAAAATAATATGTGTGTACATATACAGTACATACTGTATATCCAACTGACTTTCAAATGCCGTTGTAAGGGGAAAATCAATGTTATTCACTTAAAGTGGTATTAAAAGTTTGGCTTTTAAAAAAGCAAACGTTATACTTAGCTGCTCTGTGTAATGGTTTTGCACAGAGCAGCCCCGATCCTCCTCTTCTTGGGTACCCCGCCTGGTTACAATGAATGCCGGTGGAATATTTTAGGCAGCAAATTGGTATGTTGAAAGCAGACAAAATAGGCAAGCTTAAGGATTTGAGCAACTTTGACAAGAGCCAAGTTGTAATGGCTAGAAACTGGGTCAGGGCATCTTCAAACCTGCAACTCTTGTGGAATGTTCGGGTCTGCAGTGGTCCAAGGAAGGAAAATTGGTGAATCAGCGACAGGGGCATGGGCGACCAAGGCTCACTGATACACGTGGGGAGTGAAGGCTGGCCTGAGTAGTCTGATCCAATAGAAGAGTTATTGGAGTTTAAATTGCTGAAAAAGTTAATGCTGGTTCTGATAGAAAGGTGTCAGAACACACAGTGTATCACAGTTTGTTGCGTATGGGGCTGCATAGCCACAGACCAGTCAGGGTGGCCATGCTGACCCGTCTCCACAGCCAAAAGGGCCTAAAATGGGCATGTGAGCAGTGGAAAAATGTGGCCTGGTCTGCTGAATTCAAGAATGGTTTGAGGAATACAAAAACAATTAAGCATCTGTGCGATGTGCTCGAAAAACAAGTTCAATCCATGGAGGCCCCACCTTGCAACTTACAGGACTTTAAGGATCCCCTACTGATGGTTTGCTAATTCAACCTGTGAATAAATGTTAAAACAAAAAGTAGTCCCAAATAATAAAAGCAAGAATCCCTTCCATGAAGAAAACTTGCTCCAATATGTGTCACGCAGCAATTAATCAGTGATGCAAGGGATATTTAGGACTGTATCACCTGGACTCTTTCATCACTGATTATTTTTTCATTATTGTGTGATTCACATTTATTACACGTTTTCATTTCTCTATAATATTGTGCAGAGGAATGGATTATCATTTGGTACCAGCAGTGGTGGATGTTATATATCAGTGTGGCAAGTTTATGTTACTTTTTGTTTTAACATTTATTCACAGGTTGAAATAGCCCACCATTATTTGCTATATATATTATTTGTTGCTGTGAGATCACTATCCAATGGTTGCAGCTGTTCTAATTTCTACACTAATTTAGGTAATATTTTATATCACTTACACATAGCAGCGTAAAAGTATATTATACACATACTGATGGCTTGGATACCACAGCATACCTTTAGAGGTCTAGTGGACTCCATGCTTTGACAGGTTATGATGTGTGGTCATAATGTGGTAGCTGATCGGTGTATATATTTAAAGCTGACGTTTAATATGCTCATATTTTACCTTCCCTGGTTCTTCCCTTTTCACATCATCATGTTAGTGAAATTTTAAAGTAAAACCTTTCTGTATTTAATACATACCTTATTTTAGCAGCAATAACATCATCACTGGGTCTATACAGTATGTTTCTCTATAGAATGCTGACAGACCATGTCTAGTGGGAGGGACAAGCTGTACATAATTTCCTGAAATAATCACAGCATGTTGTCTTGGTACTGCTCTCAAGAGCTCTCAGCCCTGATGCAAGTAGTGGGCTGGCCCCTGGGAGGTGTTATGGAAATCTCAAAATGGTTTGATGGGTAGATGTCAGTCTGTGATGCTGAGCCTCCATGATTAAAATAACTAAGATCCAATAATTGAAAGGGGTAGACCGGGAACAATTATCCTGGGAAGGAATAATCTAGATCAGGGCTCAAAATTTCAAGTCCTGAGCTACTAGCCAGGCCTTAAGGGTTACTTGCCAGCAGTTGCCCCACCAACCCCTACCCTGTCCTGCCCCTAATTCCACCCCTAAACACACCTTCATAAATAATCTCATGAAATTACACTGTTAAATGTTTTTTGCAGAATTAAGTTACAAAAATAAATATTAACAACAACATTATCAGTGCCCATCAATGCAGCCTATCAGTGCTCATCAGTGCCCATCAATGCAGCCTCACCGATGCCCA
The DNA here is from genome assembly GCF_965119305.1 of Pelophylax lessonae. Lineage (NCBI taxonomy): Eukaryota > Metazoa > Chordata > Amphibia > Anura > Ranidae > Pelophylax > Pelophylax lessonae. Next base: position 144,154,333 of record NC_138776.1, read on the forward strand.
TCAATGTAGCTTTACCAGTTCCCATCAATGCAGCCTCACCAGTGTCCATCAGCGCATCCTGACCAGTGCCCATCAATGCAGCCTCACCAGTGCCCATCAGCGCAGCCTCATCAGTGACCATCAATGCTGCCTCATCAGTGCCCATCAATGCAGCTTTACCAGTGGCCATCAGCACAGCCTCATCAGTGCCCATCATCGCAGCCTCACCAGTGCCCATCAATGCAGCCTCACCAGTGCCCATCTATGCAGCCTCACCAGTGCAGGGGATCAGGGAGAGGAGAGGAAGAGGAGAGCTGGCCACATCATCACACAGAGTGGGAATTGTCCACTGTGAAAGCTTTGATTTGAATCATGCGGCGCTTGCAGTCACACTGGCTCCTATGATAGACGTTACATGTCATTGGACCAGTGTGCTATCAAAGGAGCTGGTCCAGGAGATGGGACTTTGTGTGATTGTGAGCATTGCATGATTCACAGCTGTCACAGAGGGCGATCCCCGCTCTGTGTGATGATCAAGCCGGCTCTCCTCTTCCTCTCCTCTCTCTTCCCCTGGCCGATCACTGACAAAACAGCTCCCATTCAACCCTGCTCGCCCCCCCCCCCCCAAGGCAGCCCCACTTTCGCTCTCAAGCTTTTTCCATTTGCCAAATGGGAGTAGGCGGTGGAAATTTTGAGGGTTGAGGTAGATGACGCTAGACCTCCTCCTACCAGCAAATACGTTGTTCTCTATTTAACCTGCTTTTGTTTCTAATACACACTGTGAAAAGCTCACAGTGCGCAGTGAAACCAGAGAAAGCTAATTCAGTATAGAAGTGGAGCCTGTGAAATTGTGCAACACAAAAGGTTAAGCCTGGTACACACAATCAGATTATCGGATGAATAATTGGCTGTTTTTTGTTGCATGCTAGTCTCATATCGAAACTTACAAAACTTCTCGTATGACAGAATACAACTTCGGAAGTGATGTAATGTGTCGAATTGTTTTGTAATGTATTTTTTCGTTTCCAAGCATGTGTAGTCTTGCTCTTATGATTTTTTTCGGATGAAAACTGCACTAAATAAATGAAAATCGGACGTTGTGTTCACTTATGATAAAATATAAATATAGCCTGCCCCTTTGGGTTTTGTTGTCTGAAAAGTCAGAATCGACTGTTGAAAGCACTATACTTACGATTAGATAATTGCCTGATCGGTCATCACACTAAATTTTACTTCCGATTTACTTTTAGTGTGTACAGGCCTTAGCGGCTGGAGTCCAGCTTTAGGTCACAGCACATACACTGCAGCAAAATAAAGACCCCTACTATCAAAATTCATGTTTCAGTTACAACATCTCACTTTAGCTATGTTTTTTTTTACATGCATTCATTTGGCTTTTCCTTGCACCAAAAAATGTCAAGCATTTGGGCTATAAAGGAAGAAAAATATACCTAATAACTATAAATACAATTTTAATAATTCAACACATATTGTACATTTCAGTCGAGGAATTCATTAACACAGTATGCTATATTCTAGATCCTATTAGGTGTTTTCAACTTTAGGGGAAAACAAAATATTAATAAGATTTGTAAGCATGACAATACTGTAGGCAGACAGATTGTCTTAGGGTACTCATTGGAACCTAAGTTGGAGGTGGAAGAACTATTCTATGTATCACTTACCTTCTTCCCTTCACTTGTCTTATGTTGGTGTTGTGTCTTCTTATGTTGGTTTTGTCTGATGATAAATGCTTATGGTTTTGTCTTATATTGGTGTCGTGTTGTCTTATGTTGGTTTTGTCTGATGGTTAATGCTTATGGTTTTGTCTTATGTTGGTTTTGTCTGATGGTTAATGCTTATGGTTTTGTCTTATATTGGTGTTGTGTTGTCTTATGTTGGTTTTGTCTCATGGTTAATGAATGCTTATGGTTTTGTCTTGTGTTGGTGTTGTGTTGTCTTATGTTGGTTTTGTCTGATGGTTAATGCTTATGGTTTTGTGCGTTGGGATGGTTTTGCAGCTGATGGAGGGATACTATCTTTTAGCTGTAGGTGCCTTGTAAACAGCCGTTGTATTTACAGCATGGCTTTAAGCCAATTTCCCTGCATCTTTCATGTTAAAAAAGCACTCCTAATAAGGCATAGCAGACCAGAAACATAATTTTTTTTTTTTAAACAGTCTCTGGCACCACAGTTGTATCAGAAGACTCTCAAAACAATGCAATCTTATTTGGCATCCGTCTCTAGTACCAATAGTGCACATGATGGTAATTATGTGTATATGTATGAACGTGAGAAAGCATATATGTACGTGTTCAAGAAAATGTATCTAACCAAATGCACATAAGAGACTGTAAATTAACACATGTGAATATAATTACATGTGAATATAATTATTACGTGAATATAAATATATTCCCAAATTCATAAGTGGACCTTTACCCCAAAAGTTTACACTCAAGCACCTTTTCTTCAAAAATGTATGCTGTCGATTTTTTTAATGATATTTTTTTATTACTTATTCACATTTTGGCCCACCCCCTGCCCTCCATTGTCACTTAGGCAAGAATACTGAGTACTACTGCCACAGCAGCAGTATTTACATCAGATATCCTAGGAAGGATCGCCATCCATAGAGTGGGGGAGGGGGGATGGACCCACCGCCTGCATCATCAGGGGCAAGCTGTAAGAACTTATAAGAGACAAATGGCTTACCGATTATGTCACAAAGGAAGATGACAGCACAGGACCGGACTTGTCGGCAAGCAGAGGGTAACAGCTGGACAACATTGGATTAGCAGGATGGGAGAGTATATTCATTAAAGGCAACCCAGCATGACATATAAGAGGGAATGAAACCAAAAAATGTGCAGGGGAGGTAAAGGTCTGATTTAAGGCTTGGATAAGGGAAATGGTTAGCAAAGAAGTTTGTCCAGCTCACCTCTCCATAGCACCACCTCTGGTAAACATGTCCTATAATAGTTACTGCTTTTCAACAGGAGATTTATATCAAAATTATTGCTAGGTGGCATAGTATTTCAGAAAATGAAAACTATGAGGCAGCAATATCAAAACCACATAGGTATGTGAAAATTATGATTTATAGTACAAGTAATGGCTACATAACAAAATGCATTTTGAGCCCAAAACCTTTTTTTTTTAACATTTTAGATAGAAAAGAGAAAACGTTAGGCTCTCTCGGATTTGTATTGTTGTTTGTATCCCCACTGCGGCGATTACCCCTTTTGTCTTGAAGAATATAATCATAAACACAAAAAGTGATGAAAAATCCAAAATTTTAAGGCTGTTACTGGAACAGGAGGTGAGTAGAAATCATTCAGTAGGAGCACCTTTTCCACTGACAATCTGAGATTTTCACTAATTTTGCAGAGACTTTCTTCCTGTTCTGATACAGAAAATGAAAGACAATTTCTCCTACTAAACACAAACAGAAAAACAAAAAAACATGAACCACAACAAAAAAAAGACCAAGAAACACAAAAGCACACAAATCTGTGACAAAATTATTGAGAGAAACCTCTCTGACTTGAAGAACTAAACAAAGCCAACAAATGGAAAAATATATATATTTTATTCATGCTCTCTCTTTATATGTGTATATACAGCATCTCGCAAACGTGAGTACACCCCTCACATTTTTTTCAATATTTTATTATATCTTTTCATGTGACAACACCGAAGAAATTACACTTTGCTACAATGTGTAAAGTAGTGAGTGTACAGCTTGTATAACAGTGTAAATTTGCTGTTCCCTCAAAATAACTCAACATACAGCCATTAATGTCTAAACTTCTGGCAACAAAAGTGAGTACATCCCTTAGTGAAAATGTCCAAATTGGGCCCAAAGTGTCAATATTTTGTGTGGCCACAATTATTTTCCAGCACTGCCTTAACCCTCTTTGGCACCAGAGCTTCACAGGTTGCCACTGGAGTCCTTTTCCACTCCTCCATGATGACATCACGGAGCTGGTGGATGTTAGGGACCTTGCGTTTGAGGATGCCCCACAGATGCTCAATAGAGTTTAAGTCTGGAGAAATGCTTGGCCAGTCCATCACCTTTTACCCTCAGCTTCTTTAGTAAGGCAGTGGTCATTTTGTAGGTGTGTTTGGGGGTCATTATCATGTTTTTATCATGTTGGAATACCATCCTGTGGCCCAGTCTCCAAAGGGAGGGGATCATGCTATGCTTCAGTATGTCACAGTACATGTTGGCATTCACGGTTCCCACAATGAACTGTAGTTCCCCAGTGCCGGTAGCACTCATGCAGCCCCAGACCATGACACTCCCACCACCATGCTTGACTGTAAGCAAGTCATACTTGTCTTTGTACTCCTCACCTGGTTGCAGCCACACCATCTGAACCAAATAAGTTTATCTTGGTCTCATTGTACCACAGGACATGGTTCCAGTAATCCATGTCCTTAGTCTGCTTGTCTCAGCAAACTATTTGCAGGCTTTCTTGTGCATCATCTTTAGAAGAGGCTTCCTTGGGGCAGACGAGAGGGAGGAGCCTGTCAATGGCGCCAAATCGATGCGCAGGCTGATGCCGTGAGGAGAGCCGTCCAGAGAGATGCACTTGAAAGTCCCTGGCTCCCCCGCCTCCATGGCCTATTGAGCGGCCCACCCTAGGAACGCCGCCCCCCTCTTCACCCTCGAGCAGCCGGCATGAGAAGAAGCTCGGTGGAGAACCGTAGCGACCCGCTCCGGACCAGGAGAGAGCTGCCACTGGTGTGGCCGGATCCCGCCGGAGGTCAGAGGCGGAGATCGGGCAGGACGTGCTAATGCGCGAGTGAGCAGCGTGGCTGCCAGAAAGGGAAGCTGACTCCGACAGAAGACTTCAGCGGAGACACGGAGGACAGGCAAGACGCATTGTTTGAGAGCTGGCAGCCAACCTGGTCTACCTGGAGGGAAGCGGAGCGGGACTGCCACCTAGAAGCTCTAGAGAAAGTCTGTACACGCCGACGAAGGAGTGGTGAGAGGGCGAAAGCCCCCCCTTTTTTTTTTTTGTGTTATTTTTTGTTCCTCTATTCCATACTTGCCCCACACCACCCTCCTCGCTATACACCCTGGACAATGTATATGAACTTGGACACTTGCATTGATATATGTACTTGGACATCAAAAATGAATAATGAATGAAGCATTAACTGCATAGTACATATTAATGGGTGGGAAAGGCTGGATAAGATTGGAAGGTATGCAGCAGGGAGATTTTACACAACCCCCCCAGAAGTAAGCTATAAGTCTGGACTGCCTATATGGTCTTAAATAAATATATCGCCTGCTGGTTTACTGTATGTATAACTGAAAAACTGCTCACCTATGAAGTATCGCCATACTATCATCAACATTAGGTGTAAAACTTTTAAAAATTAATTGAGAAGAAGGTGTGTTGAAAAAGTATATGTTTCTAACAGAGGCAAGGACTGGATGGGATAAGCTGAAATAACAAGTAACAAGAGGATGAGGAAGAACTCTGGGGGGACTTGAGGGACCTGGGGGGTGGGGGGGCCGGATGGGGGGAGACGGTCGGTGGGGGCGGGGAAGAAGGGGAGGAGTAAAATAAGAATGTAAAATAGATGGCTCCATGGAAATCAGCAGGCGTGTACTATCGGACCTAGTAATAGGAAAGATAGACGGGGAAGGCGACCATTGGCAGAGCTCGACCTCGGCTACAAGTCGATTGGAAAGGGAGGGAGGAAAATTGACAAATCTGGCGGAGGGACGGGGGTTAGCCAGGCCCCGACAAAGGAGGGTAGGGGCGGGAGGAGGAGAGGGAGGGTAAGAGGGAAAAAGAAATCAATAGGGTCCAATTATCTCCTACGAGGAAGTTCTAGAATTAAGGGAGTATATACCCGTATATTTCTCTGGCCATTTTAAAGTCCTGATGAGCGATAAAGAAAAGAGCTATAAGAATGAAGGTTAATAATCAGAAATGGTAGTAGTTAATATATTGTCTTACAATGTACGAGGTTTAAATTCACCAGATAAAAGGAAGAAAATTTTAAATGAAATCAGTTATTTGAAAGCAGACCTAACATTCCTACAAGAGACTCATATATCCCACGCATCCAACATTAGGCTTTACTCTAAGAACCATCCTACTTGGTACTACGCGGACTCGCCCGGGAGGAAGTCCAAGGGAGTTGCCATTGGCATCGCCAAGGACCTTGGATTCACTCTTGAGTCGAGACTAGTAGACCCAGAGGGAAGATACCTCTTTTTAAGAGGTAAAATTGGAGATGAAGAGCTGACTCTAGTAAATATATATAGTCCTAACGAGAGACAAGTAGACTTTCTAGGAAGGGTTCTGGGAAAATTAATGGAGTTTAAAAAAGGGGGAGTGATATTGGCAGGTGATCTCAATCTATGCCTCGACCCTAAAATAGACACTACATCAAAAATCCTACGAAATAATAGAATACAGACAGGGAAAATAAAAGAAAAATTGTTTACAAATCAATTGGCAGATATCTGGAGAATTCTCCACCCAAAAGATAGAGATTTCACGTGCTATTCAAGTGTACATGGAACATACTCGAGATTAGATTACATTCTAATCGAACATAGATGGATTGAAAGGGTAAGTGAGGCAGAGATTGGGATAAGGACCTGGTCCGACCACACCCCCATTACGGTTAAGATGAAAATAGCGAAAGAGCGGCCTGGGATGGATGCGTGGAAGATAAATGAAGAGTTGTTAAGAGATAAAAAATGGGAACAAGAAATAGCGAAAGAGTTAGAATTCTACTTTCAAATAAATGACACGAATGAAGCACCGAAAGATATGGTATGGGAAGCTCATAAAGCTTATATAAGAGGTATACTCATCTCAAAAGGGGCCCAAAGGAAAAAAGAAAGAATTAAAGACAAGGTTAGGTTAATGACAGAACTACACCAACTAGAGCAAAAACACAAAAATACCCAAGATACATCAGTAAATAACCTACTGGAGGTAAAACGGGAAGAACTGAAAGATTTGTTAGAACAGGAAATCAGACAGGAAATGAAAAGATGTATAAAAGAAAAATATATTGAAAGCAACAAGGTGGGAAAAAATTTGGCAAGAATCTTAAAAAAGAAGAAAGGGAGAAATTTTATAGAGAAAATAAAGAATAAAAATGGGGAAATAATTCAAACAACGACAGGAATAGCCAAGGAATTTCAAAATTATTATGCCAATCTCTATGCAGTAAAAAAAGGGGATAAACAGGAGAATGAAACAGATAGGAGAGAGAAAATCAAAAAATATCTTATAGATGCTGGGTTGACAAAAATAGACGAGGATAAATTAGCATTTTTAGAAAGACCGATCTCAGAGCAAGAAATAGAGAGAGCTATTAAAGAAACGAGTTCAGGTAAAAGTCCAGGACCTGATGGGTTAACTATAAATTATTATAAAAAATATAAGGAAATTCTAATTCCAAGATTTAAAGAATATATAAACGGAATAGGTACCCAGTATGAGCTGAGTAAAGATGCACTATCTGCTTCAATTACAGTAATACGCAAGGAGGGGAAAGATCCGCTATTATGTTCTAGTTTTAGACCCATCTCCCTCCTCAACGTTGATACTAAATTATTTACAAAAATATTGGCTACCAGGATGAAGAACCTAATGAGGGAATGGATACATAATGATCAAGTAGGATTCATCCCGGGGAGACAGGGACGGGATAATGGGATAAAGACCTTACTCCTGATTAGCCAAATGACAAAAAGTAGATCACCCAGTGTACTCCTGTCAATAGATGCTGAAAAAGCATTTGACAGAGTAGACTGGGAGTTCATGATAAATACCTTAGAGGAGTTGGGAATAAAATCTAGAATGTTGGCCTGGATTAAAACATTGTATAACCAACCAACTGCAAAGGTAAAGATTAATGGAGTTTTGTCAGATCCCTTCAAAATGTATAATGGAACAAGACAAGGATGTCCCCTGTCACCGATGTTATTTGTTCTATCCTTAGAACCCCTTTTGGCAACCATTAGGAATAGTCCAGACATTAGGGGAGTAAGGATGGAACAAGAGGAGTACAAGGTCTCTGCCTTTGCAGATGATATTCTGCTTTATGTAAGTAATCCCAGGACCACATTACCAAATATAATAAAAATAATGAAACAGTATGGAGAGTTAACCAATTTAAAAATCAATAAAAAAAATCAGAAATATTAAATATCAATATCCCCAAACTAGAAGAAGAGAGGCTAAAAAATGCATTCCAGTTCAACTGGAGAAAAGATGAGATTAAATATCTAGGGATTAAATTAACCCCAACCCCAGAAAAACTCTATAGAATTAATTTCATACAACTCTTAAATGAAATAAGAATAGAATTGAATAGAGTATCTCCAAGAATTTTTTTCTGGATAGGGAGAATAAACAGGATAAAAATGATAATATTGCCTAAAATTTTATATAAATTCCAGATGATTCCAATTCTAATACCGCAAGCGTTCTTTAAAACACTCAAAACTCTAATATCTCGCTTCGTTTGGAAATGCAAAAAGCCAAGGGTAAAGTACACTACACTTAGTAAAGGAAAGGGACAAGGAGGTCTAGCACTAGCGGATTTTAAAAAATATTATTTTGCATCAATACTCACAAGGGTGATAGAATGGACAAAAAAAAAAAGTGACAGAAATTGGGTAACAATAGAAAACAAGATGAGTGGTACACACCTAGCAAAAGCTATATGGATACCTCCGAGGTTCAGAAATTTAGACACTAACACTCACACAATCACAAGACATGCTATTAAAATATGGGACAATGTACACAAACAAGAAAATTGGAAGCACAATTCACCAATGATCCCCTTACAGGGCACAAAATTTTTTGCTCCAGGGGAAGGGAAGGAACTGGGTAAATGGTTAGAAGAAGGAGAAGCACGATTAGGAGATATAATTGAGCAGGGAAAAATTTTACCCTTGGCAGAGTTAAAACAAAGGAAGGGAGAATGGAAGATAAATGAGTGGAGATACCTTCAGCTGAAGCATTTTACACAGACATTACCTCAGCCATTGAGAGATATGAGTGATCTTCGACTTTTTGAGCAACTTTGTCTCTCAGATAAAATAGCTAATAATATATCCAATGTATATAAAATCCTATTAACAATAACAAAAGAGAGAGGACCTTCATTAAAAGAAAAATGGGAAAGGGACTTCGGTCCTTGTAGTAACAACACACTATGGGATATGAGTTTGCAACTAGTACATAGATCAGCGATAGATACTAACACCGAGGAGATGAACTACAAATTGCTCACAAGGTGGTACCTGACAAAGTAGGTAGATTCCAAGCAGAAAGTTCAAGAGTTTGCTGGAGGGGCTGCCTGATGATAGGGACTATGGCCCATATATGGTGGGAGTGCCCCAAAATCAAAATATTCTGGAGAGACGTCCTAGTCCTGATAAATAAAATTACAAAAATAGAGATCCCCATGGATCCTTGGAAAGGCCTATTCCACGGAACGCATATGTCAGTGAAACAATACAAAAAAACACTACTCCCTCATCTATTAAATTCAGCTAAAAGTTTAATTCCCAAAAAATGGCAAAAAGAAGAACCTCCATCCAGTAAAGATTGGCTGATTAGAGTAGAGAAAACTAGAAAGTTAGAACAATTAAGAAGCTGGGAAGAGGAGGAACAGGGGAATGGAGAGGAAATTTGGGATGAATGGTTAAATTTTAAGGGCTCAAAGGAATATAAAGATCTAATAGGAGATGGATCGATAGAAGAAATAGGGGGTAGGGAGGGATAAGGGAGGGAGGGAGGAGGAACAAAGGGATTAGAGGATTGTATGTTTATAAAGTGTATGGAAAATTTCTCCAGTGATTGGAGTGTTGTAATATTCTTTTTTTACCTGAAAAAATTAATAAAGAAATATAAAAAAAAAAAAAAGAAGAGGCTTCCTTCTGGGACGACAGCCATGCAGACCAATTCGATGTAGTGTGTGGCGTAAGGTCTGAGCACCGACAGGCTGACCCCCCACCCCTTCAACCTCTGCAGCTATGTTGGCAGCAATCATATGTCTATTTCCCAAAGATAACCTCTGGATCTGATGCTGAGCATGTGCAATCAACTCCTTTGGTCGACCATGGCGAGGCCTGTTCTGAATGGAACCTGTCCTGTTAAACTGCTGTATGGTCTTGGCTACCATGCTGCAGCTCAGTTTCAGGGTATTGGCAATCTTCTTATAGCCTAGGCCATCTTTATGTAGAGCAAAAATTCTTTTTTTCAGATCCTCAGAGAGTTCTTTGCCATGAGGTGCAATGTTGAACTTCCAGTGACCAGTTTGAGAGAGTGAGAGCGATAACCAAATTTAGCACATCTGCTCCCCATTCACATCTGAGACCTTGTAACACTAACGAGTCACATGACACCGGGGAGGGAAAATGGCTAATTGGGCCCAATTTGGACATTTTCACTTAGGGGTGTACTCACTTTTGTTGCCAGCAGTTTAGACATTAATGGCTGTGTGTTGAGTTATTTTGAGGGGACAGCAAATTTACAAACCGTGAATGCCAACATTTACTGTGACATACTGAAGCATAGCATTAACCCCTCCCTTTGGAGACTGGGCCACAGGGCTGTATTCCAACATGATAACAACATGATAATGACCCCAAAAACACCTACAAGACAACCACTGCCTTGCTAAAGAAGCTGAGGGTAAAAGGTGATGGACTGGCCAAGCATTTCTCCAGACCTAAACTCTAGTGAGCAACTGTGGGGCATCCTCAAATGCAAGGTCTCTAACATCCACCAGCTCCGTGATGTCGTCATGGAGGAGTGGAAAAGGACTCCAGTGGCAACCTGTGAAGCTCTGGTTAACTCCATGCCCAAGAGGGTTAAGGCAGTGCTGGAAAATAATTGTGGCCACACAAAATATTGACACTTTGGGCCCAGTTTGGACATTTTCACTTAGAAGTGTACTCACTTTTGTTGCCAGCAGTTTAGACATTAATGGCTGTATGTTGAGTTATTTTGAGGGGGACAGCAAATTTACACTGTTATACAAGCTGTACACTCACTACTTTACATTGTAGCAAAATGTAATTTCTTCAGTGTTGTCACGTGAAAGATATAATAAAATATTTACAAAAATGTCAGGATGTGTACTCACTTTTGTGAGAAACTGCATATATATATATATATATATCTATAGATATAGATATATATATATATATATATATATATATATATATATATATATATTAACAAGCACATTAAAAACAATTCCCCAATGCTCATTGCTAGGGCCACGTTCACAGAAATTAACAACTGATGCAAGCTATAGTAAGTAAAGAGTAATTATAGGAACCACAGCAAGCCATGTAGTTGGTCTCAAGCTGCACCCTTCACCTTTGAAGTGCCACCATTGTTGTCTTCAAGCCTATGATACCAACAAGTAGAAGGCAAGGAGAAAAATTACATAAAGTGTTCCATTCAGGGGGCTGACTTCTTGAACCTGCTGCCACCTAAAGTTCTGCCCATCAGGTGCCTCCATTACAAATATGGCCATAGCAATAACACATCTCACTAAATTAGGACGCAGTGGATTCACTTGCCATCTTAAAAAATTCAGAATGCTGGGAAAGGATTAAAGATATAATATAGGGGCAAGGCCATATCACAAGTTTTTATTCCATGTATACATACACACAATGTGGCCTTGCTGAGTACCTATAGATAATATGATATTATTTTTATAACTACAATTGCTCTAGTACTGAGAGAGTTGACAGTACTGAGATATAAATATATATTGCCTATACCTCACTCCCTTGCCCTGAGTCTGTATCTAACACAAAGTAAAAGAACATTACTATAAGTCTAACGTGACCTGGTCTGCTAATTGTCCCAAGTTCTGGTGCCTTACACCAATCAAGTTAGTAGATACAAGATGCTGTCATATGAAATTCAGTGCTGCCTTTGCCAGATATTTATACACTGTAATTTTCTGAGCCATTTCTTTAATTACATTCAGAGATGGAAAAGCAGCCAGCCCTGCTGGGTACTACTGACATCTCTCTAAGAAGCTACGGTGAAATAAAGCCTGTTCATATTAGCTAGAGAGGAGAAGAAACATGATTTAATCACTCTTACAAAGTGGCTTCTAAATATAAATTTATTAACACTTCTAGCAAATGCAGCCTGTGCAGTAGGTTCCTATAAGAGAGAAAAGTGTTTTTACTGCTCATAGCAATCAATTACATTAGGATCCATTATTCTAGCACACATTAGAAAACAAATCTTAATATCTGACTGCTATAGTAAGACTGTTTATATATGCAGCAGTAGATATTACAGAAATATTAGGTTTAGAATGAAATGTGGTAATCTAGAAAATACTGGAAAAGTCACAAAGAAATTCTCTATCAAACCAATACCAAATGACACAGCTTTCTTCCTGCTTCACCACATAACATCATGAAAGTTTTTAAAAGAAACCCAATTCTGACACAGTTTGCAAATGCTGCTCTATCCTGTATTCCAGAGCTGTGAAAATGTCCAGACCTTCTAATGATACGCAGAGCTTCTTCTTTTAAATAAATAAGTTTTTAAACTGGAGGTTGAGTCAAAACCTAACTAACTCTAAGGGCTTGTTCACACCATGAAAACTGTTGGGAAAACCGTGCAGATTTCAATTGCAGAGACATCAGTTTCACATCAGTTTACCTCAGTTTTTATGCACGTGGACACCAGTTTTTATGTGCGTCAGTTATGTGCCCTGTTCACACTATTGTTAATGTCATATCAGTTTTTTTCCCATGCAGAAAACTGCATACACGTTGCAGACTCCTGCGCAGAAAAAATCCACGCAGTGTGGTGGGCACAGGGCACATAGAGAACCAGTGTGCCCTTGCAGAACGCATGCAGAGAAACTGACGTCTCTGCACCATGGTGTGAAAAAGGCCTAAACCTACTCTCTAAACAAATACTTACCTGTTCTCTGGTCACTCTGGTCTGGTCCCAGTCTGAGCTGGTTTAGTGCTATTTAGGTTTTGACTAAACTTCCACTTTACCACCAAATGGCTACACTGTGGTCTAGTCGCTCAGTTCTGGGAGTGCATCATATAACCTCTTTCTAGAACTGCGCCCCCCCTTACGCTTGCTGTGTCGTGCACCTTGTGCGCTCTGTGATCGCTGTGTCCTTCAGACATAGCTGATCACAGATGGGGGTAAAGAGCTAATCACAGCGGCTCTTTACCATGTGATCAGCTGTGTCCAATCACAGCTGATCACAGATAATCATCATCCATCGGCCATCAGTGCTGCCTATCAATGCCAATCAGTGCCCATCAGTAATGCCAATCAGTGTCCATTAGTGCTGTCAATCAGTTCCCATCAGTGCTGTCAATCAGTTCCGCCAATCAGTGCCCATCAGTGCTGCCAATCAGTGTGTATCCGTGCTGCCAATCCGTGCCTCCTCATTAGTGCCACCTATCAGTGCCCATCAGGGCTGCCTATCAATGATCATAAGTGCCGCTTATTAGTGCCCATCAGTGCCACCTATCAGTGCCTATCAGTGCAGCCTCATCAGTGCCTACCTGTGCTGCCTCATCAGTGCCCATTAGTGCTACCTATCAGTGCCCATTAGTGCAGCCTCATCGGCACACATAAGTGAGGGAGAAACATTACCTGATTGCTAAATTTTATAACAGAAACTAAGAAAAACGTAAAAAATAAAATGTTTGGTATTTTTTTCATTTGTTTAGCAAAAAAAAAAAAAAAAAACCCAGTAGTGATTAAATACCACCAAAAGAAAGCTCTCTTTGTGTGAAAAATATGATAGAAATTTAGTATGGGTACAGTACTGCTTAACCGTGCGATTGTCATTCATAGTGTGACAGTGCTGAAAGCTGAAAATTAGCCTGGGCAGGAAGGGGGTAAAAGTGCCTGGTGGGCAAGTGGTTAAAGTCACATATACGTTTTTACATTTTAATGTACCGGTAATTTCAAAAGTAATGACCGTTAGTTTTAAATCTGCAGCTCTCTTTAGAATACCTGGCGATCCTGCCATGAAGGTCTCTAAGCAGGTACTTTCTATTACAGGGTTATTGCTCTCTGTCCATGTTTTTAAGTGATCAACCCCTAAAATGCAGGCTTGTTCCACTGTTGTCTCCAACAAAAAAACAGCTTTGCAAATGCCGTACAGTCATCGCTAGAGTGCACATAGATAAAAAGTGGTTGCAAAGAGGCCAATGAAGATCAGCAGTGCTGAGATGCAAAAAAGCATAAAAACATAAGTGAAATAGATATTTATCTTTAACCAAGAAAAAAAACAGAAGGTGCCTCTAAGTGCAGAAAACAAAAGACTTTTATTGCCAAAGGATATAAATGCACTTACTAGCATTAAAATAAACCAGGCTCATCATAGGATGTGGCAAGGAAACCAGTGACAGGTGGTCCAATGTGCAGCTTAAATGTGGAGATCCCATCCGACCAGCAGAGGGGTGCCGCAGGAGCAGAAACCAGGAACCATGAGCGATGGTATTTGATTATGTGTGGTGCATTTCCATGAAAATATTTTATTTTTACTGTAGTCCTCTAGATCAAAGCAAAACTTTCCTAGCTTCATCTTAATGAGGAGATTCTCTTTCCTTTTTGTTTTCCTTTTTATGGTTAGCAGCCAGGTAGCTGGCGACTGGGTGATCTAGAGGACTACAATATAAATAAAATCTTTTCATGGAAACATGAAAGCATCCACCCACTTCTAATGATACATGCAATGCTCTTTTTTTTGGGGCTGAACGAAAAAAAAAAAGAACATAGCAGATTCCTCCATTTGCATCGATCTATGTGGATAAAGAGATTTCTGACAAGAAAAGTGTTAAAAGATAAATGGCAAAGCATAGGGGAGATCTGCCCTTTGTGTCCACCCCATCCCCTATGCTTTGCCATATATGCTCTTTTTTTTTTTTAACTGTGGTGGAGAAATCAGCTCCTACAGTGCTGCAATCATTGATTACATATATGGTGAGAGCAAACGCTGTTGTTGTTGTCAGAATCAACAAATCAGTGCTGCAGCTGATGGGCATACCTGCAAAGCAAACAATGGTTAACAATAAAACACAGTAACAATAAAACATTACAATATAATAGTATACAGTGCAGTAAGATGGTAGAATAGTGGTATCTGCAAAGAAAACTATGGTTAACAATAAAAAACACAGCAACAATAAAACATTATATTATAATAGCATAAAGTACAGTAGAATGGTGGTATCTGCAAAGAAAACTATGGTTAAGAATGAAAAACTGTAACAATAAAACATTACAGTATAACAGTATATTATAAAGTACAGTAAAAGTAGAAAGAGTAGAAAAGTAGAGTATGAGCAGAAAATTAACTCAATAAAATGACAACTATTTTTGGCTATTTTTTTTTATTGTTTTAATTTTTTTTTTTGTAACTTTTTTTGTAACTGTAAAAAAACTGTTCCAGGCTAGGGTATCTCAAAATGCGAAAGCCATCTAACTGATGAGGCTGCACTGATGGGCACTGGAGAGGCTGTATTGATGGGCACTGGGGAGGTTTCACTGATGGGCATTGATGAGGCGGCCATGATAAGCTTCACTGATGATGCTGCACTGATAGGCTGCATTGATGGACACTGATGAGGCTGCACTGATGGGCACTGATAACATTGTTATTAATATTTGTTTTAGTAACTTCTGCATTCACGGAAAAACATTTAACAGTGTCATGTTATGAGATAATTTAACAGAGCGTGTTTAGGGGTCGAATTAGGGGTGGGGCAGGGTAGGAGTTGGGTGGGGCAACTGGTGGCGAGTAACCCTTAAGGCCAGGTTAGTAGCTCAGGACTTGAAATGTGTGAGCCCTGCTATAGAGGGATATGCTTTGTTCAAATTTTTTGTCTGAGGTTTACAAATAATTTATTCAAAAGGATGCGCAGCAAACATTGTTTGTATGACATGTCTGTTTCGTGAACTGTTTCCTATACTTATACACTAAGCTGAAAAAACTAACCAATGTGATGTACTTCAATACAGTTAAATTTGGAAACCAATACAAATATATTTTCATCTGGGCTTAGCCATAGGCATTTACATACAAAGAAGTTCTCTGACATTTTCTGGGCTGCATAGAGATGGAATGGCTCATTTACCTGGCCAGCTAGTGTTTGCAGTTCCTCAAGCATCTTTCTACAAACACCACAGGGACATTGTTAGTGAGTGTTTGATGAATGACTAACCTCCCAAGAAGCAAAACTTCAAGAAAGGAAATTGGAACAAGAAAGGAACATGAAGAAATTGCAAATAAGGTCAAAGGAAGAATAAAGAATAATGAGAGCTGCTGAAGAAGAACTGTTATCACCAGGAGTGAAGAGAGCATTCTAAAAGGGTAGGTTATTCTATGTAGCGACATCTAATAAGATAACTACATATTAAATTATCTACGTGTATTGCAGTTGACTGTGCCCATAATATCCAAAGACCAATGCTAAAAAATAATTAAACTGTGTTTTTGTACATGTATAGGTGGGAACCCATATCCCTTTTCAATACAGTTTGTATAAAGTATGGGTGCACATGTATGCATCTAAAACAGTGTTCCCAACCTTTTTCAGTCACGACACTCTTTAAAAGTAAGAAAAAGTTCAATGCACCCCAGTCTAAAATGTAAAAAACCTAAATGCTACTTATTTATTTTTATTTATTTATTTCAGGTTCCTATATAGCGCTGTCAATTTACGCAGTGCTTTACATATACATTGCACATTCACATCAGTCCCTGCCCTCAAGGAGCGTACAATCTAAGGTCCCTAACTCACATACATACATGGTAGGGCCAATTTTTTTTATACAAGATCCAATTAACCTACCAGCATGTCTTTGGAGTGTGGGAGGAAACCCACGCAGGCAGAGGGAGAACATGCAAACTCCAGGCAGGTAGTGTTGCGGGTGGGATTCAAACCAACGACCCTCTTGCTGCTAGGTCAAAGTGCTAACCACTACACCACTGTGCCGCCCACTTATCAATGAGAAACCTAAACCTGGGACAATGCACACAACTGTCTTGATAACATCTCCTTCATATCAGAAGCCCTGATTACATCAGAGACCTGGCCTCCGCTGTACAGGAAGATTGCATCACAATCCTGCCCATCGCATTGGAGTCCCACCATCATAACATAGTCCTATCATCACATCAGAGTCCCTCCATCACAAAGCTTACCAATCACACGGTCTCCTCTTCATGTCAGAACTCTACCTTTTGGCCCCAGCAGCATGGAAGAGGGTGGGAAGTGGAGAATGTCTGGAGGAAGTGGACTTTCATCCTCTCCCAAACGCTGGGGATGGCCTTGTATGCTGCTTGCCCTGGATCAGTGTCATGTGTTGCCATGGTGAAGGAGGGCTGCTTCACCATAGCAACGAATGACATAGTGCATCCGGCCTCTGGAGCATTACTGGTTTTTATGGTGCTGGTGGCCAGTCTGCCCATATTATTGCAACTCATGATGCTGATCCTGGGCACCCTGGTTTGAAAATACTGTTGTAAAATCCTCTCCACTAGGAAGTGTTATGAAACATATAGAAGTATTTGTTAACCACCGAGAAACAGGATTTAGTTTACATTTAAAGAGATACATACAAAGGATTTCTCCTGTGTCCAGTTTGAGTGGATGACCTGGCTCTAATGTTATCCCAGTGTTCCAAAGTTGAGATTAGAGGACAATGCTAAAAAACATCATCCCATGGGGACTTACTGCATCTCCTCTGGCGCTGCCCCAAGCTTCATGTCTATTGGAGGGGTGTGCTCACAACACTTTCAGGGGCCTTCGGGGTTCAGGTGCCGGAGGACCCTAAAGTTTGCCTATTGGGTATCCTTGGTGGAGTCCAGGCCCCTGAGCCGGCTCTGCAGGCTATTGGTCGAGTATTATTTCAGGCAATTATTTTCGCGGCTATGGGGGGCACACTCATATTGGAAAAGTACATATATCAACATAGGGGCAGCGCTGGTAAATTTGAACGCTTGTGGGCTCCCTGGCTGGCTGTGCTGGGTCTTGCCCCGGTTGACCTGGTTCTCAATAATATACTGGCGGGGGTGGGATGAGGTCTGTTGATCACTGTTGTATGGGCGGTCACCGCCGGTTCTGTCTATGCATGGTTCTTTTGACGGGGATGGGGGGATGGGGCGGATCTCTATATATTTTCCCTGCTGATTGTGGGGATGTTTGCTGGGAAATTGGTATGCTATCGCTGTATGCTTTTGGTGCATTTGTTGATTGCTGACTGTGATGCATATGTTCTGGACTCTGTTTTTGTGTTCTGTTTTTGCTTGTATACCTTAATAAAGTTTTTTTTAAAAAAAACATCATGCTACTTGAAAACAAATGTAAAAACAATGGCTGAAATAGGAGTAGAGGGGAGAAAGTACAGTCATGTCTTGTTTCCCCAACCAGAAAGGTAAAGAAGGGCTAAGCTACACTGACGGTTTTAGTAGCTAGTTGCTCTTAACAGACTAAAATGAACTGAAGCAAAGCAGCAATCAGATAACCAAAGGGACAAATGGCTCTCTGAGGTGTAAAGTACATTGGTGCATGCCATGTATTCAAGTGCGATTAATCAGCATTACATGCCACTGTGCAGCTTACACCATAGGAAGTCATTATTCAATCAATCGATCATTCACTACTCTACTGCAGTTAATCATAACAGGTTTTTAGCATTAATGGAAATTTTGAACTACTAAAAAATAAATCACCCTTGTAGTTTAGGCTTAAGACTGTAGGGAGTGTACATCTTTCCTCAGCTCTAAAAGCAAAGCTGGGTGAAACTGTAGTAGGTCAATAAACCCCTATGTGTCCTTGTAAGGGACAGAATAATAGAAGCTTTGTTTTTCTTTTCAATAGATTTGCATTGTGTTATTGTGCATTATGTTAGGTTGAAAGGAATACATGTAGCATTGTAGTCGCGTGTGGTGCGTTTCATTGCATTAAATGCTACAGCTACCAGCATTGTGGTGTGAACAGGACACATAGAAAAAAATTTTTCTTTTATGTGTCCTTGCGATGACCTGCATTCTTCCAGTGTAGTAAAATGCAGATCACTGCAGTATGTGCGAACAGGACCTTAGAGTTATTACTGAAGTTTTGTTGAAGCTGGGTTATATTTCATAGAATGTCCATTCTAATTATCCTCCAAGTTCCTCATTTGTAATTTAATAGGGAAGTTTAATAGTAGCTTATCCTGGCAGTCTAAATAATTTAGAAAAAAAAAAGTAATATTCTTACTAGTTGTTTTTTTTTTTTTTTCAAAATTAGTTTTATTGAAAGAATAAAACACATTACAAAGAAACAACACAAATAGAGTAATGCCAAGACAGTTCTACAGAGATGATAGGCAGTCTTAGAAAGTTCACAACGTAACCATGAAAAAACACAGTGTTGAGACAAGTGGTCTACCATATCTGCATATATAATCTAACCATTACCATTAGTTATATAATCTAACCATTACCACCTTAATCTCACTATACCGAGACACATCCTCCACCTTAAGTTTCCAGTGGGAAGTTTATGCTTGTGTTCACAGGTTAAAGGAATCAGGCTCAACCTATGAGCAATCTGTCCATCGTTAATTCCAGTGTCTCAAGCCAGGAGTGTCCAACCAAGGACCCCATAAGGCATCACATTTATGAGGGCGACCCCTGTGTTGGTAGATATATTTTTCTAATCTGAGGGTTTCTCCCATACATTGTAACCATTCCTTGTAAGAGGGAGGCTCGGTAGACTTCCAATACAGAAGTGTCACCCTCCGAGCTTGAAATAGGGCTCCAGCCACCGCCTCTCGAGTAGGAGCCAACAATTGTAGGTCATCTAATTTGCCTAAGAAGCAGGGTTTTGGTTCCAGCGGAATGGAGGTCTGAAACACCTTGTTAATGATATTTACAGTATCTCACAAAAGTGAGTACACCCCTCACATTTTTGTAAATATTTTATTATATCTTTTCAAGTGACAACACTGAAGAAATGACACTTTGCTACAATGTAAAGTAGTGAGTGTACAGCTTGTATAACAGTGTAAATTTGCTGTCCCCTAAAAATAACTCAACACACAGGCATTTATGTCTAAGCCACTGGCAACAAAAGTGAGTACACCCCTATATGAAAATGTCCAAATTGGGCCCAATTAGCCATTTTCCCTCCCCGTGTCATGTGACTAATTAGTGTTACAAGGCCTCAGGTATGAATGGGGAGCAGGTGTGTTAAATTTTGTGTTATCGCTCTCACTCTCTCTTACTGGTCACTGAAAGTTCAACATGGCACCTCATGGCAAAAAAACTCTGCGGATCTAAAAAAAAGAATTGTTACTCTACATAAAGATGGCCTAGGCTATAAGAAGATTGCGAAGACCCTGAAACTGAGCTGCAGCCAAGACCATACAGCGGTTTAACAGGACAGGTTCTAATCAGAACAGGCCTCGCCATGGTCGACCAAAGAAGTTGAGTGCAATTGCTCAGCATCATATCCAGAGGTTGTCTTTGGGAAATAGATGTATAAGTGCTGCCAACATAGCTGCAGAGGTTGAAGGGGGGGGGGGGGTCAGCCTGTCAGTGCTCAGACTATACGCCGCACACTACAATAAATTGGTCTGCATGGCTGTTGTCCCAGAAGGAAGCCTCTTCTAAAGATGATGCACAAGAAAGCCCACAAACAGTTTGCTGAAGACAAGCAGGCTAAGGACATGGATTACTCGAACCATGTCCTGGGGTATTATGAGACCAAGATAAACTTATTTGGTTTAGATGGTGTCAAGTGTGTGTGGCAGCAACCAGGTGAAGAGTACAAAGACAAGTGTGTCTTGCCTACAGTCAAGCATGGTGTGGGAGTGTCATGGTCTGGGGCTGCATGAGTGCTGCGGCACTTGGGAGCTACAGTTCACTGAGGGAACCATGAATGCCAACATGTACTGTGACATACTGAAGCAGAGCATGATCCCTTCCCTCCGGAGACTGGGCCGCAGGGCAGTATTCCAACATGATAACGACCCCAAACACACCTGTGAGACGACCGCTGCCTTGCTAAAGAAGCTGGGGGTAAAGGTGATGGGCTGGCCAAGCATGTCTCCAGACCTAAACCCTATTGAGCATCTGTGGGGCCTCCTCAAATGGAAGGTGGAGGAGCCAATGGTCGCTAACATCCACCAGCTCTGTGATGTCATCATGGAGAAATGGAAGAGTACTTCAGTGGCAACCTGTGAAGCTCTGGTGAACTCCATGCCCAAGAGGGTTAAGGCAGTGCCGGAAAATAATGGTGGCAACACAAAAAATTTACACTTTGGGCCCAATTTGGACATTGTCACTAAGGGGTGTACTCACTTTTGTTTCCAGAGGTTTAAACATTATTGGCTGTGCGTTGAGTTATTTTGAGGGGACAGCAAATTTACACTGTTATACAAGCTGTACACTCACTACTTTACATTGTAGCAAAGTGTCATTTCTTCAGTGTTGTCACATGAAAAGATATAATAAAATATTTACAAAAATGTGAGGGGTGTACTAAGTGAGATACTTTAGCACTGCCACCCAATAGAGGTGTAGTTTGGGGCATCTCCAGGTTAAATGGAACAGGTCCCCATGGTCCCTTGAACACTTGCCACAGATGGGGGAGTCTAGAATGCCCATGGCGTATAGTCTCACTGGGGTGAAATGCGCCCTTAGAAGTAGGTGCAGCTGCATAAGCCTCTGCTTCACATTCAGTGAACATTGGGGCACTGCCTGTAGTGCTTCTTCCCATTGGTCATTTATAAAGGGACCTAAGTCTCTCTCCCACCTCTCGCCTACCCTTCAGCAACAGAATTATAATAGCTTTAGTCATGGAATATGGCAATGTACCCCCTTTCCTAGCAGCAATGAGCACTTTCAGCAAATATGGCAATATTCTCTCCCCATATACTTTGTAAACCTTAATCGGCAGGCTGTTATCACCCAGTGCTTTGCAGTTAGATAATGCAGCAACCACTTTTTGCAATTCATCTAAAGTGATGGGGGAATCTAGCATTCTCCTATCTCGAATAGACAGTTCTGGTAAGCGGATACTATCCAGATATGCCCATATTTCATCCGTTGTGTTTGTTTCGATTGATATAATGTAGAGCAAAAAGAGACCAGTTCAGTCAAGATAGAGTCTGGTGTAGAGAGCAGTCTGCCATTCCCTGCCTGCAAGGCACCAATGGAACCACTTGGAGTCTGCTTCCTAGCAATTCTGGCCAACAGCCTCCCTGTCTGTACTCCCTCCTCGTAAAAGGCCTGCTTAGAAAAAAATTGCTTTTCATCTGCCGAGGATGACACCACCTGATTCAGTGCATCCTGTGCAGATATCCAACACCCACCAGTAACCTCTGTAGGGTTAACATACGATTGTTCCAATTGGCTTACCTGTTGTTTCAAGGGCATCTCGCAAGCCACTCGAGTGTTGCTTAACTGCATTCACTTGGCTTATGAGCACTCCCCGTAGAAATGCCTTAAAGGCATCCCACCTTTGTAGTGGGTCCGCGTGGTCTTGGTGGCCTTTTAAAAAGTCAGTTATGGAGGAATGTACGTTATCGTGTGAGGGAAAAAGGTTAAGCCAAAAAGCATTGAGTTTCCATGGGGCTGGGAACAATGATGTCTTAGGTCTAACTGCCAGGTAAAGCACTAGTGAGGAGTGATCTGATATCTCCCTAGGGAGATATCTGACATTCGAAATGTGAGGGAGAAAAGAAGGGGTACCGACTCCCAAGTCGATGTGGGAGAGAGACATATGCAATTTAGAAAAACAGGAGAATGTTTTCTCCTGCAGGTGCTTGGTGTGCCAAAAATCAATCCAACCCACCTCCTGCAGAAATGTATACAGTATAATGCCTCTACCAACATTTCCTATATTAGGGGATGGGTGTCTATTCAGCTGAGGGAGGAGGTAGCAGTTAAAGTCTCCTATCAGGAGGAGGGGCAAATCGGGTTTCTCTAGCAGGTACGCCAATAGAAGTTGGAAAACCTCCCTAGAAAAGGGAGGGGGAACAAAACCATGGCAATAACACATTGTAACGTATACAGTTGACAGTGCAGAAATACATATCGTCCCTCAGAGTCCAACAACACATCTAGCTCTTGAAACATCACGGAACGTTGTATCAGTACACTCACCCCACAAGAGTAAAAGGAGTGAGTGGAGTGGTAAGACCATCTGACCCAGGCATATTTTATACAAGATACACCGTCTTTAGTAAGATGGGTCTCTTGAAAGCAATAGACACCCGGATGATATTTACTCATGGTGGATGTAACCATGAATGTTTTCAATGGATCCCGTAGACCTCTGACATTCCAGGAGAAAACAGGTATTTCCATCATGGGGAATCTGTCCATGGTGCAAGAAACTAGGACCTGTAGTGGACACCTTGCAAAGGCGGAGATGTAGGCCCAGAGACAGGTGGAGTAAACTTGGTCTGGTGGTAGGCACTGTAAATCAGACACTTCTTGATCAGGACCCGTACAATCCTCTGGAGAAGGCTGTCTTGGAACAATAACAAAGTAGGTGCAACTGCACCAGCAAAAGTTGTGGAAAGCCCGGTTGCAAGCTCCAGGTAGCTGTAGTGAACTATTACAACATAGGTTGCAACGAGCATAGCAGTCAGCAAACAACTTGCATACAAAATAGTATGCATTTTCCGTGCAATGCACCGGAACAGGTGTTCCAATTGCTATGAAAGCAGCTTGTAGCTATTTCGCATTTGTATCTGTCATGTGCACTGAAACAGGTGTTCCAATTGCTCTGAAAGCAGCTTGTAGCTATTTCACATTTGTATCACTGCGCGGGGGAAAAGGGTGCAGCAGAACAAAGAAGACACTGGTGCCCTTTAGTACGAGCCCACTAGGAAACTAGAGCTGGAAGTTAAAAGCATCAGCCGTCAGTCCACTTCTCCTGCAGTGGGCCTGCATCTCAAATCTGCTTCATGAGTGTCTATCCAGTTGGAGGCCGCTGCTGCCAACTCAAAGAAGTGAGCCTGTCTGACAGATATGATGTGGAGCCTGGCTGGCTGGAGGCGTTGCAGGCGATTGCGAACTTCTGTGAATTTCGCTCTGCTTCTCTGGACCTCAGCCGAGAAAACCTGGGTAAAAGGAGATTCTAACTCCATTATAGTAAATGTTGCACCATTCACGTGCCAAGCGCAGGATATTTTCCCTGTCACAGTAGTTAAGCATGCGAACCAGGATTGGTCTAGGGGGTTTCCAGGTGGTAGGGGTCTAGTTGGCGTGCGATGAGCCCGCTCCACAGAAAAGTGCAGCGTGTAGGCATCCTTACCGAAGATGTCAAGGAGTCAGTGTACAATAAATTCAGTGGGGTCACGACCTTCAATTTTCTTAGGGAGGCCCACTATACTGACGTTGTTCCGTCGGATTTGATTTTCCAGATCTATGTCTGCATAGAATTTGTGTCGGCTAATTGTTTCATGGTCTGAGAGTCACGCAGAAGTGATGGTAATTTGTCCTCTAGATCGCTAATACGACTTTCTGTAGCAGTTGTGCGTTCTCGAATTTTCTGTAGATCTTGCCTAATTAACGCAACATCTTCTGATAAGCACCCCAGATGTGTTTTAAGCTTATTAACGGGTGCTGTACATTTATTGACTGCCTTCAATATCTCCCAGAGTGTAGGTTGTTCTTGTTCAGTGGGAGATTGAGCAAATGTGTCCTGTGTCCGGTCAGCCTCCTCAATCAGCATGGCTGCTGCTCCATTAAGTTGTTCCCCCTCCTCCAATAATATCAATCAGCAAACTACAACATAACTCTCCTGCGCTCAGGTACTATGCTCAGGGAAAAGGAGTGTATCCTAGACTTTATTTATTTATTTTTTATATCCTAGACTTTATTGATGGCACCTGGGGTCTTGCTG
Source organism: Pelophylax lessonae (assembly GCF_965119305.1). Taxonomy (NCBI): domain Eukaryota; kingdom Metazoa; phylum Chordata; class Amphibia; order Anura; family Ranidae; genus Pelophylax; species Pelophylax lessonae. The sequence goes on from NC_138776.1 coordinate 144,179,249, forward strand.
CCCTCTCAGGAACATGGGTATCCACAAATATGACAAAAACAAGAGAAGGGCACACTGACCTAGTGCAATACTATTAAAACATTTATTGAAGAATAACAGGTAACATACATCATACTCACAAACAAATGTAGTAAAAAGCGCATGCCAAAATACTGCATAGACGGGTAGCCTCCAGGACATGAACAAATCCAATGCTGCAGGAAGACCAGATGGCATCCATAATGGCTAGCTTGACACGTTTCCAGGGCTCGGAGGAAGAGGGTTCGTCCTGGTAACGCGTCAGCCTAGCCATTACGATTGCCATCTGGTCTTCCTGCAGCATTGGATTCGTTCATGACCTTAAAGCTTACCTTTTAAAGATTCTTATCAAAGCATCTGGGGCCAGGCAACAAATGGTCTCCTTTCTTGCCATTACCATTCTCCTGGGATTGTGGAGTAATAAACACTGGTCTCTATTCCTGGACTCTATTCCTCAATGCAACATAAAAACTATAAGCTGTTTGTGTTTTTTTTGTTCCCTATGCTAAAGGTTTGTAATTTTTAAATTAAGTTATTTGGAAAATACTATCTTTGAAAAAAAGGAGCTTTAAGTCCCTACTGTTAAGGTTTTTACAAGACACCACTGACAATAATGTGTTAAAAGACAAAACTGTGTTGAAATATATATATGAATTTGTACAGTGTACATGTTTTTTTCTCCCTTTTTTTTTTTGTATTACACTTTTTTGTATATTGTATAAGAGTTTCAATGTCAAATAAGAGCTTTATGCAAAAATGGCCTTGAGAGTTGCATTACTAAAAAACAGCCCTGCTCGCAGCCATGGCTAACCCAGGCATTTAAGGGATCAGTTTTATATGCTTCTTCTTTTATCCAAAGGCAAAAACTTCATTTTTTGCAGGAGAAAGAGTCACAGGGTTTATTTTTGCACTGAACACAAAGTAGGTAAAGAAGAAGATGTGCTGGTTTTTATGTTTAAATTCTTTTTATTAAATTTAGCAAAAAGTTACAAACCTCGATGTGTTGGTGGATGTGTTGGTTTTATAACCCCAATTTCTCTTAAAGCAGATGTAAACCCAATCACCAAAATCTCATATAAGCTTTAACATGTTGATGAATTTTCTGAAGTTATTTTCAATCTTTAGAAATCTGCAGCTTTTATAAAAAGCATGTCTATTGCCATGAAGGTTCACGTGGAAACTCTCTGTCCCTGTTTTCTCTACTGTTCAATTATGTTGCCACATTATCACACAGGCTTCCTATGGGGACTACAAATAGTTATTTTAACACACAATATACAAGTAGGGTCCACTGTTGTCACCAATAAGAAATCTACCCTGAGAGATGCCATGCAGCTATCCCTGGTGTCCATTTACCCTACTCTCCTTTTCAAATGTTTGTTTAGATTAAATTCGTTTTCCTCTGTTTCATCCTGTGTTGGATTGATGGTTGGCTTTGTTTTTTGTCACCTATAAAAACAAGAAGGGACAGGTGTCTCTAAGTGCAGTATCTTTCAAGCAACTTAATTTGAAAAGCATGCGCAGTACACCAGGAGGTGTATCGAATCGCTCTTTTCTTTTGTGCATGCTCTGAAACGCGTTGCATCATTTCCTTTCGGGGACTCCTTTCAGCCGGCTCTGTGTGTCACACTGCGCTCCACTACCTGGCACAGCCATCAGCCTCCTTCGTTCTCCAGGCCGGAGTGTGTGGCCCTTCTCCAGCTCCATTGGATGACTTGCAGAGAGCGTGAGCACCATCTACACAGACACCAGCACCGTGAATGCTCCCTTAGCCTCCAGCGATTCCTGATCTCATTTGCATGTGAGCGGATAATGAATTGCTTTTTTTTTTTTTTTTTAGTAAATTGCTTGTAAGATACTGCATTATTTTTGTTTCTAGTGACTAAGAACTTGCTTCTACTCTTGGACCTGCAGCCCACGTAGATTATCTTTTTCTTTCATGAACATTTTTTGGACTTACTCCATAGACTGTCCAAGCTACATCACTTGCTTCACATTACCTGGCACAATACTTTTCTCCCCTTTTTATGTCACCTTTAACCTGTTATATTATGAATATATGAGTATGAGTATCTGAAGGCAATGTACTTTTATGTATTTCTTATGTCTCTGCTCATATCTGACTTCAGAATTTAGCTTCCTAACAGCTGCAGTGCATGTAGACAGGAGGCGGCTGCAAATTATCGAAAGCACTGAGATGCAACAAAGGATGAAAAAGGTGAAAATAAGTATTTTATTTTTAAGGCAATTGTTTATGATACAAAGTGCTTTAGAAAATTAAATGCCATTCAGCTTGGTTTCACATCTATTTTAAAGCCTTACTCCAGCCTGCCACACACTCCTTCTCCCCCATCATCTACTGTTGCTTCAGGAAGAGAGAAAGAGGGGAGGTCATTCTTTGGGTTGCCCTGTGGTCACCCTGGCTGTCCAGCGAAGGGGTCCTCTCAGGATCCAACATAGGAGTCTCATTAGTAATGTTGATGTAAAAAAATGGGCACTACAAAGGACTGGCGGACAGGGCACTTCTCTTGATTACTGGTCCCCTACCCCCATAATCAGTGCCAGCTTAGGACCTATATGGGTAAAACTTTGCTTCATAAGAAATTTAACAATTTAAAAAATATGGGAAGGGGGTTCAAGATTTTCTAGTCTTTAATGCATAAACGTGTATTCAAGATCAGCTTAGTAAAGACAAGCTTTTAAAAGCTTTTTGGGCCAAAGCACTTACTTTTGCTCTCCTGTGACCCAGAGTCAGCTTATAACAGGCTATTGTCTGCTATCAATTGATGTGGCAAAGCCACCCCAGGCTCTGGAAGGATCTGTGCCATATTGTCGGGAACCACCTAGCTGCCTAATTGACAGCTGGCTCCAGCTCTCAGTGCCCGGCTGAAAACTGAAGCCAGCTGCGCCCGCCCCCTCCCCATCCCTATCCTAGCACTCCAGGGACCACTGGAGGGACAGAGTGCAGAGCGGTGACTGACAGCCACCACTCTCTGCTCTGAGTGTAGGAAGAACAGAGTGATCAGCAGTCATGTGATCGCTCAGTTTTAGAGCCAACATGGTTCAGCTGCAGCATTATACCGATGCTGCAGCATAGAGGTGAGAATGTGTTTTTGTTGTTAACAACAAACTTCTCCTTTAAGAGATTTTGTTGTGAATGTAAAATGTGCAGCACAAGGTAAGCATCAGCTGACACAACTTTATGTCATTATATAAAATACAAAGAACAATCACTATCTATTGCAGTAATCAACTTCTGACACTACTTGCAAGTATTGACAATCCAGAAAATGTGGTGAAATGGAAGAAAATATGTACCTTATTAAGATGCATCTCTCATCAAGCTTTGGCCATACAAGTGAAAGTGGATTTATCTGATAGGATTTCTGCTGATACCATTCACAACACACAGCAGTCCTGACACTAACGCTACAGGGGGTTCGTAAATCAAGTTTGATTCAGGTGCATTAGCTAAGCTGGGCGGAGGTTTTAGAACTTGAATAAAACCACAGGAACACCTCAGTGAAGAATAAGATGAATTGGATGAACTGTGTGTGAGTAAAGCTCTCACACTGTCTGTCAGCATTAAGCCACAGGAAACTGGCTTCTTCCAGGAGCAGAAGATTGATCAAAAGATATTCCCGCTATCATGCAAAGTAAGGTGAAAACCTTGGACTACAGCTGAATGGAATTTAATCATTGCTAAGCCCATCTACTAAGCAGAGTGTAGTAAGTGCTCTGGGCTCTTGATATTTCTCTATAATTTTCTTTATCAAACCTGTTTTTGGTGGCTGATATGCTGCAAACAGTTTGCGTGCAGTCCTTAAGATTGTAATTAAGCTACCATATTTTTAATTTCCTGCACTATACTACCCATGGACAATACTTGTATCTGATTTCTCAGACAATCTTTTCATTAAATATTAAAAAAGAATAGCGCAACCATGCAAAAGAAATGACTATTAAATATGGAGACAATCCATAAATAAAAATGGGGATTTAGTCCCACCATATGGCCATATCGTGCTCAAGCCCACCACTGCGTCAAAGTACCCCATTATCAGTGGGTCCTACACTATCCATAAAAAAGGGGTGAATCCAGCCTCTCCAACCCTTGGAGACAACACTCCTTGCTGGGATGGATGTGCTAATGCACTACAAAGGACTCCTCCTATATCTACTTGATGGTGGACTCTGATAGAGTACAGGTGTGTGTGGGGGGATACTCAACCTCAGAAGTCTGGTCAGACAGAATACATAATAAACAAGCAAAAAATTGGGGGAGCAAACCCTGAACATGTATATCTAAAGCCGGTGCAGCTATGGACCAAGCAACATGTATATTTGTCATTGAATCTTTTCATTAAAGCCTAGTACACACGCAATGAATTTCCGCCAACCGGTCATCCATCTTTTGTCCAGAGTGGTGTTTTGTTGGTTGGAATGTGCCTAGACTGCACACGAATTTTCCCACACGACAAAATTCTACTTCAGAAGTGATGTCATGTGTTGGTTTGCTTTCTTTGTGTTCTTTCTTCTCTGAGCATGCCCAATCTTGTTCATAAGATTTTTCCCTGTCGAAATCGGTACTGACTGCACGAAATTCGGACGTGTTTTGACGGAGGACAAAAATTTTATAGCCTGCACACCAGACTTTTTTCGGCCGAAAAGTCGGAGTCGGTTGTCGGAAGCATCATACTAACAAGCTGAAAATCGGCAGATCGGTCGTCGGACGAAAATTCCCGACCGAATTTCGACTCGTGTGTACGAGGCTTTAAGGCTTCATGCACACTGGACGTTATCAAAACCTCAGTAGAAAGCTGTAGCTGTAAAATGAGGTTTTTCAGCTTTTTTTCATCTGTAGCATTTTTTACCTGTAGCACTACTCCCAAGGGAGCTGCTGGTGACAGGTTACCATTAGCAACAGCAGAACATTCTGACATGTTTCCAAGTGTCTTTACCCCAGACAAGGACCAGTCCAGTTTCTTTTTTTTTATGTTTTATTAGGAACTTGGATAGGAGAAGGGATGGGTGGGATACTCCAACTGAATTAAACTATGCACAATAGGCAGAGACAACTTGAATAAATGCTGGGTAACGCTGAGTAACGCTGAATACACTGAAATTGAGCTAGTCACGGCTAGGCCACTGCTTCACATTGCCCTTGGCTGTAAAAGGTTCTCTTTAGGCCCCTTTCACACATACGGTCCGATCAGATCCACCTGTCGGTTTTTCAGGCGGACCTGATTGGATGCCCCATGCATCCCTATGGGGCAGCGGATATCAGCGGAGACATGTCCGCTGACACCCACTGCCATCCGATCCTGTCCGTCAAATCTGGACGGATGGAAACTCTATTTTACATCTGTCCAGCGGATTGGATAAAAACGGACAGGTGGTCCGTTCATCCGATTCCCCCATAGGGCACAACGGGGATCTGACAGCTCCCTCTCTGCACACAGAGCGGAGACAGAGCTGTCATCTGCTGCACAGCGAGGATCAGGGGATCGATCCCCCGCTGAGCAGAACGGCTCCGTCGATGGAACGGAGCCGTGTGAAAGGGGCCTTAAGCTTCCTGAGGTAATACTGTCCTAAGGCAAGCTATTCCTTAAGGTAGACTGTACTTCTGAAAAACTTCTGGGCCCTTCCTGGTGTACATTTTTAAAAGCCTTTACAGGTTACCACTTTAGATTTACAGAGCGAGTCTACTGCAAGAATTACTGCCCTCGATCCGACGTTCACAGCGATACCTCACATGCATGCTGCTAACGCTGTTTACATATGTTTACATATGACCCCAGACCGAAGCTTGTGTTCGCCTTTGCGCGCAAACACGGGGGGGACCGACAGGGATGCTTGAATTTTTTTATTTTTTTTTATTTGCTTTTTTATTTTATTTTGACAGGAAGCTAAGGATGCTGGAGCGCTGGCATTTACTAACCCATTTATATATGTTATAGTTGCCCAACTCTAGCACTTGATGGCTCGGAGTGATACAGAATACTGACAGTCTTTACTAGGCCTAACTTGTATACCACAGTTGTATCACGGCCAGCTCTTCAAGGATATTCAAACCTTAAGGTAGGAGTTTGGCCTGCCCAATACCTCCTTTTTTTTTTTTTTAATACCTACAACTCCTCCGAGCTATTCAGGCACAGGCCAAGCTGTACTTATGGTTGTATACTAAGACTACAAAATCAGACCTTGTCTTTCCTCTAAAAGGGGACAAATCTCAGCCTTATATAGTTTCCTATTATAGCAATCCTCTAAGTCCATGTCACTGAAATGTAGGACAAATTGGCAAACTGAGGTAGGCCACATTTCCGATGAGGAATTACATAGTTACACAGTAGGTGAGGTTGAATAAAGACAATAGTCCATCCAGTTCAACCTGTGTAGGTGTGTGTGGCTGTAATCATCTCACATACCCCTGAATGTTCTGATCCTTGAGAATGATCCACCATCCTTACTAATGTTCTACTGACATTCCTCTTTGATTCAAGATCTCACCCAGCTTTATATTGTCCATTGATCTTACCACACCCCTCAGAAATTATACACATGGCATAGGAGAGATATCCCACTATGTCCAAGATGTGAAATTGACAATGGTACTTTAATTTATATGTTGTGGAACTGTCCAAAGCTTGTTCAGCACTGGACTAAGGTCTTGGACACCATTAAGGAAGTGTATGGAGTTTATCTCCCTTTGGACCCTAAGATATGTTTATTGGGTTGGTTGGATGATGAGCTTTTTACCCCACATACACATGCAATTATCAGTTTGGTGTTTGTTGCGCAGAAACGTTTTGCACAGAGATGGATATCCCTGACCCTGCCGACTTTAATTTGTGAACGTCTTGTGCAATTGGGCAACATAATTGTTGCCCTGTCATATTCACTAAAATCTGGGATAACTGGCTGGGCACCCCTGGCTTAGCTCCTTTCTAATTTGTCAGGGACAGGCTTTTGAGCAGAGGAAATTCCTCTGGTTTAGTGTGACTCTGCCTTTCCTTTCGCTTGACGCTTCCACACTTAATTGTAAATAATCACACAAGCATGAGCTTTTTGTTATGACAATCCTTTATTACGACTATTGATCAAGTTTCATTACATTGGTAAATATGCTTAAGGGACGAACATCCTGTTTCAGACACAATGTAGAGTTATTACTTTATATACTGAAGATAGATAGATAGACAGCATACAGTATATACAGTGCCTTGAAAAAATATCCATACCCCTTGAAATTGTCCACATTTTGTCATGTTCCAACCAAAAACATAAATGTATTTTATTAGTATTTTATGTGATAGACCAACACAAAGTGGCACATAATTGTTATGTGGAGGGAAAATGATAATCGATTTTCAAACTTTTTAACAAATAAATATCTCAAAGGTGTGGAGTGCATTTTTTTACCCCAACTAAGTCAATACTTTGTAGAACCAACTTTTGCTGAAATTACAGCTGCAAGTCTTTTTGGGTATGTTTCTACCAGCTTTGCACATCTAGAGTGAAATTTTTGCCCACTCTTCTTTGCAAAATAGCTCAAGCTCTGTCCTGTCAGATTGGATGGAGAGCATCTGTGAACAGCAATTTTCAAGTCTTGCCACAGATTCTCAATTGAATTTAGGTCTGGACTTTGACTGGATCATTCTAACACATAATTATGCTATGATCTAAACCATTCCATTGTAGCTCTGGCTGTATATTTAGGGTAATTTCCTTCTGGAAGGAGAACCTCTGTCCAAGTCTTTTGCAGACTCTAACAGGTTTTCTTCTGAGATTGCCCTGTATTTAGCTCCATTTATCTTCCCATCAACCCTGACCAGCTTCCCTGTCCATGTTGATGAAAAGCATCCCCACAATATGATGCTGCCACCACTATGTTTCATGGTGGGGATGGTGTGTTCAGGGTGATGTGCAGTGTTATCTTTTTGCTTTTAGGCCAAAAAGTTCAATTTTGGTCTCATTTGACTAGAGCACCTTCTTCCCTACGTTTGCCGTGTCCCCCCACATGGCTTCACACAAACTGCAAACAGGACTTCTTATGGCTTTCTTTCAGCAATGGCTTTTGTCTTGCAACTCTTCCATAAAAGCCAGATTTGTGGAGTGCACAACTAATAGTTGTCCTGTGGACAGATTCTCCAACCTCAGCTGTGGATTTCTGCAGCTCCTCCAGAGTTGCCATGGGCCTCTTGGCTGCTTCTCTGATGAATGCTCTTCTTGTCCAGCCTGTCAGTTGAAGTGGACGGCCGTGTCTTCGTAGGTTTGCAGTTGTACTATACTCTTTCAATTTCCAGATGATGGATTGAACAGTGCTCCGTGAGATGTTCTTGGTATTTTTTTTTTTATTATACAGTAACCCTGCTTTAAACTTCTCCACAAATGTATCCCTGACCTGTTTGGTGTGTTCCTTGGTCTTCATGATGCTGTTTGTTCACTAAGGCTCTCTAACAACCATTTATAATTTTCCTTCCATTCCACAATTATGTGCCAATTTGTGTTGGTCTATCACGTTTTTGGTAGTAACATCACAAAATGTGAAAATGCTTTTTCAATGCAATATATATATATATATATATATATATATATATATATATATATAATGTTCTAAACACACCACACTACCCGTTATCTGCTCTTGCACGTGACAGTTTTATGATACTCAACTTATATTTTGATGATTCCCACATACCGTAATAAAATATGCTCTCTCGATTGTATTATCTGGAGACCATGCATGTTTTTTCTTTCTCTTTGTACGTTTTGTTCTATTTTTGGTTTTCTGTACCAAGGCCACAGTTTGTTGCTGTTGTACTTGTTTTGTATATTATAACCAAAAAAAAAAAAACTTTTTTCCTAATAAAAATGATTTGATTAAAAAAATGTCTAACTCAGTAAGCACTGCCAAGCTTCAACTGCATACTCTGAGGGGTAAATGTGCTCATCGAAATGTGGGAATTTAGCAGGAAAACTCAGTTGGTTGCAGCTTCTTTCTCCCTGAAGCACTGATGTCAAATCTTTGCACACATGATATGAGCTCAAATGCTCAAGCTCACTGCTGTTTGCCTGGTGCCTGCCATGAAAAGACTAAACAGTGACACCCAAAAAAAATAAAAAATTGGTCAGGCAACCGATATTCAAGGACTGAACACCATTCTATCAAAAGGATTGTCATATACATTAGGACATCATTCTATGTTACACATCCAAGAATTATCTAAATAAACACAGTGATGCCACAAGTGACCAATTCTATAAAAAAGTGGTCCTTATTGTCAGCGTGCTGCCAAGGACAGTAAACATACATCATGAATACCTTACTAAAAAAGAAGGCTTTGTGTGCTGTGCAATTTTTTTTTCCTCACAGCTTAAGTTACCCAAGCAAGATTTAAAAAGAGGTATAACCGGTTCCACAACATTTTGAATTGGGGGGCAGGGGGGGGCTGTAAAATATAAAATATAAAAATATAAGAATTGCAAAAATTTGAGGTTTATTCTGTTAGTGCTTTGAAAGACACCAAAAAGGACTCAGAGAGGCTAGAGGCCAAAGATCTTCACAGTTGGGAAGGTTAAGAACAACAACCATCTTCTAACCTGTGTAATATTTGGCAGGCTAATGTTTTCTGTACATAAAACTGATCATTATTGCTGGTGATTGTGTTATGAGAACATTTTCCATGAACTCTTTTTCAAGGTAGTTAAAGTGACACTTTTGCTAAAATTAAAGTGGCAATTGATGGTCTCTGTGCAAAGAACCTCTCCCACTGTTCTGAAAACTGCTTTTAAAAAAAAAGGGAAATTGACAGCGTGATGAAATAATATAGAGTGCCTCGAAAGTTTTTATTCAACCTGAAATTTTCCACATTTTGTCATGTTACAACCAAAAACGTAAATGTATTTTATTAGGATTTTATGTGATAGACCAACACAAAGTGGCACATACAGTGCCTTGCGAAAGTATTCGGCCCCCTTGAACTTTGTGACCTTTTGCCACATTTCAGGCTTCAAACATAAAGATATAAAACTGTAATTTTTTGTGAAGAATCAACAACAAGTGGGACACAATCATGAAGTGGAACGAAATTTATTGGATATTTCAAACTTTGTTAACAAATAAAAAACTGAAAAATGATTCAGCCCCTTTACTTTCAGTGCAGCAAACTCTCTCCAGAAGTTCAGTGAGGATCTCTGAATGATCCAATGTTGACCTAAATGATTAATGATGATAAATAGAATCCACCTGTGTGTAATCAAGTCTCCGTATAAATGCACCTGCACTGTGATAGTCTCAGAGGTCCATTTAAAGCGCAGAGAGCATCATGAAGAACAAGGAACACACCAGGCAGGTCCGAGATACTGTTGTGGAGAAGTTTAAAGCCGGATTTGGATACAAAAAGATTTCCCAAGCTTTAAACATCCCAAGGAGCACTGTGCAAGCGATAATATTGAAATGGAAGGAGTATCAGACCACTGCAAATCTACGAAGACCTGGCCGTCCCTCTAAACTTTCAGCTCATACAAGGAGAAGACTGATCAGAAATGCAGCCAAGAGGCCCATGATCACTCTGGATGAACTGCAGAGATCTACAGCTGAGATGGGAGACTCTGTCCATAGCACAACAATCAGTCGTATACTGCACAAATCTGGCCTTTATGGAAGAGTGGCAAGAAGAAAGCCATTTCTTAAAGATATCCATAAAAAAAGTGTTGTTTAAAGTTTGCCACAAGCCACCTGGGAGACACACCAAACATGTGGAAGAAGGTGCTCTGGTCAGATGAAACCAAAATCAAACTTTTTGGCAACAATGCAAAACGTTATGTTTGGCGTAAAAGCAACACAGCTCATTACCCTGAACACACTATCCCCACTGTCAAACATGGTGGTGGCAGCATCATGGTTTGGGCCTGCTTTTCTTCAGCAGGGACAGGGAAGATGGTTAAAATTGATGGGAAGATGGATGGAGCCAAATACAGGACCATTCTGGAAGAAAACCTGATGGAGTCTGCAAAAGACCTGAGACTGGGACGGAGATTTGTCTTCCAACAAGACAATGATCCAAAACATAAAGCAAAATCTACAATGGAATGTTTCACAAATAAACATATCCAGGTGTTAGAATGGCCAAGTCAAAGACCTGAATCCAATCGAGAATCTGTGGAAAGAACTGAAAACTGCTGTTCACAAACGCTCTCCATCCAACCTCACTGAGCTCGAGCTGTTTTGCAAGGAGGAATGGGCAAAAATTTCAGTCTCTCGATGTGCAAAACTGATAGAGACATACCCCAAGCGACTTACAGCTGTAATCGCAGCAAAAGGTGGAGCTACAAAGTATTAACTTGTTAACAAAGTTTGAAATATCCAATAAATTTCGTTCCACTTCATGATTGTGTCCCACTTGTTGTTGATTCTTCACAAAAAATTACAGTTTTATATCTTTATATTTGAAGCCTGAAATGTGGCAAAAATTTGCAAAGTTCAATGGGGCCGAATACTTTCGCAAGGCACTGTAATTGTGAAGTGGAAGGAAGATGATAAATACGCTTTCAAATTTTTTTTTTTTTTTCACAAATAAATATCTGAAAAGTGTGGTGTGCATTTGAATTCAGCCCCCCTGAGTCAATACTTTGTAGAACCACCTTTCACTGCAATTACAGCTGCATTTTGCAAAGAAGAATGGTCAAAAATGTCACTCTCTAGATGTGTAAAGCTGGTAGAGACATACTCAAAAATACTTGCAGCTATAATTACAGTGAAAGGTGGTTCTACAAAGTATTGACTTAGGGGGCTGAATACAAATGTACATCACACTTTTCAGATATTTATTTGTAAAAAGAAAAAGGTCTAAAATCCTTTATCATCCCCCCCCCCCACCCACTTTACAATTATGTGCCATTTTGTGTTGGTCTATCACATAAAATACATTTACATTTTTGGTTGTAACATGACAAAATGTGGAAAATTTCAAGGGGTATGAATACTTTTTCAAGGCACTGCAATTTAGAAAAAAACTCTGATCAGGTGGACCATCTATCCTGTAAGGGTGGATAAAAAAGTGCTGCTCATAAAGCCAAAATCCCAGACATTTGGTCTCATCATCTCTGCAGATCAATTATTCTGATGCTTCTCTGAACCCTCTGCTGGACTTTATGAGCACCACAGATGAAGCATGGAACATCAGAAATGGTATGCATTTTTTTTACTCTATTTATAAATTATACTTGTTTTTCCAAGCATGGTCCACTTATAAAGGTTTTCAACCAAGAAACACAACTTTCACCCAAGATTTAAAAACAAACATTCACTGTATCATAATGGTGTCACCCATTTTCAAAGGGGATTTGTCAATTGAAATTAAAGTTAATTCACATTTGTTTTTTAAACAAAAGTGTTTTACTGTGCCGTTGATCCTCTTTATCACTCAGTGAATGTAGATTCATTCTGAATTACCACTTTTAACCTTGCACAATATTTAAACTGTTCCCTGGTTTGGAGTGAGTAAATGTGTATTTTTAAGTGTTACTTGCTTTGGGAATCTAGATTATTATTTTTTTTTTTTTTACAGTAAAATTATTCCACTTTGTTTTTAGATTAAAATGTTTGCAATGGCAAGCACACACTGGTCACCAAGATCACATAATCATGCTGATCAATGAAAAGCACTTCTTTCTTCTGGGACACCTTACCAGAAGAAGAAGCATCACATGTAGATTTTTTTTTTGTCTATGTGTAAGGCTGAACATGTGTTTTCAGAGGAGGTTCAGAACAACCTCCATGGTTTTTATTCATTAAACAAAAATGCCTTGCTATGAGGATACCTGCCTGCTTGCCTGGAGTGCTGTACTGGTTAGTTTGGGGAGTGGGAGGGTATGATATTTAAACTTAAAGTGGAGTTCCGGTCTATTTTGCAACTTTAGTGATTCCTGGAGTGCTCGCTATGCTGATCAACAATTGAGCATTTTATATTTTTTTCGGGGGTCCCTTACCTTATTTTCAGGGCATTTTTGATTATACTTCCTCCTTCTCCCCCCTCTGTGGCCATGACCACCCACATCACTTCCACCTTTGCATTGCATCCTGGGAGCTGTTTGTCATCACTCCCAGGGGGCTGGAATCAGGAAGAACTCCGAGAATACTCCCTGGAATCAGGAAGAATGACACAGCAGATCACACTGCAGCTTCAAATGCCCACATCCAAGAGGGCCGTGCCAAGACAGCGTTTTTAAAAGTAAGATTTTGACTAAAATCCAATACTGTACACCTTGTAAGTATGAGAATAGCCGTTCTGTAAAGGGCAATGGATTAGTATTATAGGGGTATTTTTAGTTAAAAAAGGTATTTGAGGCTGGAACTCCGCTTTAAAATAGAAAAAAGACAAAAGCGAAAAAACCCCACGTCCTTCTATAAGTTGTTATCCATGGTGCTAATTGTATATATGCATCATTTCAGCACCATAGACAGTAAATGCAGCAGAAGAGTAAAATGAGTCTCATTAAAACAAGATTCCCACAAAGATTTCACTAGAAATATGAAAATTGGAAACCAGCAGTAATGGATTCCATAATCTCATGTCTGGTGGTACCCATTCTGACACCGGGAATTTTTCACAGCAAAATACTGACAAATACTACTTTAAATGCAAAACCATCAGTAACTATAATATTTTTTGTTTTTTAGCATTTTATACTATCTTTGTTTGAAGTGTGTGTTAGTTTAAAATTTTGCAATGTATTCAGTTATTTCAGGCATTGTGTAAAATCTAGCTAACAAAGGGGCCTCAGTGCTCCACAAAATCTTGCATTACCATTAAAAAGAACTATGGCTACTTTTTCCACTTTAAATGTATCATTACAATTGTTTCCCATTGGTAAAAGCAGAGCTGTAAGATTAAATGATTGTATAAAGTCAGCTCTGTAATTTTTTCTTTTTTTGGCACATTTAACCACTTAAGCCCCGGAAGATTTTACCCCCTTCCTGACCAGGGCCTATTTTGGGATTCGGCACTGCGTGACTTTAACGGACAATTGCGCGGTTGTGCGACGCTGTACCCAAACGAATTTGACGTCCTTTTTTTCCCACAAACAGAGCTTTCTTTTGGTGGTATTTGATCACCTGTGCGATTTTTTGATCATGCGCTATAAACAAAAAAAGAGCGACAATTTTGCAAAAATAACAATATTTTTCACATTTTTTTATATGAAATTCCCCCCAAAAAAATCTAAAAATCAAAATTTTTGCGATTTTTTACCAAACATATGTAGCAGAAAACAAATTGGTTTTCTGCTACATATGTTTGGTAAAAAAATCGCAAAAATTGTATTTATTTTGATTGAACTAAGGGAAAGATTTTTGTCATTTTTATTGGTTTTTTTTAACGAGTAATGGCAGCGATCTGCGATTCTTTTTTTTTTTTTTGCTGGACTGCGACATTGCGGCAGACAGATCGGACCCTTGACTGACATTTTTGACACTTTTGGGGGTACCAGTGACATTACTACAGTAATCAGTGCTATACATATGCACTGTTACTGTAAAAATGACACTGGCAGGGAAGGGGTTAACTTTATTTGAGAAGGAGGGGTTAAGTGTGTCCCTAGGGGTGTGATTCTTACTGTGATTGGATGTGGCTGTGTGTGTAACAGCACAGATCTACGGTCCTACATAGCCGGACCGTATGATCTGTGCTGTTACACAGGGGAGAAAGACAGGCGGCTTTGTTTACATTAGCCGCCTGCCTTTCTCCCGGTGTAACCGACGATCGCGAGTGACCGGCGGACATCGGGTCCGCCGGTCACTCGCGCGGGGGGGGGGGTCCCGTGAGCGAGCGGGAGCGCGCCTCCAGCAGCGCGCGCTCGCTCCCTAGAGCCTCACAGGTTAGCGACGTAGTACTACGTTGCTTTGCCTGTGAGGGGCTGACTGCCGACGTAAATAGTCATTAGGCAGTCGGCAAGTGGTTAATATAGTCAACCAAATATGTAGAATATGAGTTGCAAATACCCTGTTTTTGGCAAAGGTTATCTAATATTGTTTAAAACAATGGTGTCAGTGGTGTCATTATGGTTGGTGTCATCTGGTGTGTAAAACATGGTGTCACCCCCGTGCTAGCCTGCCACAGTACTATATAATTCCCCCCACACCCCCACTGATAGCCTGCCACAGTGTTCTGTTGCGCCCACTCCTCACTGGCCTGCCCCAATGCCCTGTCCTGCCGCTGCGGAGTGAAAGCAGGACAGGCTGTAGGGTACTAAGAAGGCTAGCGCATCTGTACGGCTTTCCTCCCCCCAGCCTGCCACAGTGCTACTTGATGGTGTCACTCCTCTGGCGGGTGTCACCCGGGTGCCATCCGCACCTCCATAGCGACATCACTGAATAGTGTTACCAGTAATGATTAGCGTATCTAGTAAAACTATTCCACTTTGTTTTTAGATTAAGAATGCTTGCAATGGCAAGCACTCACTGGTCACCAAGATGACATAATCATGCTGATCAATGAAAAGCACTTCTTTCTTCTGGGACATCTTACCAGAAGAAGAAGCATCAGATATGCTTTTCATTGGTCAGCATAGCCACGTGACGAGGATATTTTGAAGTTAGTTCACCTTTTAACTGTTTTGAAAAGGTAAACTTAGCCTTTAATGGGAGGCCATAGCTCTTCTTTAATACATGCAAAAGCATGCCAAGCTTAAAACCTTTTTCATTTGTGTAGTGGATCTTTGGATATCTCAGCTTTACAATGTTCTGCACTGCAATAAACCCTCTACAACCAGTACTATATCTTTGATTTGCTGAAGACGCATTCCTGTAAAGTGTTGCTGAACAAAACTAGATCTCAATAAATCATCCAATGCCTAAAATGTAGTGTTTCTTTAGAAGGTTACAGATTAATAAATTCTGTCAGCTCAAAAGATCTTGCAGCCCAATTCCTGCATAATCATCATTTTTTTCTTGATCAAGGTATTTGTCCCTCCATCTTTGAGATTAATTATTTTTTCCTGTCTAGTCCATGTGTAATAATAAATGTCTTGAATCTCACAACTTCTACAGACAGAAGGCAAACCTCACGATGTTATTGCTTTTTTAGTTCATTGTAGGTATTTACATTCAACTGCAAAACAAAACCAAAGAAATTCCCAGCTCAGCTTACCGACCAGCCTGCAACCAACCAAATTATCCTGTCTAACAGTATGCGTTAAAAACAGGGGTTTAGTTTGCACATATTTGCAAATACATGCGTAAGCTACAGAGCCACGTCATGGCACCCCAGTATTTTCTGTAGTCCTGTCTCTATATTTTGAGACCCTTCACAGTGGAAGCACATGCATTATAATGGAGAGGCAGAAGGCAGGTGAGCCTGGGGGGAGCCCACCCCTCCTTAGAGACACAGGGGTGCACTAGACACCCAGCATATATAGCACAATGGCAGCAAAGGTCCAACAGTACAAACAAATGGCCGCATTCAACTGGACTTGTTTTTTAAATGTTGGAGATGTTTTACCACTCATCCAAAAGGCTTCTTCTGCTCAGATGAGTGTCAGAAACACGTGCCAGCATTTATAACCACATGAGTACCTTAGTAACTTTAATCCAAATGTCATGGAATGTGTAAATATTAAATGTATAAGAACAAGATGAAAGGAGAGAATAACAAAATAACATGCATGTTGTTGCCTGTCTATATGGAGTTGGTATTTTTTTTTGGGGGGGGGGGGGTTGGGAAAGGAGAGAATGGCGCCAAGCGACCAATAGTGTAAAACCATTTAATGAGTAAACCTAAAAAACAAAATAACAGGTTCAACTCACAAAGTTAACATAGAGTTTCAGTGCCAGGGTGGGCTGTGTGTAGGCTCCCCGCAGAGACAGGAGAGAGATGCAGAAGCCAGGAGCTGCAGGGAGTCGAATGACAGCTGTCTAAACTGAGTGGAACTGACCAATTAAAACGCATTTCAGAGGCTAGTCACGCCTTCTTCATTAGCTGACTCAGTTCGGTTGAGGAAGGAGGCATGGCTAGCCTCTGAAACGCAATCTGATTGGTCAGTTCCACTGAGAGTTTTGATAGCTGTCATCCGGCTCCCTGATGCTCGTGGCTTCAGCGTCTCTTTCCTGTCTCCACGGGGCTGCCGCTGCAGCAAGGACCCTCCCACGATCTTGTTCAGGATACTACACACAGCCCACCCTGGCACTGACAGTCTTCTATGTTAACTCAGTGAGTTGAACCATTTATTTGTTTTTTTATGTTTACTCATTAAACAGTTTTACACTATTGGTCGCTTGGCGCCTTTCTTTCCTTCCCCTCTTCTGTTTCATTGTGGATTCCCTGACCCAGAATAGGTTGGCTGCTTGTCCAATGGACACCACAGACACTTCACAGTGATTTCTCATTGATTTCCTATCCAGGCGGAGTACATAAGAGACACAGTTTCATATTTAGATGCATGCTTGTGCATAACTATTTATTCTACTTTTTATCTTACCTTTTATTTTTCACTATCCTGGGCATTCCATTTTTTTTTTTTTACTTCTTACCAGACAAGCTACGACAGCGCTGGGAATTACTGCTTGTCATTTTGATTTACATATTTATTTCTGGGTTTGCATGGGTTCCCTGAAAATTCCCAATCTCCCGCAACCCAAAACATACTGTCAGGTCACCTGGTGTTAGACCAAGCTAGCATTACAGTGTGCGTATGTCTACCACTAGAGTTTAGTGTGTATGTATATACAGTACATCTGGAAAGTATTCACAGCACTTTTTCCACATTTTGTTTTGTTACAGCCTTGTTCCAAAATGGATTAAATTCATTATTTTACTCAAAATTCTACAAAGAATACCCCATAATGACAACGTGAAAGAAGTTTGCTTGAAATCTTTGCAAATTTATTAAAAATAAAAAACAAAAAAACAAAATCACATGTACATAAGTATTCACAGCCTTTGCTCAATACTTTGTTGAAGCATCTTTGGCACCAATTACAGCCTCAAGTCTTTGAGTATGATGCTTCACCTATTTTTGGGCTGTTTCTCCCATTCTTCTTTGCAGGATCTCCCAAGATCCATCTGGTTGGATGGGGAGCGTTGGTGCACAGACATTTTCAGATCTCCCCAGAGATGTTCAATCGGTTTCAAGTCTGGGCTCTGGCTGGGCCACTCAAGGACATTCACAGAGTTGTCCTGTAGCCACTCCTTTGTTATCTTGGCTGTGTGCTTAGGGTCATTGTCCTGTTGGAAGGTGAATCTTTGCCCCAGTCTAAGGTCCAGAGCGCTCTGAAGCAGGTTTTCATAAAGGATGTCTCTGTGCATTGCTTAATTCATCTTTCCCTAGATCCTGACTAGTCTCCCAGTTCCTGCCACTTA
Source organism: Pelophylax lessonae (assembly GCF_965119305.1). Classification (NCBI taxonomy): domain Eukaryota; kingdom Metazoa; phylum Chordata; class Amphibia; order Anura; family Ranidae; genus Pelophylax; species Pelophylax lessonae. The sequence goes on from NC_138776.1 coordinate 144,197,626, forward strand.
AAAACATCCCCACAGTATAATGCCGCCATCACCATGCTTTACTGTAGGGATGATATTGGCCAGGTGATAAGCGGTGCCTGGTTTCCTCCAGACATGACGCTTGCCATTCAGCCAAAAGAGTTCAATCTTTGCTTCATCAGACCAGAAACTTTTGTTTCTTATGGTCTGAGAGTCCTTCAGGTGCTTTTTGGCAAACTCCCAGTGGGCTGTCATGTGCCTTTAACTGAGGAGTAGCTTCTGTCTGGCCACTCTACCATACAGGCCTAATTGGAGTGCTGCAGAGATGGTGGTTCTTCTGGAAGGTTCTCCTCTCTCCACAGAGAAACGCTGGAGCTCTGTCAGAGTGACCATCGGATTCTTGGTCGCCTCCCTGACTAAAGCCCTTTACCTTCGATTGCTCAGTTTGGCCAGGCGGCCCACTCTAGGAAGAGTCCTGGTGGTTCCAAACGTCTTCCATTTATGGATAATGGAGGCCACTGTGCTCATTAGGACCTTCAATGCTGCGGAAATTTTTCTGTACCCTTCCCTAGCTCTGTGCCTCGATACAATCCTGTCTCGAAGGTCTTCACACAATTCCTTGGACTTCATGGCTTGGTTTGTGCTGTACCATGCACTGTTAACTGTGGGACCTTTATATAGACAGGTGTGTGGTTTTCCAAATCGTGTCCAATCAACTGAATTTACAACAGGTGGACTCCAATTCAGGATGATCAGTGGAAAAAGGATGCACCCTAAGCTCAATTTTGAGTATCATGGCATTTTTTTATTTTTAATAAATTTGCAAAGATTTCAAACAAACGTCTTTCACATTGTCGTAATGAGGTACTGATTGTAGAATTTCGAGGAAAATAATGAATTTATTCCATTTTGGAGTAAGGCTGTAACATAACAATATGTGGAAAAAGTGATCCGCTGTGAATACTTTCTGGATGATCTATCTATCTATCTATCTATCTATCTATCTATCTATCTATCTATCTATCTATCTATCTATCTATCTATCTATCTATCTATCTATCTATCTATCTATCTATCTATCTATCTATCTATCTATCTATCTATCTATCTATCTATCTATCTATCTTCTCTCCTATTCTTGTAAGAAAGGGAGTTCCTGCGGGGCCCCTGAAGCTATAAAAAAGGCATATAGTTGTGATAACGAATGTCATATTGGTTCCCTTGCAAGGCAGGTTTGTTCAAATGAGGATGGTTCTCTCACTTCATGATACTCCCCTGGAAAAGATCAGAGGAATCCATTCAGCTGGACACATCAAAGGAAGCCCAGAGTGTGTGAGAAATTAGAAAAGAGCTCATGATGCATCATAAGACAGTGATTTTGAGAAAAGTGTGCGAGTGCAAGAAGTTGGGGGGTTACTCATGCCTGATGGAAAGTCAGGCATCCCCAGAATAAGGGTTAGAAGATTAGGATGTTGTGAAATGGTGGAGGTCTGGAAAAGAGAACTAGTGATTTGGATTGTGGCTCCAACGAGTGGATGCTGTTGTAGCTGTTGTCAGTCTGGTGCTATCTGGGAGCCATGGAAGCTTGCCAAGGGGAGGTCCATGGTTGCTTGCTCTAGGTGCACCTACGTTTTTTTGTCTCGTTGAGTGCACCAATCGAACACTGCTAGGTGGGCAGCTTTTTGATATTTTATGGGGTCCAGAAAACCAATCCCAGAACAGAATAGACATATGTTCTCCAGCTGGCTTACCTGTCCAGATACAATTCAGGAATCTAGTGTGCAGGTCACGTAGAAAACCATGAGGGAGATTGATTAGTAGGGCTTGTAATCAATACAAAATTTGTGGCGTCACATTCATTTTGATGATATTAGTACGCCCCAAACCATGTGAATATTTCCTTATCCAATCAATTTCAGGATTTGAAGGATCCTTGAGCACTAAATAACATGGAGGGAACTCAAAGAAGAGTCTCAATGACAAGGATGAAAGAAGATGATTGGATGCAGAGAAGTAGCTGGGTTTGGATGAATACTAGGGACATAAGAAAGGAAATGTATAAAGGGGTCAGGCAGGAGAGATTGTTTTAGGTTAGAAATAGAATTTCGAATTGTACTGTGTAATTGTCAGTCACCATAGGACAGCCTTAGGGGGAGCAACATTTTGGAAATGATGACACAGATGAATGAGTTGCGCTCCAGGCAAATTTGTGGTAGACATTGATTGCAGCACTCATTTTCCTTCGATGTGAGAATTTAGCAGCTAAAAAATGTCTCCTTGGTCATTATCTCTAAGACATAAGAAATAAATCAGTATTACAAGATTACATGAGTGGGTTTTATAGCCTTCAAATCAGTTCAGTCCAATGGACAAAGTGATCAGATTATAGTATAGGGATGTAAATGAATCTCTAGTATGTGGTTCATCTAATATCTTTTTGCAGTATAATTTGCTCAAAAACAGTCATTACAAAGTTGAAGTTTCAGCACTTTGTTTTAAAGCAAACTGATAATGAGAGAAAAGCAAGGGCTGCCATTGCTGGTCCCCTCATGATAATGCTACTTTACAGGCTGCTATACTTACCTGTAAGCAGCCTGTAGCGCAGAAAAATCATTTAAGTCAGAATTTTTAATCTGCAAATTTTTTTTTTCCCAGTCAGTTGTTTCAGAGTTTTGAAAGCAAGGGGATCAGCGTGACAACAAGACAATTGCTCTTGCTCAACTCCAGCCAAAATCTTTTATTTAAGAATATATTTATTTAGGATTAGAACCCCTTTGAGGTGTTTATTGCTTTATATGTGTTATCACAGGGAAGATTTTACCTTATGTGTCAGGACGGGAAGTGATGGGAAATCTGTCCAATGGAGACACAGACAAGAACATGAGAGAATTACATTTTTACTAGTGTTTTTTTATTTCTAACTGTACCCAAGGCCAGGGGGAGGCAAAAGAGGCTCCCGCCTTGGGTAGAGTACTGCATGGGGCACAGGTAGAGCAGGAGCCTCCTTTGCTTCTGAAATAGCCAGCTCTGTTGTGCACTGTGCAGGACTAAGCTGTCAAACGGACAGCTCACTTCTGCAGCTTACACTGGTAGACTGCAGCTCTCCCTGAGTAACCTGCAGCACTCTGCTTTTCTGTCAGTGTAACAGTTGCCTGATCTTTAAACCGAGCATGGTGCCAAGTTGTCATTACATTCTTCCCGTGTAATCTGCAGGACCAAGCTGTGTGTTTGATAACTCAGGTCCAGCTCTGCATTTATTTATGAATGAAAGCTAGTATTGAAAGCTAGCAAAGAAAACCTCTTAGGCCCTTAGTGAATTCTAATTAGTTTTCATTACCTTATTTATTTCTTCCTTTAGTATTTTTTTAACTGTCTGTATGGAAATTATTTTTATGTTTGCAATGTTTATAGCGCTTTCTACAAGGAACGGGATTCTAGTGCCTATAAAAGGGGCACATTACACAATGCAATAAAATTTTAGTTTGCCTTAGTTATTTTTATTAATATCTGCCATCCCCTCACCTTACCTTTTTTGACATTTTTATTGTTTGCAGTTTGCATTTTACATTTGTGTTAGATCCCTTTTCACACGGGTGGTCGGATCAGATCTGCCTGTCAGTTTCTAACCACTTCAGCCCCAGAAGGTTTTACCCCCTTAATGACCAGGCCATTTTTTGCGATAGAGCACTGCCTTTTTTTTAACTGACAATTGCGCAACGCTGTACCCAAATAAAGTTGATGATTTTTTTCCCCACAGATAAAACTTTCTTTTGGTGATATTTGATCTCCTGTATTCTGCTACATATTTTTGATAATAAAATCCCAATAGTCGTATATTGATTGGTTTGCCCAAAAGTTATCGTGTCTACAAACTAGGGGATATTTTTATGGCATTTTTATTCATGTATTTATTTTTACTAGCACCGGCGGTGATCAGCGATTTTTTTTTTTAGTGGGACCGTGACAATACAGCGGACAAATCGGACACCTAACTGACACTTTTTTTTGGGACCAGTGACATTATTACAGTGATCAGTGCTAAATATATGCAGTTACTGTACTTATGACACTGGCAGGGAAGGGTTTAACATCAGGGGAGATCAAAGGGTTAAATGTGTTCCTAGGGGATGCTTTCTAACTGTGTGGGGGATGGTCTGACTGGGGGAAGACAGAGATCTGTGTTCATGTTTACATAGGCAGATCGCCGTTCTGCTTCTCTCGAGAAAGATTGGTGGATCCCGGTCCCTCCCAATGTGGTCACAGACATAAAAAAAAATTAGAAGAAAAAAAAAAGCTTAAATTAGGCGTTCAGTGCATGCTCACATGGGTCCTATTTTTAAGTGATAAATAGGGAGATATTGTAACGCTCCTGCGTTTTTATAGTAAGCTGGATTTGCAGCTGCAGAATCTCCACTCAGTAGTCATGTAGAGATGTGTTGAAATACCAGATCCAACTCTCCAGACTCATCACTGTGGGCCTGTCTGCTTCAGCATACAGATATACACACACTCAATAAGATGTTCCTGGAGTGATGGGATGTATATGACAGTATGGAGGTGATGTGCTGAAGGGACAGGTGTGAGCAGTGACAGAAATGATAAGCACTTGATAGTAATGTTCAGGAGAGTAGTAGATGGTAATAGGTAGAATGCAGATAGGTTTGTAATCATGTATGGTAACAGGTGGTGAGGACAGCAGATGACATATACAGGATAGACTAACCCAGTGCAAGGATAGATGGTAGTAGACTCAAGAGCTAGCAATCTATGTAACAGTGCAGATGATAGAATTAGTATGCATAGATAGTAACAGTCCTTAATGTGCAGAAGTAGATAGTGTAAGTTAGTTATGGAGGAATCCCCTGTGGGGTACTTATCACTAGTAAGGTTAGTAAGTAGAGGGGTCCGGTAGTGAGGGAGTGATCCGGTAGCGAGATACGGGATCAGTAGCGAGGTTCCGGTCTGTTCCAGGTAAAGAGAATAGCTGGAGGCTCCGGCAGCATGAGACAAGGCTTGTGAGCATGCGGTAACATTGAACGAACAATGTGAGAGAGAAATAGCCGCTCAGAGCGGCGCTCAACGATGATGTCATCCGGCTTAAAGGTATATGCGTTCCACCTAACTAAAAAGGTGGGACGCAATATGAAAAGGAAAATGGGCAATAAGGGTACCAAAGGTACCAGAATCTTACAGATATGGGGGCTGATTTACTAAAGACAAAAAAGCAGGGCTTGAGCCCTGCGGGAACACATGGGAACGGCGTTCTTGTACTTTTTATACAGGAGGAACGGCGTTCCCATCAGCAGCCGCGTCCTAGTCCTCCCGACACGATCCCAGCCCCACCTCTCACTCTGGAATGGTGGGTCAGTAAGCCCATATTGTGGGTTCCCGACCCGCCATCCCTGAGCACAGTGTGAGGAAAGGAGCCATCACTAGAGGAAGCAGAGCTGATGCTTCCTGTATAGCACCGGCTCCTGTCACAGACGGAGCGATACCAAATGTACTCCGTCTGTGACAAGAGCGATACAGGAAGCATCGGCTCTGCTGATGAGAGAGGAAGGTAGAGAGAGAGAGAGAGATGAGGGAAGGAGAGGGAGAAAGATGAGAGAGGGAGAGAGAAAGGAAAGAGAGGTAGAGAGAGAAAGGAAAGAGAGGTAGGAAGAGACAGAGAGATGGAAATAGAGCGATATAAAGAGACAGATGGAAAGACAGAGAGGGATGAGGGAGAAAAAAAGAGAAAGAGGAGAACTAGAGAGGGAGAAAGAGGGACGAAATAAAAAGAGACCGAGGAGAAAAAGTGAGAGAAAGAAACAGGGGGACCAAAGAGATATGCCTTTAGTGCTACTGAGCAAAATCCATATAGATATAAATCAAGTCTATTTTTCAAAGAAATATGTGACAGATCCAGGGTTTTTAATGATGTTTTGTTCAACTGATATAAATCCTGCCCGTACTGCAAATTTGAAACTCAATGCATATGTTACCCGCCAGCAGTACCCACCAACAGTACCCGCCAGCAGTAGCCACCACCAGTACCAGCCAGCAGTACCTGCCAGCAGTAGCAGTCAACAGGTACCCACCAGTAGTACAAGCCAGTTGTACCCACCAGCAGTACAAGCAAGCAGTACCCACTAGCATTTCCCACCAGCAGTACCCGCTAGTACCAGCCAGCAGTACCAGCCCTGGAGGACAGCCAGTTAGAAGCCACCAGCCATACCCACCTAGGGGACAGCAGCAGCCAGCAATACCTGCAGGAACCCAACTCAATCCGTCCCCTTCTGTCTGGGCAGATTGGAGGGCCCATAGAGTAAAGCGGGGCTGTGTCAGTGTCTGCTCTGCATATGCTGACACAGACCTGTTATCTGATCTGCCTGCTCCGCTCATTGTGGCCCGCGACTGGTTACCAAATTACTAAAATGGCCCTCGCTCCTCAAAAGGTGTGTGTATATGTATATATATATATATATACAGGTATATATATATATATATATATATATATATAAATAATAAAAAGTAAGCTGTGCTATGTATTAAAATATCACCCTATGACCAGTGAATAATTGTGCAAAAATTATAAATATTGTGATTCATGAATCATACACCTATAATCCAAGAGAACTACAAAAATGGTTCAAAAAGTCCAAAGAAACTCGTATAAAGTCCTTATATGAGCAATCCTTAGATGAAATATGATGAGCCTCTATTGAATCTGGGAGAAGACCACTAGCTGTACAAACTTCTTACCAGATTGTAGAACCAGGAAATTCAGCAAGCTCGACCCAAATGCATGAAAAATAAAATGACAGATCCCATAGAATAATACTGTATATACGGTTGTTGAATCAGCTGTAGATATACACCTATGTGCAATTCCACTAAAGAAAAGAGTGCTGTCAGAGAAACCTCCACCGAAACTGCAGGCTGCTTACCAGATGAATAGTGTATTGAGCCGAGAAAAAGTGTGTTGAGAGGAATTTAATGACCATCCCCCATAAGCACAATCTGCTTACCAGATATATAAAACTTAGTGCAAGTAGTATCCTTAAGAGTGACCAGGAGTGTAACCACCTAAATCCAACCAGGCATGAAAGAACCACCACCGACACCACTGCTGCTTACCAGAAGCATATAATGAAAAGCCAAAGGTCAGTCATCCAATTCTTGTGTACGGTTGATCCGATAAAAGATAACTCCAAGGGAATCCCCACACACGTCCAATCATGTATTATGTGGAAACAACAAAAAAGTGCCCCATAGTGTAAAACTATTAACATTTATTAAAGTTAAAAGGAGAGCAACTTACAAAAATAAAGTAGTCAAGAGCGTCTGTGTTAATGAGCCGCCGGCCGGCCGACTCTTCCACCCGTCCTCAACTCGTAGTGGTGACATCAGCACGCCGCGACCGGCGCACGTTTCATCCAATCAGACCAATCAGAAGTTTGTACACCTAGTGGTCTTCTCCCAGATTCAATAGAGGCTCATCATATTTCATCTAAGGATTGCTTATATAAGGACTTTATACTAGTTTCTTTGGACTTTTTGCAACCGTTTTTTGAAGTTCTCTTGGACTATAGGTGTAGGATTCATGAATCACAATATTTATAATTTTTGCACAATTATTCACTGGTCATAGGGTGATATTTTAATACATAGCGCAGCTTACTTTTTATTATTTCTATTCCGTGTTTGTCACACTTTAAGTTGCTGCTCACGTCTGTAGGAGCCTAGCGCGATTAATACCCATTTTCCTATATACAGTGCCTTGCGAACGTATTCGGCCCCCTTGAACTTTGCGACCTTTTGCCACATTTCAGGCTTCAAACATAAAGATATAAAACTGTAATTTTTTGTGAAGAAGCAACAACAAGTGGGACACAATCATGAAGTGGAACGAAATTTATTGGATATTTCAAACTTTTTAACAAATAAAAAACTGAAAAATTGGGCGTGCAAAATTATTCAGCCCCTTTACTTTCAGTGCAGCAAACTCTCTCCAGAAGTTCAGTGAGGATCTCTGAATGATCCAATGTTGACCTAAATGACTAATGATGATAAATAGAATCCACCTGTGTGTAATCAAGTCTCCGTATCAATGCACCTGCACTGTGAAAGTCCCAGAGGTCTGTTTCCTCTGTCCCAGAGGAAGAAGGGGAGGATCAGAGAAGACAGGATGAAACAGCCTTTATACATAATGCAGAGGATTAACCCCTTAGGTTCCACAGTGAGTATAACAAGCATGCTTTACTGCATATACAGCTTCAACTCTTCTGGGAAGGCTGTGTACAAGGTTTTGGAGTGTGTCTATAGGAATGTTTGACCATTCTTCCAGAAGTGCATTTGTGAGGACAGGCACTGATTTTGGACAAGATGGTCTGGTTCAGTATCCACTCTAGTTAAGGTCTATAAAGACATTGATGAGTGAGTTTGGGGGGGGGGGGGGATTGACTGGCCTGCATAAAGTCCTGACCTCAACCCGATAGAACACCACTGGGATGAATTAGAGCAGAGTCTGCGAGCCACACAAATGCGCTTCTGGAAGAATAGTCAAACATTCCCATAGACACACTTCTAAACCTTGTGAACAGCATTCCCAGAAGAGTTGAAGCTATTATAGCTTCAAAGGGTGGGCCAACTCAATATTGAACCCTATGGACTAAGACTGGGATGCCATTAAAGTTCATGTGCGTGTAAAGGCAGGTGTCCCAATACTTATGGTAATATAGTGTGGGTTCACAACTATGCTCAATCACCCACAGTCAAATCACGCTTTTCTTAGGATACAAGCAGGGTTGCCATTCATTTTGAGTGGAACCTCCAAGCATCTAAGCATGCAGAACGGGAACCGCAGGGAAATCCTATGGTCAAAAAGACCATGCGATTTCCCTGCGGCCGCATTTTTGAAAAGGTGCAAGCACCTTTTTTTGTGGAAACCCAGTCACAGCAGCCTATTCCTTTGAATTGGCTGCCGTGCCCGAGCAAACACGGCAGTGTGAACCAAATAGAGGTTTTCTATTTGCAGTTCTATCAGCTTTCTCTGTAACATAAGTGCCCCACACATTGAGAGATTTTAACACTGTTGCTCCAAAATTATTTGTCTAGCAGCAGTTTCCATCCTAGTATTGCCTGTGTTCTATTTTCTCCAGACAGTGAGTTTTGAGGGATGCGTTCTTGGGACATGTTCTCAAATCACTGCAGTTGAATATGAGCTAACAACAGCTCATTTGTCAGTTATCGAAGCTCTTCACACTTGATCTCACTTTAATGGGCCAGTGAGACAGACTGTCTGGGTGGTTTCAGATAACTGAAAGAGGTGTCACTGCCCATGTTAGCACTCAGCAAAGATGTTTGCAAGATGATGTGTTTGAATCTGATGCCAACGCTAAAAGGCTGCAAAGTGCAAGTAGTAGGTCTCCATAAAAACCTATAACAATGTACATCTTTATTTAGAAAGTATACTTACAGAAATTATCCTCTCTGCCCAAAAATGACATTACTTAACTGTTTTATTCACGTCTTTTAGAAAATATCCTTTTCTAGATAGCGGTGGTCCATGTTTCTTAGCACTAAGTGTTAGAATTTATACTATTATTAGCAATTTTGTGCTTATCCCTTATAGCAGATCCTTCAGTAAGTTTACACATATTCAGTAACATAAAGATTACTGCACAGGCCCTATTTACATGATTTACATGTAAAAAAAATTTGTCTAGGGAGTATATGGTTTTCCAGAATGCCTAGTCCATACCTCCTAACTTTTAGAGATGGGAACAAGGGGCACCTATTAGCAAAATATATCACATACACTGCTGCGCTAAATGATCAAAGTGAAAAAAGCCCATTTAGAAAAAACAGCGCATGTAGTGCTTCAAAAAGAATTTAAATGTGAAGGTGAACAGAAGCCTCTTGCTTTGTGTCCAATAGGTGAATGGATAATCTATAAGACCTCACCCAGGTGCCCCTCCACCGTGAATCATACAAAATTCTTGCTTACCAGAATGCTAGACTCCAAGTTACAAGAGTCTAGATAAGCACGGATAATACACAGACAATCAGATCAATTCCCTCTGTTTTAGGTTGAGGGGGATAGTGTCATGGCTGACAGTCCAAATCACTCCAAATCACATGCCCCTGATGACGTCAACTCTGATGAATTGCGTAGGGCGGAGTCCATGGCCATGACGTTGCCACGCAATCCAAATCTATATACAAGCAGGCCAGTTCCCGGGAACCATTGATTTTTACATGCTGGATTTTATCTGAATTTCTGCTCTTAGCATCACTTTGTTTTAACCACTTTAAGACTGAGCCTATTTTTGACACTTTTTGTTTACAAAATCAGTATTTTTTGCTAGAAAACTACTTAGAACCCCTATACAATAGGAGGGGCAAAGTGGGACTTTAAAGGTGCAAATGATGGAGAAAAATTTGGATTCTCATAAAAATCACATTTTATTGTTACATATAGGACTAGGACATGACAGACATAACTTTAAAATAGTAAAAAGCAAGAAAGCACTCGATTATGTCAACTCTACATGTTTCGCCATCTTCATAATAGCTTCTTCAGGAGTTTAATAGACATTTCTCGAGAGTGAACATTTCTAAATTTACAAAAAAGAAAAAATATAAGAATAACATGACAAAGAGAAAGCAAATAAGCAAACAACGGACATATATCAATGGTCCTATATTGAATGCCCAAAAAACATCTCTAATTTCAATAAATATAGTATCAGCAAAATGTACCTTGAAAAAACCTGGACCTTTATTTGCCGGGGATAGCAATGACGTGGATACAAGGAAAAGGGTGGGTGGAAGGGAGGAGACAGAGAGACCTGACCCCTTAAAGTTGACCCATAGAGGAGATGCGAGCCAAGCCAGAAGTAGCACAAAGAAAAAACTGCGGCTGCAATGTGGGGAGACAATTTACATAAGTTTCATAAAAGGCACCAATAGACAAATAACCTCACACTTTGGACCAGTAGTGAATTTACCCTTTGCTTCAAAACTTGAGGGGAAGATATACTTGGAAAGGCCTTCACGATGATCATATAGGAATTGACGTTGAATTCACTACCAGATCACAGGAAGATGATCCCTTTGTAAAAATAATAGAATCTTATAGAACATACTCCATAGGTAAAATACCTATGGTAACATATGCTAAGAAGAATGTGTATATATAGGTATATAGTATTTACCCTGGTGGTCCGGTGTTGCAAAGAAGCCCAAGCTTAAAAGCGGCATATAGTTGTCCTATATAAGTAGCCTGGTTTCCAGAGACCCCTTACACTATTCACTCCAGTAGGGAGCTGCAGGAAGAGAAAGAGGCAAAGATTTGTCCTTGAATAATGATGAAAAGTAATCGTAGTGAAGGCTTAATATCGAAAGGAATCGCCATTACCGCATGTTTTGGCATAGGATCGTCCTGTTCCCCGGTGGTCTAGTGGCATACTGACCATATGCGCCGGCATTTAAGCATCTCCTCCACTCGCTCGGCTTCTGACGTCACCGAGGGAGTGAGAGCAAATAGCTCCAAGCCGCCCAACAGGAACCCAGCATTGATGCGCGTCATCAAGACGCGACCGCGTCACATGATCTGACCGGAAACCGGAAGCGAGGAAGAACAACATCCGGTCCGGTCGCCATATTGATCACTGACAGCAAAGGAAATGTCTCCAATGTATGGGAGACAGAAAGAAAAGATAGAGACATACTGATTAGAGGGAATAAAGCCGTCTAAGCAGTAAAAGAAGGTCCCAATGAAGAGGAAAGTAGATGCTATTCTAATATGCGCTTTTAAAGACTAAAATCTTCCATGAACGAACGAGTTTAACATCCTAATGGATCTAATGGGAATAAGTCCACATATATAGATCCATGTATAAATATAGATTGTTCTAGTGGAAAGAATATAAGTTAGATTGAAGTACATATTTATACATCCCCTATTGATGATAGAAGAATATCTTTTTGGGTAATCTATTAAATTTAGGGTTCAAGTTTGGAGGGCGGTCTTGGATCAAAAGGGGCGGTGTCTCTACTGACCAGGTCGAAACTAGGCCTGGAGAAAGAAAGTAGGGCACCGTGGGTGCCCATATGGGCAACGAGTTGGGGCAGGAACAATTATTCTCCACCCACCAATCCCTCCCCAAGATGGAAAAACTCACCACCCAGACCAGGCATCCTAAATCATGTGCATTTGCCGGCAAAGGTCAGGAATTATAATTAGGAGTAAATTTTAGAAGGGATCTTCTGTTCGGTTATATGACCGTACGGATCGGGTCCATCTGTACGTTTTTTAGGTGGTCCCAATCGCAACCTCCATTATCTTCTATGGAGCGGCAGGTGTAAACAGACAGATACCCTGCTGAGCAAGCAAATCACAGATGATCTGCCCAATGTGAAAGGGGCCTAGGGTAACTTTTACACCTTATTCCTCCACCTAGACAAAACAAGCATTTAACCTTTACTGTGCAGAATGGCCTTACTGCAAAGGTAATTTCTGGCTGCTGTCTTGAGGGGGGCTTTAACATGCAGTGTTTGGCACCTTGACAAGCATTGTTGTAAGGCAATTCATCCATATTGAATGGGCTACCCCTTGCAACACAATGCATATTTTAATAGATGGGTGTGGTTCACAACTATGCATTGTATAAGGGTTTTGGTGTGCTATTTAAAATAAATGGAATTGTAACAACTGCACTATGTATCCTGGTTTGCAGCAGTGTGCAGCAAAATGCATGATTTACTGTATGTTACCACAATGAATAGTGTGAATATGCCCTATTAATTTCTAAGGCATTGTTCATAGCACAGCAGAAATTTAGAGCACTTTTCACGCTACTTGTCATAAATACTGTCAGGGTTCAGTGCTGCAGACTGCCTAGGGGTGGGAAACTGTTCTGCACAATTCATATATTAAAGGGAAAAAAGTTCAGTTAACCCAAAAATTATACAGTGGCTAGGTCATTAGCACTGGCAGCACTAGTGTCATCAATTCGAATCACAACCATGGCACTACCTGCTTGGAATTTGTATGTTCTTCCTTTGCCAGTGTGGGTTTCCTCTGTGATTCTAAAGTCAAGAGATTTTTTATCCTAAAGTGGATGTAAAACCCTATTCATGAAATCCGACATGGGCACATATATCTGTAGTGTTTACTTATCTCTCTCCAAAGCCCTAAGTTCTGTGTATTTCTGCTGCTCCTTTCCTCTGTTATCAGCATGATAACTTCTGACAAGTTATCCAACACAAAAGATAAAAGCAGCTGGAAATTTGTGCCGGGGGGAGGGAGAAAATTAGAAATAGATTAGCAGAGAGCTTGTCTATTCACAGCACAGCTCTGTAAGTTTCTTCATTCCTCCGCCTATGTGGATAGGGGGGTGGGGGCTTTTCTCCATTGAGCTCACACACAGTGTATGCCTAGACTCCCCTCCCACTGCTGAAACAGGAAAAAAAAATTCTAGCATCATGTGCACTTTTTAAAGAGTCTATAAAGCTGAAGACAGCAGATATACATGCAAAAGTTATATAGAGAGATTTGTTTCATCTCTGTATTTCATCTGGGGCTGTTCACATCACTGGGCATATGTGAGGGTTACATCCACATTAATACATTCTTTGTATTAAGGTAACAAAAACTTTCCACTAGCTATTACTCCCTCACCTCCTCCACACTTTACCCCAGTCCACCATCAATCCAGCGCTGTGCCCATCTTGCAGCTCTTCTCTCCCATCTCCTTGCTCTCGCAGGGTTCACTGAAAGCAAGGGAGCCATTGGCTCCTTCTGCTGTCAGTCAAATCCTGAGTAGGGAGCAGAGGGGGCAGGGCAGAGCTGGGCTGTGTATGTATATGAACACACACAGCCTGGCTCTGGAGCACCCCCGCACATGTGCCCCCATAGCACACAGCTTGCTATGGGGGCAAACGCAGAGGAGGAGGTGTAGAGAGCTTTGGCAGGGGACCCAGATGAGGAGGTAAGGGCTCGCTCTGTGTAATACAAAGAGCAGGAAAGTATAAACGTCCTTCCTTTTTTTTTTAAATTAACTTTACAACTGCTGTAATGTAAGTAGCAACTTGACTTGTCATACCAAATCTTCATGTAAATCAGCAATTTTAAAAAAGCTTAACCAGTGGGGCAGCATAACAGCCAGGCAAGTAGCATTATTAAATGAAAGACATCAATCTCAGCCTCTTATTCTGTTTTACACTGAAAGAGTTGCAGTAATTTATTTTACATCAAATGTGGAATAATTACTGTTTTGCCAATACTTGTTAATTAAATTGTCAATTAGGAACTGTAATAATTAAACATGACTATCTATAAAAGAATGGTCAGATGTTTGTGACAATTAGGGATGATCGAACGGTTTGGGTCGACCATCGGTTCGACCCGAACATTGGCTCTTTGAGGTTCGGCCGGATTCCGAACTTTTTGCTGAAAAAGTTCGGAATTCGGCAACCAGAACCGACCAAAATGCAATGGGACAGGAAATGGGCTTTAAAAGCCCGTGATTGGACCAGAACCATTAGTAAAAGCCAATTGAGGGGGCAGGAGAATGCTAGGAATGTGATTGGAGTGACTAGGGGGTCCAGAGGCCAATCAGTAGTGAATACGCCCCCCAGTATATAAGATAGCCCCTGCCAAATTCCTAACATTGTAATACAGGGATGTGGAAGAGAGTGGAAGCAGTTCTTTTACTTCTGCTTCAAAAGCGTAATTGAGCAATTATTAGTGTGAGGAAATGGATATCTAGTGTAGTTAGGGTGCTTTTTTCCACTTTAGTTATAATCAAAAATCTAGTTTCTGTAGGGAAAGTGTTAAGTGCCAGGGTGACCGTAATGTAGTGTAGGGTGAACTGACCATGACTGCTATGGCAGGGTGACCAAACCCTTCCATGTCAGGGTGACCGCAATAGAAACAAGTTTGTTTCTATTAGACTTATAGAACCGGATAGTGGCTTCTCCCCTGCCACCCGGCTATTTGTTGCAGGAGTTTATAGGGCTTTTTTGAGGACATGTTTGGAGTCAGGCATGACATCTGAACTTGTGTGTAGGGGTATATATACACACATCCTTATATGTATATATACACCTACATATATATAGGTGTGAAAGGAGCAGAAACCTATGCTTGCGCTAATTAAATAATTAACACCCATATGGCTCCGCTCCTATCACACCTATATAAGTGTAAGTGTATAAATACATATAAGTATGTGTGTATATATACCCCTATACAGAAGTTCAGATGTTTTGCCTGCCTCCAAAGACCCCAAAAAAATGCCCAAAAAAACGCCTGCGCCAAAAAAAAAACGCCCAGCTGTGTTATTGCAGGCTTTTTTTTGGGCATTTTTTGGAGGCAGGCATGACATCTGAACTTCTGTATAGGGGTATATATACACACCTACACATATATAGGTGTGAAAGTAGCAGAACACTATGCTTGCGCTAATTAAATAATTAACACCCATATGGCTCCGCTCCTATCACACCTATATATATGTGTAAGTGTATACATACATATAAGTATGTGTGTATATATACCCCTATACACAAGTTCAGATGTTATGCCTGCCTCCAAAGACCCCAAAAAACACCTGCGCCAAAAAAAAACACCCAGGTGTGTTATTGCAGGCTTTTTTTTTGGGCATTTTTTGGGGGTTTTTGGAGGCAGGCATGACATCTGAACTTCTGTATAGGGGTATATATACACACCTACATATATATAGGTGTGAAAGTAGCAGAACACTATGCTTGCGCTAATTAAATAATTAACACCCATATGGCTCCGCTCCTATCACACCTATATATGTGTAAGTGTATAAATACATATAAGTATGTGTGTATATATACCCCTATACACAAGTTCAGATGTTATGCCTGCCTCCAAAGACCCCAAAAAAATGCCTGCAACAACACACCTGGGTGTTTATTTTTGGCGCTAGCGTTTTTTTGGGCATTTTTTTGGGCATTTTTTTGGAGTCTTTGGAGGCAGGCATAACATCAGAACTTCTGTGTAGGGGTATATATACACACATACTTATATGTATATATACACCTACAGGCTTCAAAAAAGGGAGGGCTCGGGGCGCAGAGCACTGTGCCCTGAGCCCACCCAGTTGTGTGACAATAGCGAATGAATATTCGCTATTATCACTCCGATTCTCCTCCCAGCCAATCAGGAAGCGGGTCCTGAGACCCATTTCCTGAATGGCGGAAAGGAGAAGCCATGCCATTGGCCATGGAGGAGGAGGAGATGCAGGAGGAGGAGGAGGGAGGAGATGCAGGAGACTGAGGGAAGACGAAGAAGCCACCGCTGCTGCTGCCTGCCCTCTCTCCACATGTCTAGGCAGAGCGAATGAGCCGGCGACTGGGGGGGGGGAGAGTCCAGATGTTCCTCTGTAGGAAAGGAAAGCATCTATTCTAAATTTCCTTACAATGTCCTAGAGACTCAAGCCCCTTGCTTCTTAAAAAGTATGGTGTGCGGGCTGGTGTTGTCCGGGGGAGGGGGGGTGTATGGTGTGGTCTGTCTGAAAAAAGTTGGGAGCCACTGTTGTAAGAAAAGTCAAGCAGCATGGTTTCCCTATAAAGCTAACATTTCTGAACTGTCCTCCATTTACAAAAGGAGAAATGTAAATCCTCCTGCTGTGTAATTTGAACACAAAAAAAGTAGATAAAAAGAGTATGTTAAAGGATGTTGCAGAAGAACAATTTTACTCAGTCTCAAGGCTCTAACTTATAAACAGATGCCTGCACTAGTGAAGGCTACTCCAGAGAGTTTATTTAGCCTTAAATAGGAAAGTGCATGAAGCAATGTGAGTACCCAGTTTATCCAAATTTTAAACACATCTCAAATGCATTTCAAATGCAGCAATTTTCCCCTTAAAGCACACAAAGTTTAACTTATAAGAAATAATATGAACATTTAAAAAATTTAACATCCCCCTTAGCTGAAATATCGGTTTTGGACGGACTGTCCAATAAAATGTTCTTTGGTAGTTCTCCACTGTGCTTGGCAATTTCAAATGAAAGTGAAGAAAGCTTCCATTCTTTAGAAGTTCTTAAAAGAGAATTTTTACTTTAACATTCACAAAAAACATAAATATCCATGAGTAATCCTTTTGCAGCAATCTGAAAAATATGCCCAGAAATATGAAATTCAGGTGATACTTGTGCCAAAACAATGCAATAAGAAAAATATGTACACATGTATTCCATTTATGTACAATGTAAAGTATGTAATCTATATGAAATATTAAAATAATATTAAATTCATAAGGCTTATGATTTACAATCATCAAAAAAAGTCAATAAATGAATCCATATCTAGGAACCCTAGGGGCAGACACGTTTTTTAGAAGTATGTCTAAACCTCAAACTTTTTTTTTTTTTTAAGGTCTGACTCTGAATACAGTAGGGAAGGGTTAGCAACTATATCTTTTTTTTGATGGTCTGTGTCCCTACTAAGGGAATTCACCCTTTAATGTGTCTTGGTGACCACTGTCACTGGGGCCAATAGTGAGAGAAAAGTTTGAGTAGTCACAGAAACAGATTGTATGGTGAATGATTTCAGCTGGAGAAAGGTCCTTTCATTCACAAAAACACAAGCTGACAATAGCACACAATGTCTACTACACTTGTTTGAGACAGTCTAGTATAGTACTTGACCTGTGTTGTTGTCACATTGTGTTTTTGTGACATGAATGCTCTTGTTTTTTCTAGCTAATATAATTCACAACACCAGCTGATCTCTCTCTCTCTTTCAATATTTCATTTAGGTTTAGAAGACCCATATATAACCTGCTAGTTAGGAGGCCATGTAAGGGGAACCACCGGATTTTTGTATCCTTCAGGGATGTCTTTGACAGAAAGATTGACATAGACCTTTAGACTTTCAATTGCCCTTACATTGATGACCAGAGCTTTCCTTCATGGTCAGATAATGTAGTTTCAGGGATCAGAGATGGAACTAGCAAGGACCAGATGCTATGGTCTCTGGAGGACCTTTGAGCTTTATTTGAGTTTGTTGGGAAGATGGTGATATATACTGTAAAAGTTTTGGCAAGACCAATGGTACAATCAGTCACAGCAGCATGTAAAGCTCCCTGCCTGAAGCCCTAGGTGGCAGGCCTTACTGTATTTCAAAGCACAGGTGATGCAAGATTCTTTTTAATGGTCATTTTCTTTTCATCTGTCAACAGGATGACTGGTGGTAAGTCAGGACTTGTGTCCCAGAATAGTCCCTTAGAAGGTCCAGATATATTCCCAATAAGCAGAAGTCTTCGTTTTAAAGACTTAAATTGTCACTAAGCTCACATCATAAAAAAAACTATCAATAAATGGTGCATTACATGCTGTTCATACTCATTCAGGCACTATGAAATTCATTTTCTATATTCTGCATATAAACCTGGTTGATCTTGCTGCTCTCTATCTCCACCTTCGATTTATGTCCCCAGTCCAGCTAGGGATTTTCTAGCTCTGCACATGCTCAGTTTTCATAAATTTTCTATGCTAAACATTTCCTCCCTATAAAATCTGAGCAGCCCATGTGACTATATAGTCACACATGTGGGCGTCTACATAGTAGTAAATAACAGCCCACTCCCTCCCTCCTCCTTCTCCATGTCCACTAACCAGCTAAACACAATGGTGGTGGGATATTACATCTTGATTCACCTACCTCTTATTCTAAGACACAAGCTTGAGGAGCGTGACAGCCTGTGACTGGTAGAAATCCATCCACACCATTTCCACAAAAAAGATTTTATTTCAAATATAAATTTGTATGCCAATTTCAAACAGTTTATTGATATTTTTATTTACTCTGTATTCCAAAGGCTGTTTTTTTTTATAATTTTTATTTTTACCTTTGGCCAGCAGCAGAGGACTAGAAGCTTCTCCTGCTCATGTCTCCCTGCAGACAGGCTAGGAAAGATCCGGGTTATGTGACAGATGTATATCGATTAGGAAAAAGGTACTCTGATTTTTTTTTTTTTTTTTAAATTAAAATAATTACAGCGCCATTATCCACATGCAGAAATAGAAGGGACAATGTAAATGAAAAAGCGTGTGTTTAGTATCGCTTTAAGGTCCTATTGTCCAGCAAAACAATATTGTCACTCATGGAAGGTCTTGCCAATCGTCCATTCAGAATGCTTCAAAGGCAATGCAGATTTTGTCCTCGGTAATGCCAAGCTTTTTTTTAGTTGTTGCCCACTCAGACCTGTAGGCTAGAAGCAAGGCTGAGGGCCTTAGAGCAGGTTTGTGTGACCCATTGCTCAGACCAGTTACTTGAAAAAAAAACTACAAGTCATTCAAGACCACCCCCCCACACCCCCAACCCCAGCCCCAATTATGCCTACTTCCTTCCCAGCTCTCAAGAAAAATTGAACATCCTCTGACAGTACCTCCAACAAGAAGTCTGCCCTGTCCCTTCATCAAAAGTGTACGACTACTATGCACCCATTTTTTATCTTGAAAATCTGGAAGGTGGAGGCTGGTCATAGACCTGAAGAGTCTAAAAAAACAAACAAAAAAAAAATCTAATAACAGAAATGTTAAGATGGAGTTTTTACAATCCACCATTTTCAATGTACAGCTGGGGGACTATAGATGCTATTCATAGACCTTGAGGATGCACATCTTCACATTCCCATCCTTCCAGATTTTTAACACTTCAGTTTGCTCTTGGCTGTCTCCACCTGCTATTCACCTTCTTTCTCTTTCACTTTCACTGTCAGCATCCCATTTAATGTTTAAGTTCTTGTTGTGAATCTAACTCCCCTTATGGGATGAAGCTTACACGTTTAACTATCTGAACAATATAACAAAGACACTATTCCCCTCCACAGTTAGACCTTAATCTCTACAGAAATTTGGCTGGCAACTAAACTGGCAGAAGAACCAATTGGAACCAACTCGGCAGCCTGCCTATGTATGTGCCCTATCTGACAACTCAAAGGATACTTTTTCATTGCCAGAAGCCAAGTTCACAGATGTTCAGAGTAGGGTTCAGATAGCACTACCAACAATTTCCTCAATGCATCTAATTTCCTGCAGCTTTTAGGCACTCTTATCCTGCATTCTAATGGTAAAGTGGTCCTACTGGCATCTGCTCCTATGCCAAAGAGCATCTGATAATGGACAAACCCCCAAAATCACTGTTGCTTTCCCATTTTAGGTCCCATATGCTGGAGTATTCTTACCATCAAATGCCAGTTACTGGGGTTGGAGCACCCATCTGGAAGACCTCGTGGCACAAGGAAGGTAGCACTATGATGCAGCTGGGATAGTTTCCAACATTTTGGAGCGCAGAGCATCTTTGAAAATCCTGGGGACATTTGTCCAAAATCTTTGGGTAAGGTTTTATTTCATATGGACAAAGAGCAGCAGTACCCTATTTGCAGTGCCAATAAACTGTGGAAGACTTGAAGGCCACATGTGTCCTGACCTATAACAATGTTAAAGCAGACCATCTAACTTGTCACTTCATAGACAACCAGTGGTCCCTTGCATTGGAAGTTTTCCACCAGATCTGACTCTGTTGAAGTTAGCCTCAAGTGGACCCCTTTAAGTACCCTCACAATAAGCTTACTGGTTTTTCCTTTTTTGGTGGCAATGGATTCCCTTTTTTAGCAGTGGTAATTCCATCTGGGTTGTGTTCACGCCAGTGCTCCTAATAATGAGAGTTTTAGTACGTCTCTTTTCACAGAATGTGAAAATCTTGGCCACTTTGATATTTGTCTTTGAGGGAGTGGTTCTCTCAGTTATTGTTCAGCTTGACATCTGCCTCCCCTCTGATTTCCCTGAAGCTATATCTAACAATGTTCTGCATTGCCAGGCCATTAATGTTGAGAGCCTGTTCTTTCACAGTGTGTTGCACCTTGCTCAGGGCCTTAAAATCATTTACAGTACAAGCATAGTTTATCACAAGATTTTGAGAAGTTAGTTACCTTTGCAGCGGGAAGAGCCTTCAATCTTCTCCATTTTGCAGACCCCTCCCAACCGCTGGATGTTCTCCAGGTGGACCTCGATCTGAGGCTAAGCCTTAGCAACCTTAAGGTTTAGATCTTGAGGGTCTTTAGCAAGGCACTTTCGCACAGTGGGATATATCCCTGCTTCCAACATCCTGGCGAACCCTCCACTGTAATCTTGCTCCCTTCTGGATATGACCTTGAACTCTTTAATTCTGGTAGCTGTTACTTCAGCTTGTATCTTTGAGATTAAGTGTAAGGAATGTAATAATGTAATAAATGTAAGGAACCACAAAATACCTTTTTTTCCAAAGTGACTCTGCAGCTCATTCATGATTTTCTTAAGTTCCATCAAGCTTTTACAATAACCAAGACTGAGCTCTTCCCACCTTCAGAGACCAGTTAGAACCCAAAGGGTTGCAGGAGGTAAATGTGACCAAGTTCCCCCTAAACCTACATCACAGCTTTGGAACCTTTCAGACTTTCAGAAAGTAGTGCGCCCTATGGGTGTTAACAAGAGCAAGGAAGCTTTGAAGAGTGCCTTTACTTCTTGGATTACCAAGCTAATAAGCAGAGCATACAGGGAAAATGGGTGAGATCCCCCCACAAGTGTTTACTGTCCATTTTTCACCAGAGGAACAACAGCATCATGGGCAGTTTTTGAAGTTGATTTCATGAGATCATTTGTCAGCCTGCTACTTGATCATCTTTTCATACAATTTTGTCACATTACAGCATATACCTAGTAGCCTGGGCAAGTGTAGACTTCAGTGCTAGGGTGGTGATTGCTTCTTTTATATCCAATCTCATTAAAGAGGAACATTATCCACAACAACTGGATAAAATATAATGTTCGTTAACAAGGAATATATTGTACATTGCACATTAATAATTATGCTACCAAAATGAGTATGTTTGTTAAAGTGCCTCAAGCATTACTCCTGTTTCTTCTGGCATAGGGACTGCCATTTTGCTGAATCCCAGAGCCCCTGAACAGCAGTAGATATTTAGGCTTTCATTAGATTGGCCTTGAGTGGCTCTGATTGTAGGCACAGTATCAAAAAAAAAAAAAAAGAGAGCAACTGAGCAAATGCAGAGCAAGGTGAGACAGTGTATTACTGGATTTTAAACAATATAGGCACTTATTTTTAATGCTTTACATAGCTTTACCTGCAAAAAGCGCCAGCCTGAAGTGATCTAGCGAGACTTATTTCCTGAATAAAGTTCCACTTTAAATTTTATATTTTGCATCACACTCTCCCTTGATGCTATCAGTTTTCAAGGTAAATTCCTTTCTTGGTGCCTAAACCTGGACACATGCTTTACCGACCCTCTAATGTTAATTGTAATTATGAGAAGGGGGTACTCTGTCTGAGGGAAACTTTTATAGTATTCACTATTCCTGTGAGTAGTGTGTGTGTATATACAGTGGGTACGGAAAGTATTCAGACCCCCTTAAATTTTTCACTCTTTGTTATATTGCAGCCATTTGCTAAAATCATTTAGGTTCATTCTTCTTCCTCATGAATGTACACATAGCACCCCATACTGACAGAAAAACACAGAATTGTTGACATTGTTGCAGATTTATTAAAAAAGAAAAAATGAAATATCACATGGTCCTAAGTATTCAGACCCTTTGCTCAGTATTTAGTAGAAGCCCCCTTTTGATCTAAAACAGCCAGGAGTCTTTTTGGGAAAGATGCAACAAGTCTTTCACACCTGGATTTGGGGATCCTCTGCCATTCCTCCTTGCAGATCCTCTCCAGTTCTGTCAGGTTGGATGGTAAACGTTGGTGGACAGCCATTTTTAGGTCTCTCCAGAGATGCTCAATTGGGTTTAAGTCAGGGCTTTGGCTGGGCCATTCAAGAACAGTCACGGAGTTGTTGTGAAGCCACTCCTTCGTTATTTTAGCTGTGTGCTTAGGGTCATTGTCTTGTTGGAAGGTAAACCTTCTGCCCAGTCTGAGGTCCAGAGCACTCTGGAGAAGGTTTTTGTCCAGGATATCCCTGTACTTGGCTGCATTCATCTTTCCCTCGATTGCAACCAGTCGTCCTGTCCCTGCATCTGAAAAACACCCCCACAGCATGATGCTGCCACCACCATGCTTCACTGTTGGGACTGTATTGGACAGGTGAGGAGCAGTGCCTGGTTTTCTCCACACATACCGCTTAGAATTAAGGCCAAAAAGTTCTATTTTGGTCTCATCAGACCAGAGAATCTTATTTCTCACCATCTTGGAGTCCTTCAGGTGTTTTTTAGCAAACTCCATGCGGGCTTTCATGTGTCTTACACTGAGGAGAGGCTTCCGTCGGGCCACTCTGCCATAAAGCCCCGACTGGTGGAAGGCTGCAGTGATGGTTGACTTTCTACAACTTTCTCCCATCTCCTGACTGCATCTCTGGAGCTCAGCCACAGTGATCTTTGGGTTCTTCTTTACCTCTCTCACCAAGGCTCTTTTCCCCCGATAGCTCAGTTTGGCCGGACGGCCAGCTCTAGGAAGGGTTCTGGTCGTCCCAAACGTCTTCCATTTGAGGATTATGGAGGCCACTGTGCTCTTAGGAACCTTAAGTGCAGCAGAAATCTTTTTGTAACCTTGGCCAGATCTGTGCCTTGCCACAATTCTGTCTCTGAGCTCTTCAGGCAGTTCCTTTGACCTCATGATTCTCATTTGCTCTGACATGCATTGTGATCTGGAAGGTCTTATATAGACAGGTGTGTGGCTTTCCTAATCAAGTCCAATCAGTATAATCAAACACAGCTGGACTCAAATGAAGGTGTAGAACCATCTCAAGGATGATCAGAAGAAATGGAAAGCACCTGAGTTAAATATATGAGTGTCACAGCAAAGGGTCTGAATACTTAGGACCATGTGATATTTCAGTTTTTCTTTTTTAATAAATCTGCAACAATGTCAACAATTCTGTGTTTTTCTGTCAGTATGGGGTGCTATGTGTACATCCATGAGGAAGAAGAATGAACCTAAATGATTTTAGCAAATGGCTGCAATATAACAAAGAGTGAAAAATGTAAGGGGGTCTGAATACTTTCCGTACCCACTGTATATATGTGTGAATAAATATATATGTATAGTATGTGTGAGTGTGTATGTGTGTGTGTATATATATATATATATGTGTGTGTGAGTGTGTATATGTGTGTGTGCGCGCGCGCGCGTGCATATATATATATATATATGTATATATATATATATATATATATATATATATATTTATTTATTTATTTATTTATATTATGTCGTTTTATTAAGTTCAGTTATTTATATAGCTCCACAGATGTACACAGTGTTTTACATATTGTACATTCACATCAATCCCTGCTCACAAGGGGATTACACTCTAAGATCCATTCAAAAAGGCACATGCATACTAAGGCCTAAAAAGCCAGGAGCCAATTAACCTACCAGCAAGTCTTTGGAGTGTGGGAGGAAACTGGAGTACCCAGAGCATACCCACACAAGAACAAGGAGAACATGCAAGCTGTGCCCTGGTTGGGATTCAAACCAAGGACCCTGATAAGGCAAGGCAGAAGTGCTAACCACCACCTTGCATTACCAGTTAGTTAACCCCATTGAGGAGCTACTGCCACATGTATGCTGCCACTTTCAGCCACCAGGACAGGAAATGTATGATTAGTATTGATAGAAAAATCTGCTAAGTACAACTAAAGCACAAACCCGAATGGCTATTTGTACCAGATTAAACATGAAGAAAATAGAATTTTTCTAGCGATGAAAGAGAAAGACAGCTTTCAATGACCAACATGCAGGATATTGTTTGAGTAGAGCCCAGGAATCATTTTTAACAAACTCCTATGAGTTTTGGCAGCATTTAAAAACCAAGAGCTGCATAAATACTGCGACCAAATCAATTTATTTTGCTTCTAATCAGACAGGAGACCAGCAGCCTTACTGCACTTGAGCAACAGTTTATTCCGTATCTACAGCTTCTGCATTTGGGTTGCCATAGAAACTAGATATTATCTTAACCCTTGGAAAGACAATCAGGCACCACCTTACCAATTTCCATGAATTACATTTTCACTTTGCAGTGAAATTCAATGGATTTTCTCCGTCTTCCACACTTGAAAACAATAATATATGCACACTTTGATTAGATGAGAGACAGCTATTGTTGCCTACTTGGAGTTCCTAATAATAGGGACATATTAAAATTGAAAAGCATTGTACACAGCAAAATACAGAGAAAGGATACTGTCAGGGTGATTTCCCCAATAGATCCTGCTCCCCTTTTTAGCACAATAATTACATCACTTACATTTATATATATATATATATATATATATATATATATATATATACTTTTACATACACAGACACAGTGTATGTGTGTAATGTCTCCTGTACATTGTTTTATTGACTATGAAAAATTTTGCACAACCAATGTATTCTATTTTTTTTTTTTTTTTTTTGCTAGTGTGCCACTATCTATTGTAGGAACAGCAAGCAGTGTAATGAGACTTGAAAAAAGAAGCAGGTGTGCCATCTGGTGGTAGATTTGATATATGCAGAAACTGGTTGTAACAGATCTTAAAACATATTCTGGAGAATTCAAAAAATAATTTGTCAGTTTTCTTGTGGTAGTTCCCTTTAAAACTACAAGTGACAAAATCAGTTAGTTATTACTACAGCCACTTTAACCACTTAAGCCCCGGAAGATTTTACCCCGTTCCTGACCAGGGCCTATTTTGCGATTCGGGACTGCGTGACTTTAATGGACAATTGCGCGGTCGTGCGACGCTGTACCTAAACGAATTTGACGTCCTTTTTTTCCCACAAACAGAGCTTTCTTTTGGTGGTATTTGATCACCTGTGCGATTTTTTTGATCATGCGCTATAAACCAAAAAGAGCGTCAATTTTGCAAAAATAACAATATTTTTCACATTTTTGAATATGAAATTCCCCCCCAAAAAATTGTAAAAATCAAAATTTTTTAACATTTTCGGCTTATTTGTTTTATGCTACATATGTTTGGTAAAAAAAAAAATTGCAAAAAGCGTATTTTGATTGGTTTGCGCAAAAGTTATCGCGTTTACTAACAAAGGGAAAGATTTTTGTCATTTTTGTTGTTTTTTTTTTTAACGCGTAATGGCGGCGATCTGCAATTTTTTTTTTGCGGTACTGCGACTGCGGCAGACAGATCGGACCCTTAACTGACATTTTTGACACTTTTCGGGTTACCAGTGACATTACTACAGTAATCAGTGCTATAAATATGCACTGTTACTGTAAAACTACACTGGCAGTGAAGGGGTTAATTTTTTTTAGAGGGAGGGGCTATGTGTGCCCCTAGGGGCGTGATTCTAACTGTGATTGGCTGTGGCTTGAGGTGTAGGAACAGTGATAAACGGTCCTACATAGTAGAACCGTATGATCACCATTTGTACACAGGGGAGAATGACAGGCGGCTTGTTTACATCAGCCGCCTGCCTTTCTCCCTCTCCACCGACGATCGGGTCCGCCGGTCACACGCGCGGGGTGGTCCGTGACCGTGCGGGAGCGCGCCTCCGTCAGCGCGCGTGCGCTCGCTCCTGAGACCCTCACAGGCTAGCGACGTAGTACTACATCGCTTTGCCTGTGAGGGGCTGACCGCCGCAGTAAATAGTCGTGCGGCGGTTTGGCAAGCGGTTAAGAACTTGTCACTATTGGCACTGCATTATTTTAACGGACAATTGCGCGGTCGTGCGATGCTGTACCTAAAAAAAAATGATGTCCTTTTTTTTCCCCACAAATAGAGCTTTCTTTTGGTGGTATTTGATCACCTCTGCAATTTTTATTTTTTGTGCTATAAACAAAAAAAGAGCAAGAATTCTGAAAAAAAAAAAACAATATTTTTCACATTCTGCTATATGACATTCCCCAAAAAAATGTAAAAATCTAATTTTTTTAACATTTTAGGCCAATTTGTTTTCTGCTACATATTTTTGGTAAAATAAAAACGCAATAAGTGTATTTTGATTGGTTTGCACAAAAGTTATCGCGTCTACTATCTACGGGAAAGATTTATGTCATTTTTATTGTTTTCTTTTATTTACTAGTAATGGCTGCGATCTGCGATTTTTTGTGGGATTGCAACATTGCGGCGGACAGATCGGACCCCTGACTGACATTTTTGACTCTTTTGGGGGGACCAGTGACATTACTGCAGTAATCAGTGCTAAAAATATGTACTGTTACTGTAATAATGACACTGGCAGAGAAGGGGTTAACATTATGAGTGATTTAGGGGTTAAATGTGAGCCTAGGGGAATGATTCTAACTGTAGAGAGCGTGGCTTTGGAAATGACCATAGAGACCTGGGATCCTATATAGAAGGATCACGGGCTGTATGATCATTCCAGAGAGAAGAACGGTCAGCTGTGTTTACAACAGCCGACCATCCTTCTCTCTCAGCGGGGAAAGATCGCGGGTGTTAGGCGCCAATCGGAGCCCCCTGCCCCGTGCTTTGGCTTCCCTGCTGAGGAGTGGGGGCGAGAGCGCGCCGTTGGTGGCAGCCGCTCCTGCGCAACCGACGTATACCTACAAAGGTTTGCGCAGGAGTGGCTACCTGCTGCAGTATAACTGCGGCCGGCGGTCGTAAAGTGGTTAAATACACTGCCTTATAAAAGTATTCATACCCCCTTGAACTTTTCCACATTTTGTCACGTTACAACCAAAAACATATAAACATTTTTGGGGGGATTTTATGTGATAGACCAACACAAAGTGGTACATAATTGTGAAGTGGAAGGAAAATGAAAAATGGTTTTCAAATTTTTTACAAATCAATATGTGAAAAGTGTGGCGTGCATTTGTATTCACTTCCTTTACTCTGATACCCCTAACTAAAATCTAGTGGAACCAATTGCCTTCGTTAGTCACCCAATTAGTAAATAGAGTCTACCTGTGTATTATTTAATCTTAGTATAAATACAGATGTTCTGTGAAGCCCTCAGAGATTTGTTAGAGATTCCTAGTGAACAAACAGCATCATGAAGGCCAAGGAACACACCTGACAGGTCAGGGATAAAGTTGAGAAGATTGAAGCAGGGTTAGGTTATAAAAAAAATATCCTAAGCTTTGAACATCTCACAGAGCACTGTTCAATCCATCATCCGAAAATGGAAAGGGTATGGCACAACTGCAAACCTACCAAGACATGGCCGTCCACCTAAACTGGCAGGCCGGGCAAGGAGAGCATTAATCAGAGAAGCAGCCAAGAGGCCCATGGCAACTCTGGAGGAGCTGCAGAGATCCACAGCTCAGGGTGGAGAATCTGTCCACAGGACAACTATTAGTCGTGCACTCCACAAATCTGGCCTTTATTGAAGAGTGGCAAGAAGAAAGCCATTGTTGAAATAAAGCCATAAAAGTCCCGTTTGCAGTTTGAGAGGTGGGGGGCCTGGTGGGGGGCATAGCAAACATGAAAGAAGGTGCTCTGGTCAGGAGATTCCTTGAATTTGCAGGTATTTTCTTTCCTGTTTGGCTATGGGACAGGAACAAAGATGGCAAAAATAAACCTTACAAGGGTTTTACCCCCCCCCCCCCCCTAAAAGTTTTGCCTATAGTTCTCCTTTAAGCTATGCCCATATATGTGAAATGACAAGCTCACAGGGATGAAGGTCCCACAGCTGCAGCGCTTCTTGAGTGGGTGGAGTTTGATGGGCAACTGAGAGACTAGTTCCCCCTCGGGTGCACCTTTCTTTTGACTGACAATGGACCGCAGTGGGTGGATTTGAAAGCTGCTATTGGACTGAATAATGGCTATGGGTCTGTGCGCTGCTGTGCGCTGTCCATCCATTTTATGCATGTTTTAACGAATTGTGACTGGTTGATCTGCATTTGAACGCACTTAGACACATAAAAAAACAATTCACACAATTCTGCGTTGCATTAAAATGCATACTGTACATGTTGCATTTTAATGCAACGCAATTTAGGTCAACGCAGCATGGTAGCACTCAAAAGAAATTATGCTGGTCCCATCACACCTGGTAATAGGCAGCTTTTCAAGGGACCCAGCCTTGCAATAAATATTAAAAAAAAACACACTTTCGGTTTGATGGCATTTGTTTGGTGTGGGCGGCTCATGGGCCAAGCGAGCCGTCTCTGACGTGTCATTTTCTTGTCTCTGTTTCCGTTCCTTGGGTTGACATTTATAGGGTGAACCTACGAGGCATGGGGAATTTTTTTAAGTATTTTTTTTCCCACAAGTCTTTGGAAAATGAAAATATTAAATAAAATGTGTTTTTTTGTTTTTTTTCCCCCCCACAAAATTGTCATTTTAACAACTTATTTCTCACACACGGCATAGTCATACTTGCAATTACACCCCAAAACACATTCTGCTGCTCCTCACAATACCACATGTGAGATTTTTTTCACAGCCTAGCCACATAGAGGGACCCACAATCCGAAAAGCACCTTTGGGTTTTCAAGGAGCATAAATTGCGCATAAATTACACATCTAATTTCCTGACTACCTATTACAATTTTGAAGGCCCTGGAGCAGCAGGGCAATGAAAACACCTACAAAATGACCACATTTTGGAAAGCAAACACCCCAATGTATTTTCTGAGGCATATTAAATCTTCTGAACATGTTCTTTTTTTTTTTTGCCACAGGTTTTTGAGAAATGTGGAAAGAAAATGAAAACTTGTTTTTTTTCTACACAAAGTTGTTAATTTTATAAGATATTTCCAACACGCGCCATGGACATACTAAGAAATGCACCCCAAAATACAATATCCGAGAAGCCGAAGGTTATAGGCGCATAAATGACACATCTAATTTCCTGACTGGAGCACCCAGACAGTGGAAACAATAACAAAATAACCACATTTTGGAAAGCAAACACACCAATGTATTTTTTATGAGGCATAATGAGTTTTTTAAATATGTCATTTTTTTTTTTGCCACAAGCCTTTAGGAAATCTTTTTTTTTTTCACAAAGTTGTGAATTTCTAAGATATTTATACTACACGGCATAGGCATACTTCGAATTACACCTCAGAACACATTCAGCTACTTCTACAGAGTATGGTGATACGACATGTGGTATGAGCCCTAATTTTTTGTGGCAGACCTGATAGCTCCTTACTGATACCTGGTCTGGGAAACTCGGGGTTGATTTAAAATTTAATTTTAAAGCTTAATTGAACAAGCTGAAATTAGAAGCTGACTGGCTATCATGCACAGCTGTATCAGATGTCAGATTTTACACTCTCCAGTTTTAGTTAATCAACCCCACTGTGACAGATGCCGACGGTCCACTAGGGACACCGATAGATGTTGAAGGTCCACCAAAAGATGTTTATGTTGCAATTGGACACTGACCGATGTATACGTTGCAGTAGTAGACGTTAATGGGCACTGGTACACTGTGACTGATGTTTTTGTGCACTGGCACACTGACAAATGTTGATGGGACACTGGTACACTGACAAATGTTTTTGTGCACCGGTACACTGTGACAGATGTTGATGGGACACTGATAGTTGTTTTTGTGCACTGGTACACTGTGAGGGATGTTTTGTGCACTGTCGCAGAGGTTGATGGGACACTGGTACACTGACAAATGTTTTTGTGCATCGGTACACAATGCCATATGTTGATGGGACACTGATAGTTGTTTTTGTGCACTGGTACACTGTGAGGGATGTTTTGTGCACTGTGGTAGAGGTTGATGGGACACTGGTACACTGACATGTGTTTGAGCACTGGTAAACTGTGACACGTTGATGTGAACTGGTACACTGTGGCAGATGTTTATGGGACACTGTTACAGATATTGATGTACATTTTGGACACTGTAAAAGATGGTTGCACTATGTGGGATCTGTGTGTAGCTGTACAGTAAAATCAGCAGCTACACACAGATCCCTGACATACTGCAGTGATCCACTCTCCCTCTCCTCACTGAACTCTCTTTGTGAGAAGATGGAGCATGTGCCTCTGGTTGTGATTAGACACAGCCATCACATGATCAGGAGGTCCATTCAGCGAGCCCATGTCCTGATCTGTGATGTACGGTGTCCGAGGGACACAGAAGTCAGAGAGCTCCAAATGTGCACCCCAGGGGGTGCCAGGGAGGCGTGTTTTTGGGAGGACATCCATGGTCACCCTCCCAGAACTGGAGAGCTGCGCTGTAGCTGTGTTTTGGCTAAAGATTACAATATACTTTTGAGACTAGAAGAGTCCTGAAGAAGCGGCTCTCCCACAAAACGCGTAGACTTTGGGTTTAATTTTTTATTTACATTTTATTGTTCAGTATGGTCCCTTATCTGCACTATGTCTAATGAAAAACATTTGAGATGTGTTTTTTTGCTCTTTTGGGAAAGTTTTTATTCTAAATTTTGAATAAAGGTAACACTGGTTTTTATCCAAAATTGTGAGTTATTATTGTAGGTAAAAAGGTCCCCTTTATTCTGTTTGGTATACTGCATGTACCCAACGACCGTTTTTCTTAGAGAGAGATTTCTGCTCATTTCCTTTTTGTGTTTCTGGAATATGAAATAAAAGGCAGTGTTTTGTTTTTGAGGGGGGGGGGGTTGCTGTCTGCAAAAAGCTTAACCCACCACCTACTCTATCCAACAAAAAAAAATGCACACATTGGCTTTAGATATATTTTAAAGTGGCAGATTTATTTTAATACAGTCTGAAATTGCAAAAAGGTAAAAGTAGTACATGCCTACTTGCAAATCTGTGTCTTGTGGCTTTTCCATAGAGTCTCCCAGCTGCAGGAGATGGGATTCTCTGTGATCTCTTGGCTTCTAACGTCACACCTCAGGGGTCCTAGACTTACCACGCCACCCACTTAGTATATAATAATTCTCCTATTTTTGCAAAACAGGCAGAGACATCATTACACTGAACAGTGTAGCTCCCTGCAGTCTTGAATAAGAAAAAGAGGTTGGAACTTTAAATGAGGCACGTGGCAATAAGTTGGTAAAAGGTAAATACACACACATATACAAATATATATAACAACACTAACGAAATGACACTTTGCTACAATGTAAAGTAGTGAGTGTACAGCTTGTATAACAGTGTAAATTTGCTGTCCCCTCTAAATAACTCAACACACAGCCATTATTGTCTAAACCGCTAGCAACAAAAGTGAGTACATCCATAAGTAATATTGTCCAAAGTGAGCCCAAAATATCAATATTTTGTGTGGCCACCATTATTTTCCAACACTGCCTTAACCCTCTTGGGCATGGAGTTCACCAGAGCTTCACAGGTTGCCACTGGAGTCCTCTTCCCTTTTCTGGATGCCCCACAGATGCTCAATAGGGTTTAGGTCTGGAGGCATGCTTGGCCACTCCATCACTTTTACCCTCAGCCTCTTTACTAAGGCAGTGGTCATCTTGGAGGTGTGTTTGGGGTCGGTTTGTTGGAATACTTTCCTGCAGCCCAGTCTCCCAAGGGAAGGGATCATGCTCTGCTTCAGTATGTCACAGTACGTTAGCATTCATGGTTCTCTCAATGAACTGTAGCTCCCCAGTGCCGGCAGCACTCATGCAGCCCCAGACCATGACACTCCCACCACCATGCTTGATTGTAGGCAAGTCACACTTATCTTTGTACTCCTCACCTGGTTGCCACCACACACGCTTGACACCATCTGAACCAAATACGTTTATCCTTGTCTAATCAGACCACAGGGCATGGTTCAAGTAATCCATGTCCTTAGTCCACTTGTCTTCAGCAAACTGTTTGCGGGCTTTCTTGAGCATCGTCATTAGAAGAGGCTTCCTTCTTGGACGACAGCCATGCAGACCAATTTGATGCAGTGTGTGGCGTATGGTCTGAGCACTGACAGGCTGACCCCCCAACCCTTTCAACCTCTGCAGCAATGCTGGCAGCACTCATACGTCTATTTCCCAAAGACAACCTCTGGATATGACGCTGAGCACCAGGGTCGACCATGGCGAGGCCTGTTCTGAGTGGAACCTGTCCTGTTAAAATAACAGTGCAAATTTTCTGTCCCCTCAAAATAAGTCAACATACAGCCATTAATGTCTAAACCGCTGGCAAAGTGAGTACACCCATAAGTGATAATGTCCAAATTGGGCCCAAAGTGTCAATATTTTGTGTGGCCACCATCATTTGCCAGCACTACCTTAACCCTCTTGGACATGGAGTTCACCAGAGCTTCACAGGTTGCCACTAGGAGTCCTCTTCCACTTCTCCATGATGACATCACAGAGCTGGTGGATGTTAGAGACCTTGCGCTCCCCCACATTCCGTTTGAAGTTGCCTCACAGATGCTAAATAGGGTTTAGGTCTGGAGACATGTTTGGCCAGTCCATTACCCTTTAGCTTCTTTAGCAAGGCAGTGGTCATCTTGGAGGTGTGTTTGGGGTCGTTATGCTGGAATACTGCCCTGTGACCCAGTCTCTGAAGAAAGGGGATCATGCTCTGCTTCAGTATGTCGCAGTACATGTTGGCATTCATGGTTCCCTCAATGAACTGTAGCTCCCCAGTGCCGGCAACACTCATGCAGTCCCAGACGATCACACGCCCACCACCATGCTTGACTGTAGGCAAGACACACTTGTCTTTGTACTCCTCACCCGTCAGCCCTGCTCTGCTAATGACAGCAGCAGAGGCAGGGAAGAAAAGCGGCAGCAAAATGGCGATATCGCAGCGGTCTAGATAGAGCAGTAGCTCGGGCCAGAGCCGGACCGCCATTTAGTGATGCCCGGCCTAGGCCATCTTTATGTAGAGCAACAATTCTTTTTTTCAGATCCTCAGAGAGTTCTTTGCCATGTTGAACTTCCAGTGACCAGTGTGAGAGCGATAACTCCAAATTGAACACATCTGCTCCCTATTCACATCTGAGACCTTGTAACACGAATGAGTCACATGACTACGGGGAGGGAAAATAGCTAATTGGTTCCAATTTGGACATTTTGACTTAGGGGTGTACTCACTTTTGTTGCCAGCGGTATAGACATTAATGGCTGTGTGTTGAGTTATTTTTAAGAGACAGCAAAATTACACTGTTATACAAGCTGTACGCTTACTACTTTACATTGTAGTAAAGTGTCATTTCTTCAGTGTTGTCACATGAAAAGATATAATAAAATTTTTACAAAAATGTGAGGGGTGTACTTACTTTTGTGAGATACTGTACACACATGGGTGGACTTATGGCATAATACAATGTAGAGAATTATTATTGTTGACAGCAGATTTTATTCAAAGGCTTCATCAACAAATTTGTAAAAAAATACAGGATTACAGCAAGACATACATATGGTGAAATACTTTCATCAATAATTTGGTTGGATCATAACATATCAAAAACCTTAACCTCCCTAGCGGTATTCCCAAGTGTGGTTCGGGGTTAATACAGAGTACCAAAAGCAGTAAAAGCAGTAACCCCGAGCCACACTCGGGATTATCCCAGAAGCACACTCACCTTCCCTGCGATCCCCGCCGTCCTCCAGCCATCCTCACACTCTCTCCCCACTCTGTGTTCGGCCCGATACCAGCACTTGCCTTCCGGTTCCCTTCCCTGCAAGCGTTGCAGCGCAGGGGGGTGGACACAGCACCAAATTCAAAAGTGTAAATAAAATAAATGACTTGATACAATGTAATCCCTTAGGAAAACAACTTTGTATCAAGTAATTTACCTCATAAATTCACCTACTGACTTTCCCAGTGCCCTGCCTGTGCTTTTCCAGTTCTTTGTGCCTGTACAATTGAGAGTTCATGGCTTCCAAAAAGCGCTTTTTGCGCAAAAGCACTTTTAGATGAACTGGAAAACATTGACAGTGAAACTGAGTTACTTGAAGAACTGAGCGAAAGCAATTAGTGGGAAAATTCGTCATCAGGTACGGAAAGTGACGACGACAGCGGTGATTCTGCGACTGAGCTCAGTGATCTGCAGACTTGGTGCTCTATTGACTGCGGTACGGATCAGGCAGCGCCCCCAAGATTCCCATTTACAGGAGCACCTGGTATAAAAGTTGATATTGACCATGACAATCCATTGGCATTCCTCCAATTATTTTTGACCGATGAGGTTATTGAAAAAATTGTTACAGAGACCAACCGGTACAAAGACCAACAATGCGCTACGCATCGGAGGTTTGCAAGATGCAGAAAGTGGGAACCAGTGACAAAAGATGACCTTTGGAAATTTCTGTGCCTAATAATTCTTCAGGGAGTGGTGGGGAAACCCCTGCAGAAGTGGTAGTGGAAAACCTATTCATTATTCGCCACTCCATTCTTTGGCACGGTCATGTCAGAATACCAATTTTCCCTCATAATGAAATATCTGCACTTTGAAAATAATGAAGAATTTGATGAAACTACCCATCCTGCACCAAAACTAAAAAAATTTGGGAAGTATACCAAATGATTCTTCAGAATTTCCAACGGAGCTATGTGCCAGAAAGAGACAGCATAGATAAAAGTCTAATGTCCTCCAAGGGAAGGCTCAGCTGGGTGCAATACATTGCTTCAAAGAGGGCACAAATTGGTGTAAAATCCTACACACTGTGCGAATCATCAACTAGCTAGATTTGGAAATCAGTGATATACACTGGAAAAGGAAAAAAAATTGATGAAAAATACAGTAATTATGGAATGGCAACATCTTCTGTTCTTTCACTGATTAAGCCAATGCTAAATCAGGGCTATTGTGTAACAGACAACTTTTATACGTCTCCTGAACTTTATGAGGTTCTACTGCACAACAAAACTGATGCCTATGGAACCGTAAGGGCTAACCGGCACGACATGCCACCAATGTTTGGTGAAAAGAAGCTGAAGACAGGAGAAATGGTTGCCTGGCAGAAAGGCAAAATGATGGCACTTCGATGGCAGGACAAGAAAGATGTGTGCCTAATGAGTACAGTGCATAACACCACCACTGTTATGGTACGTATGAAAGGTGGGAAAGAAGTAACGAAGCCACAAGTAGTGATAGACTACAACAACACCATGGGAGGTGTCGACCGAGCTGTAGAACCAACTCTGGTTCTACAGAGTTTATCTTAACCACAATCAGGGTAGAATGAAAACTCCTCCTACAAGCTTTAACCAGACACTGATAAAAGTCACAAGCTCTACTTGCCTATGAGAAAAGGTATTTAGCAGTTTGTATTTACTAAAACTATTGCATTTCCATGTACTGTGGGGGACCAGATTTAGTGAATGCAGGGTCCTGGGTTTAGTAACACTTTCAATTTAAAACCTCAGCCTAAAAATATCCCAAAAAATTAAATATACATGAAAAACGCTGTCACCCCTCAAACTACCCAAAATAGTCAAGACAAGGCATATCTGGTACATCTGGAAGAGAGTTTGTTCTTTTGAAAAATAACAGACTCATTTGCCAGATCACCAAATAAAAAAAACAACCACCAAAACTTGGGACGCTGTGTAAAAACTACATGAAAACAGAATGAAATAATTTACATTTTTTAAAAATTCATATTTTATTCACAATAGAAAATAGATTTCAAAATTGTTTTTTTTTTTTCCTAAAATACATTTTCTTAGTTTAAACATTTGATAGGTTTTCTATTATCTACTGTGAATAAAATATGGGTTTAAGAGATTTGCACAGCGTCCCAAATTTTTTAGAATTTGGGTTGTAGAAGAAAGAGAAAACTAAAAAAGAACAAAAACAAATGCAGCTTACTAATAAGGTTAGGCTGCAATATAATAAATGTTTGTTCTATGGTTTAATACCACTTAAAGCATGCAAGTATAAATGTTATAATTTTTGCAATGTACTAACAGCCAATGTCCGCATACAACTAAGCATGACACCACACCAAATACTCCACAGGCGAAAATCAGTTATATGGAGATGGAACATGAATGAAGGAGCAAATGTGCTGTATTCAAATTTCACATATCATGGCCAAAAATATTGGCACCCCTGCATTTGTCAGAGAATGCACCACTTCGCCCAGAAAATTGTTGCAATTACAAATGTTAAGGCATTCTCATGTTTGTTTATTTCTTTTGAATGTATGACACAAAAAAGTGGAGAAACAAAAAGCCAAATTTGACACTCAAAGCAAAAATGAACTGGACAACATTTTTGGCACCCTCAATTTAAAAATTGTTAGCACACCCCTTGGAAAAAATAACTGAAATCAATCGCTTCCTGTAACCATCAATGGGTTTCTTACACCTCTCCACTGGAATTTGTGACAACTCTTCTTTCGCCAACTGCTCCAGGACTTTTAGATTGGAAGGGTTCTTTTTCCCAGCTTCTGTTTTGAGATCTCTCCAAAGGGGCTCTATGAGATCTAGATCTGTACTCATTGCTGACTGGTTCATCACTCTCCAGTGCTTTGTCTTAAACCATTTCTGGGTGCTTTTTGATGTGTGCTTTGGGTCATTGTCCTGTTGTACGACCCATTGCCTCTGACGGAGACCCAACTTTCTGACACCGGGCCCTACATTCCACTCCAGAATTCATTGGTAGTCTTCAGATTTCATAATCCCATGCACAGGGTCAAGATATCCAGTGCATGAAGAAGCAAAGCAACCCCAAAACTTCAGTGAACTTCCACAATGTTTGACTGTAGGGACTGTATTCTTTTCTTTAGAGGGTTATTTCTTTTTCTGAAAACAGTAGAATAATTAGCTTTAACCAACAAGCTGTCATTTTGTTTTGTCTGTCCACAGCTCAGTCTACCAAAAGAATTTTGGCTTCCTCAAGTTTTTTCTGGCAAACTCTTTGATCAATTTTTCTCTTTCGTATATGTCAGGGAGGTTAGCAACAATGCCATGAGCTGTGATCTTCTTGACAATGTTGCACAGTGGACACAGGAACAATAAGATCTTTGGAGAAGGACTTTTAACCTTAAGATCGTCCTTGCTTTTGCACAATGTTTGTTCTCAAATCCTCAGTGGCACACAGACAACACAACAGAAAAGTGGAGTCAATTTTTCACAATTTTAATTGGTTGCCGGTGTGATTTCTACATAGTCAGCACCTGGTAATTGATACAGGCGAGTTTATTTACAATTTACAGGAGCATCACAAACTTGGAATGCAATTTGTTTTTAAAGTTTTAAGAAGGTGCCAGCAGTTTTGTCTGTCCATTTTTGGAGTTGTGTGAAATGTGGCAGATTTAGCTTTTTGTTTCTCCACTTTTTTGTGTCATACCAATACAAAACATAAGATATAAACATGAGAATGCATAAACATTTATAATTGCAACAATTTTCTGGGCAGAGTGGTGCATTATCTGACAGAAATACCTACATAACTGTATATAGTTCCAAATAGCAACTGAAGATGAAATCTTAAGTCATGCTGAGAGAAGCAGCCAAAGCACTACAATCAGCACTATAATAAGCTCCAGACTACACAGTGCCTTGCAAAAGTACTCACCCCCCTTGGCATTTTTTGTGTTTTGTTGCGTAACAACCTGGATTTAACATGGATTTTTTGAGGATTTGCATCATTTATTTTACAGAACATGCCCAAAACTTTGAAGATGGTGTTTTTTTTATTGTGAAGCAAACAAATAGGACAAAATAACAGAAAAAGTCAATGTGTATAGCTATTCACCCCCCTAAAGTCAATACTTTGTAGAGCCACTTTTTTGCAGCAATCAAAGCTCCAAGTCACTTTGGATAAATTTCTATCAGCTTGCCACATCTTACTACTGGGATTTTTGCCCATTCCTCCTTGCAAAACTGCTCAAGCTCCTTCAAATAGGATGGTTTGCGCTTGCGAACAGCAATCTTTAAGTCTGACCACAGATTTTCTATTGGACTGAGGTCTGGGCTTTAACTAGGCCATTCCAACACATTTACATGTTTCCCCTTAAACCACTCAAGTATTGCTTTAGCAGTGTGTTTGGGGTCATTGTCCTGCTGGAAGAAGAACCTCCGTCCTAGCCTCAAATCACGCACAGAGTGGTACAGGCTTTGCTCAAGAATATCTCTGTATTTAGCACCATCGATCTTTCCCTCAACTCTGACAAGCTTCCCAGTCTCGGTAGCTGAAAAACATCCAAACAGCATGATGCTGCCACCACCATGTTTAACTATGGGGATGGTGTTCTTTGGGTGATGTGATGGGTTGGGTTTGCGCCAGACATAGCGTTTTCTTTGATGGCCGAAAAGTTCAATTTTAGCCTGATCAGACCACAGCACCTTCCTCCATACATTTTGGAAGTCTCCCACATGCCTTTTCACAAACTCAAAACGTGCCATTTTGTTTTTTGCTGAAAGTAATGGCTTTCTTCTGGACACTTTGCCATAAAGCCCAAATCTTTGGAGTGAATGGCTTATGTCCTCCTATGTACAGATACTCCAGTCTCTGCTGTGGAACTCCTCCAGGGCTACCGTCGGTCTCTGTGCTGCCTCTCTGAGTAATGCCCTCCCTTCCCAGTCCATGAGTTTTGGTGGGCGGACGTCTCTTGGCAGGTTTGCTGTTGTGCCATGTTCTTTCCCTCTGGTTATGATAGATTTGATGGTGCTCCTGGGGATAATCAAAGATTTGGATATTTTTTTTATAACCCAACCCTGACTTGTACTTCTCAGCAACATTGCCCCTTACTTGTTTGGAGAGTTCCTTGGTTTTCATGGCACTTGAAAAAAAGTGGTGCCACTTGCTTAGGTGTTGCAGCCTTTGGGGCCTTTCAAAAAAGGTGTGTATATGTAGTGACAGATCATGTGGCACTTAGATTGCACACAGGTTGACATCATTTCACCAATTATTTGACTTCTGAAGGTAATCAGTTGCACCAGAGCTTTTTATGGGCTTCATAACAAAGGGGGTGAATACATACGCACATGCCAATTTTCTGTTTTCCATTTCTAAAAAATAGTTTTATGTATATATTTTTCTCATTTCACTTCACCAACTTAGACTATTGTGCTCTGATCCATCACATAAATTTCAGATTAACAAAACACTGAACTTAAGGCTGTAATGTAACAAAATAGGTAAAAAGTCAGGGGGGTGAATACTTTTGCAAGGCACTGTATAAGAATGCAAATGTCAGTTCCATAAAAAATAGTTCCATAGAATATGTACAGTCAGGTCCATCAATTTTGGGACATCTACACAATTCTAATCTTTTTTGGCTCTATACACCACCACAATGGATTTGAAATGAAAAAAACAAGATGTGCTTTGACTGCAGATTTCCAACATTAATTTTAGGGTATTTACATCCAAATCAGGTGAACAGTGTAGGAATTACAACAGTTTGTATATGTGCCTCCCACTTTTTAAGGGACCAAAAGTAATGGGACAAATTAACAATCATAAATCAAAACTTTCACTTTTTAATCCTTTGCAGTCAATTACAACCTGAAGTCTGGAATGCATTGACATCACCAGACGCTGGGTTTCCACCCTGGTGATGCTCTGCCAGGCCTCTACTGCAACTGTCTTCAGTTCCATGCTTGTTCTTGGGGGATTTTCCCTTCAGTTTTGTCTTCAGCAAGTGAAATGCATGCTCAATCAGATCCAGGTCAGGTGATTGACTTGGCCGTTGCATAACATTCCACTTCCACCAAACTCTTTGGTTGCTTTCGCAGTATGCTTCGGGTCATTGTCCATCTGCACTGTGAAGCGCAGTCCAATTGAGTTCTGAAGCATTTGGCTGAATATGAGCAGATAATATTGCCCAAAACACTTCAGAATTCATCCTGTTGCTTTTGTCAGCAGTCATATCATCAATAAATACAAGAGAACCAGTTCCATTGGCAGCCATACATGCCCACGCCATGACACTACCACAACCATGCTTCACTGATGAGGTGGTATGCTTTGGATCATGAGCAGTTCCTTTCCTTCTCCATACTCTTCTCTTCCCATCACTCTGGTAGAAGTTGATCTTGGTCTCATATGTCCATAGGATGTTGTTCCAGAACTGTGAAGGCTTTCTTAGATGTTGTTTGGCAAACTCTAATCTGGCCTTCCTGTTTTTGAGGCTCACCAATGGTTTACATCTTGTGGTGAACCCTCTGTATTCACTCTGGTGAAGTCTTCTCTTGATTGTTGACTTTGACACACATACACCTACCTCCTGGAGAGTGTTCTTGATCTGGTCAACTGTTGTGAAGGGTGTTTTCTTCACCAGGGAAAGAATTCTTCGGTCATCTACCACAGTTGTTTTCCGTGGTCTTCCGGGTCTTTTGGTGTTGCTGCACTCACCGATGCATTCTTTCTTTTTAAGGATGTTCCAAACAGTTGATTTGGCCACACCTAATGTTTTTGCTAGTGACAGCTCTTTGGATCTCATA
The DNA here is from genome assembly GCF_965119305.1 of Pelophylax lessonae. Classification (NCBI taxonomy): domain Eukaryota; kingdom Metazoa; phylum Chordata; class Amphibia; order Anura; family Ranidae; genus Pelophylax; species Pelophylax lessonae. Next base: position 144,238,834 of record NC_138776.1, read on the forward strand.
TTGAGAGTTGACAGCAACAGATTCCAATAGCACACTTGAAATTAACTCTGGACCTTTTATCTGCTCCTTGTAAATGGGATAATGAGGGAATAACACACACCTGGTCATGGAACAGCTGAGCAGCCAATTGTCCCATTACTTTTAGTCCCTTTAAAAAGTGGGAGGCACATTTACAAACTGTTGCAATTCCTACACCTTTCATCTGATTTGGATATAAATACCCTCAAATTAAAGCTGAAAGCCTGCAATTAAAACACAACTTGTTTGTTTCATTTCAAATCCATTGTGGTGGTGTATAGAGCAAAAAAGATTAGAATTGTGTCGATGTCCCAATGTTTATGGACCTGACTGTATATCCTGAGGAGGAAACAACAGACTTTAACATGGGAATTAAGCAGCTACACAGCCCGAAATATACATGCAAGTACCTGTTACCGATGAGGACTTGCCCTGTGGGAACAGACTGATATATTAAAGCCTGGTTTCTATTTGCTATAATAATCCTCTAGTAAGAAGCTGCCCTGCTGGATAGTAAAGAAGGTTTTGCTGATAGGACTCCAGGTTTCACCAGGTTCATAGCGGTTCTGAGCACCATACCCCCCAGTTGGGCAAGTCCTTCAGGAAGCCTTTATAGGGATCTAATCCAGGGCTGTATAGTGCGGACATAGAGTTTCAGTCACTGTCAAGCTTTGCATTACTCTCCTCTCCTACAGCCAATCTCTGCCAGGATGTCAGCATCAAGTGCAGGCAGTCAGTAAAAAACAAAATTTTTCATCTACCTTTACGTGAACTTTATCAAGGTATGTAAATTTTAAGAGTGGCTGCACAGAATCACAAATCCTTTGGCAGGTAAAACCACTCCCATGTACATTATGTACTTTTCTATTTGCCTAGAACACTAAACTACTAAACTCCAAGGCACTTTTTATTGTCATTGTAGTTGACTTAACTGCTGCAAGTTATTTTATTTATTAGTAGAAGCATTTATATAACATCAATTTATTCAATGCTTTGCATACTGTACATTCAGTCCCTGCCATCAAGGAGCTTACAATCTAGGGCAGTGGTCTCTAAACATGGCCCCTTTGCTTGCCTTTATCGGGCCCTTGTGGGACTATTCCTCTCACTGGTAGGACGCATTAATCTTCCCACTAACACCAGCAATGAGGCACTATTTCTTCCACTGACACCAAAAGTGGGAAATAATTCTTACCTCTGACACAAAGAATGGGGCATGATTCCTCCTAATACCAATCATGGGGTACTATTCCTCCTAATGACACCAATGATGGGGCACCATTCCTCCCACCCATTTCAATTATGGGACACTATTTATCCTCCTACAGGTGCTATGTAATTTTCTTTTACTCCTGCTGATCACCAAACCTGAGGCATTATCTACATAACTATATGACTTGACTTATACTTTTGGCTCTGGGGCATTTTCTTCTCCCGCTGGCCACAGTCTGGCCCCCCTAATGTCTGAAGGCCAGTAACTGGCCCTTTATTTAGAAAGTTTGGAGACCCCTGATCTAGGGTCCCTATCTCACATAACCCACATAAGCACAGAGGGAACAAAAACTCCATAAAGATAGTGTCCTCACTAAGATTCGAACCAAGGACCCCTTTGTTGCAATGCAGAAGTGCTATAACCGATCAACTTAACTTGAGTTATTGACAAACACCCCACCCCAATTTTCACCTTATTTAATTGATGACAAGAATAATTTATAACCCAGAAGAGAAAAAGGTAAGTCAGAACACTCAGTTCAATTACCATAGAGGTATGAACTACTGCTATGGCATGATCAGTGGTGTGGCACATTACACATTTTTCAAATAAATAAGTGCTAAACAATGCCGAATGAGTTGTGTTTTAATATTTCCAGTGGTGCTCTGATTTTCCGTAAACATTTCCAGATGAGATTAACTCTGTCAGCAATCAGACTCCTAATGCTTCCCATTATATTTAGCAGTCAGAGGCAAAGCATTATACAGACCACCTCTTTGGTATTTCAGTGTTTATAGGCTTTTAAAGTAAAGTTACAGTCAAATGAAACCTTGGGCAGTCTGTAACAAATAATTGCTCAGCATTTAAAAGCTTCATCCAACCCTTGTTGTGCAGAGAAACAAAATTGGACACGAAGCTGCGTAGGCGTGTTAGAATTTTTAATCATATGGAAACAAAAAGACCTCATATATGGATCACCTGGAAGAAGAAGTTTCTTTTTGTCCCTCCTGGCAACCAACTGGCTTCTCTCTTTCCAGTTGCTTGCTCAGGTTGTAAAATCAAAAAGGAAAATTGTATTTTAAGCTAAAGTATATAAATGTAGGTTCCTCTACTTAAGACCTAACTCAGCATTTAACGTCCCTTTAATACTTTCCTACCCAGCCTATTGTAAAATGATGGCCAGTCGGGAGCACTGTTGTTCTGGGAAGACGTCATAGGACATTCCCCCAGGATCGGGCCACGCTCTGGCATGATCTGTCATCTGTGGGCTCCACTGGACACAGCCGATGACAAATCACTGTAACAGCCGCTGCTGGTACCATGTGACTGCTGTGGCCAATCATAGCAGATCACTTGATAGTTGTACAGAATGAAAGGCTTTGATTCATGCCTTTCACTGTTTACAATTATGATGAGCTCTGTGATTGGTCACAGTCATCACATGGTATAGACAGGACCAATCTGTACCATGTGAATAACGGTGGTCAATCACAGCTCTTCACAATAGTAAACACTGAATGAGAAGTTTTCATTCAGAAAAAAAAATGTTTTTTTAACTGTGTAAGATGCACAGTTATAAGCAACCGTAGTGAGTAAAAAAAATAATCCTGATTATCTCCCCAGAGTAGTACAGTGTTACTATAGTATTGTTCTGGTCACTGTATATTAACAAAAAAAAAAAAAAAAAAAAAAGTAAAAAAAAATAATTGTATTTTTTATTACCTGATTAACACCACGCACCATTTAAAATGATGATGCTGTACTGCACTGATGACAGAATGTAAAACATTTTGTACATTTTTTTTTTTTTTTTTTACATTTCTTCATTTTCACAAAAATTGTGACAAAATTACAACTTAAAAAACAAAACTCGCCATGTCTCTTACTAACACACACACACATCATAGGTTGAACTGGATGGACTGATGTATTTTTTCAACCTCACAAACTATGTTGCTAAATACCGTTGACTGTCTACTTTTCAAAAACGGGGTCATTTGGGGGATATTTGTACTGTTCTGGCATTTTCGTGCCTCAAGAAATTAGATAGGTCATCAGCACATCGGGACTAATCAATTTTTAGATATATAGTACAGTATATCATAGGTGCCAGGCTTTATAACTTTCCTGCAGACTAAATAATATACATTTATTTGGGTTATTTTTACCAAAGAAATATAGCATTACACATTTTGACCTAAATTTACGAAGATTATTTCTAAAATGTTATAACAAGTTTTTTTTTTTTTCAAAAAATGTTGGTCTTTTTTCAAAGCAGCAGAGATTAAATATCACTGAAAGAAAGCTCTATTTGTGTGAAAAAAATTATAAAAATTTCATATGGGTAGTGTTGTCATGCGCTGAAAGCTGAAAATTGGGCAAGAAGAGAGTAAAAGTGTCCGGAATTGAGGTGGTTAAAGTGATTGTATATCCTTACATATACCCAGTGAAGTGAGTGGCCTCAGGTGATACACATGAAGAGATTAAACAAATCCTCCTACATACAGTGGGTATTGAAATTTAAAATAATCACATTTTATTGCTTTGCAGCCTGAAATAAAGACAGACACTGTTTTTGTTTTACCCAGCAGTAATTACTTATAACAATATATAAGATCCAAGTGAAAGATATAGCACCGTGTCAGAAAAAAAAAAAAAAGAATTCAAAAACAATCACTGGAGTTGGAAAATATATCACCCACTTGTGTAAGTATTTTGTTGAACCACCTTTTTCTTTATTTACAACCTTCAGGCTCCATTCACACTTGTGCAACCTGTCATGCAACTTTGGACATCAAAGTTGCATGACAAGTCATTCCCCATGTTTTCCAATGATACCCATTCATAAATGTGCGACTTAAAGTTGCAGCAACTTCAAAGTAGTTCATGCAACTTGAGTCATAGACTTCAATGTTAACCCTCAGAAGCTGAATGAAAGTCATACATAAATGTTAAACAACGCAACTTATGTGAAACACTTGTCCATTATCACTGGTCAAAGCCAAAGTCGTATCCAAGTTGCACCCATCCAAAGTTTCATCAAAGTTGCACTCCAAAGTCTGTGCAACTATGGTGTTGTACAAGTGTGAATGGAGCCTTAGTTTGTTGGGATAAGTCTCTAGTAACTTTGCACATCTAGACTTCGCAATATTTGCCCACTCTTCTTTGCAGAACTGATCAAGTTAGGTTAAATTTGATGGTAACTATTAGTGGACTGCAGTCTTCAAGTCATTCCACGGATTTTCAATAGGGTTTAACCACCGCATACTAACGTAGGTCTACATCGGTAAACTTTGCGGTAGTGTACCGGGATGATGCCTCTAGCTAGAGACACCATCCCGGTACCGTGGTTTGAAGCCGACGGTTGGCTTTCCGTCGGTACCAACCGATGCGGCTCGGGAGCCGCTCGATCGGTACCCGGGGGGGCGGGAGGGGACGTCCCCCCCCCTCCCGTCGCCTTCCGTGGCTTTGCTGGGTGGGACGGGAGCCCCGAGCACCCAGCTGGCGCGTCCGCCGGCTGGATGGAGTCCCGATGAATGCCGGAAACGGCATCGATCGGGTCTCCGTTGACGTAACCCGGAGGCGGCGTCCATGACGTCACTTCCGGGTTACTGTGCTGCAAAAGGCGGCAAATTTGAAAATCGGCTGTATGCAAAAACGCCGTTTTTGGCGTTTTGCATACAGGGAAGTGTAGTGGAGGGGTCTAGGGTCTTTTAGACCCTCGATCCCTCCATAAAGTGTACCTGTCACACATATTGCTGTCACAAGGGATGTTTACATTGCCTGTGACAGCAATAAAAGTGATCAGATTTTTTTTTTTTTTTTAAAAACTGTAATAAAAGTTAAAAAAAATAAATAAAATAAATGGGAAAAAAAAAAAAAAAAAATTTAGCCGCCCTCGTCACCGTTAGCTCGCGCACAAAAAAAAACGTATACGCAAGTCGAACCGCAAATGAAATCGCTGTTCAAACCACACGTGAGGTATCGCCGCGATCGCCAGAGCGTGAGCAATAATTTTAAAAAAAGAGCTACACTCTAACTCTAAACTGGTAACCGTTAAATAAATTTAAAGCGTCGCAGATTGAGATCTCTATTGATCGTAGTTTGTCGCCATCCCACGGGGGGGGCGCAATTTTAAACCATAACATGTTGGGTATCTATTTACACGGCGTGACATGTTCTTTCACAATATACAAAAAAATGGGCTAACTTTACTGTTTAGTATTTTTTAAATGCAGTGAAATGTGATTTTTCAAAAATTTTCCAAAAAAATGGCGCTTTAAAGACCGCTGCGCAAATACCGCGTGACAAAAATTATTGCAATGACCGACATTTTATTCTCCAGAGTCTTTGCTAAAATAATATATATAATGTTTGGGGGTTCTAAGTAGTTTTCTAGGAAAAAATACTGGTTTTAACGTGTGAACAAAAAGTGTCCGAAATAGGGCTGGGGCTTAAGTGGTTAAGTCTGGGCTCTCATTCACCTTTTTCTCCTTCAACCACTGTGTGGTCATTTTTGCTGTGTGCTTTGGGTCAGCCATGCTGGAAAGTAAACCTTCTCCTCATTAACAACTTTCTGGCAGAGGTCAGCAGATTTTCCTCAAGAATTTCATGGTATTTTGCTCCATCCATTTTCCCTTCTATCCTGACAGGATGGTGTTGAGGCCAAATAATTAGGTATCTATTTACTCGGTGTAACATCTTTCACATCATACAAAAAAATTGGGCTATGTTTTTTGTTTTTTTAAAATCATTCAAGTGTATTTTTTTCCCATAAAAAAATTGCCTTCGAAAAAACACTGCGACATAAAAATTTTTAACAACCGCCATTTTATTCTCTAGGGTCTCTGTTCAGAAAATATATAATGTTTGGGGGTTCTAAGTAATTGTCTAGCAAAAAATAATGATTTTAACTTTTAAGCTACAAATGTCAGACAAAGGCCCAGTCAGCAAGTGGTTAAAAATAAATTCATAAAAGTGCATCAAAAATGCGGCAAGCAGGCTTCTTAAATGCACATAAAACGCATAGGTGTAAATGCAGCCTAAAGCCTCGTACACACGCAACGATTATAAGCTGACCGATTGTCCGACTTTTGTCCAAGTTGTGTTTTGTTGGTTGGAATGTGCCTAGACTGCACACAAATTTTCTCGGCCAACAAAATTCTACTTCAGAAGTGATGTCATGTGTTGGTTTGTTTTCTTTGTGTTTTTTCTTCACTGAGCTTGCCCAGATTTGCTCAGCAGATTTTTCCCTGTCGAAATCTGTACTGACTGCACGAAAATCGGCCGTGTTTGTGTTGACGGCCAACAAAAATTTTATAGCTTGCACACCAGATTTTTTTCGGCAGAAAAGTCGGAGTTGGTTGTCAGAAGCATCATACTAACAAGCCGAAAATCGGCAGATCGGACGTTGGCCGAAAACTCCCTGCCAATTTTCGACGCTTGTGTACGGGGCATAAGGCTAGAGCCACAAAAGTAACTTTCGATCTTGCAATAGTGTTACTACAATTCCTTGGATTCCATTGTTTGACTAGCAACAAACTGCTGATTCATCACATGACTAAACCATATCAGTCACATCACAGGTATTAGGACTATTTTAAATTGCAACCATGATTAATCCTATGTAGATCCTTCTTCCCAAGTTTTGTGCAATTTTAAATATAGAAAATGATCAAGTATACTCTCCCTGGTTTTAAAAACAATTGATTGCCAGAACACAAGTTATTGGAGGGAAGAGTTTGTGCAAATTCAAAGAATCTCGTGACATTTAATGATTGTTCAAATGTTTGTTTTTTATTTTTTGCCATGAGCTTGGTTCACATGTAATGCGCTTAGCTGATAATCAGATCTTCTCACATGGACTTACCTAAAGCAGGCCAAATTATTTTCTGCAGGGACTGGTAGCCAAATTATGATCTGTGTGTGGCCATCCCTACTCCGTAAGTCCACAATTTGATTGACTTCTGTTAAAGGAATATGTTGGAAAATTTGCCTTGATTAGTGGCATGTGCCACTGTCAGAATACAATGTCCTTTTTCTGCATGCCACCTTTGCAGCACTGATCGTGTAAAAGTAAGGTATTAATGACATGTACGCAGTCCAAAAGTACTTACAAGGGACTTATAACTTGCTCTTGAAAACATTTTCAGGAGACCTCTGTAGTCGCCACACATCTCGCACTGCAAGCCCAGCCTTATTAAGCTCTCCGAAGCTCCGTAAGTCCCCAAATTGCACATATCTGTCTAGTGCTGCTTGAATGATGGCAACAGGGACACTGAAGTTTAAATGGGGGTATGTTGCTCCTGTATTGTTATCCCTCGTGTTACTAGCAACAATCCCTAAAATAAAGAAAACATAAGAAAAATACTGACGCAAAATATAAAAATGGACCCAGGCTAAGAGAAGTAAATAAAGAATACTGCTTCAAGTGTTTATAAAAACCTAAACATTTCTACAAGTCCTAATTTGTGGTATTCTCATGGTTTGTATCTACCAAGATGTTAACACGTTGTTACCTGTTTGCAACCCCATATGTGGGAGGATATCCTTCCCATTCACATGATATGATATTGTAATTTGTAACTTCTGCTTTTTCCTTTGACCTAATAAAATTTAATTTAAAACTTAAAAAAAAAAAAAAAAAACATTGTTTATCCAAATGCATTGTTTGCATTAGGGTAAAAAATGTTTAGGCATCAGTACCACCCCCCCTCCCCTTACCTTTTTAAAAACGTACCTGAGCCCTCGTTCAATCCAGCACCGTGCCCATCTGCAAATCTTCTCTCCCCTCACTTCCTGGTCTCACTGGCTTTGCTAAGGCAGGAGGAACCATTGGCTCCTGTTGCTGTCAATCAAAGCCAGTGACGAGAGAGCAGGGGGACAAAGCCGAATCCAGCGAGGCTCAGGAGCGATGCCACATTAGTGTCCCCATAGAAAGCAGCTCCCTTTGAGGGCACTCGCTGGAGAGAAGGAGCCATGGACACTGGTGGGGGACCCAGGAAGAGAATGTTATTGTACAGAGCAGGTAAATATAAATCGGTTTGTTATTAAAAAAAAATAAAATAAATAAATAATAATAGCATTTACAATCACCTTAAATTTTAGGCAGTGATTGCAAACAGTTCATTGGGTAAAATCACAAGTAAGAAGCAGAACCTCCAGCTGTTTCAGATTCTGTATTGTGCCGCAGAGAGGTCCCAAAATTTCACAACTGGCTTGCAAGCAATTGAGGGACCCCTTGTGAAACTATCATTTACTTTATCTCACAAAAGTGAGTACACCCCTCACATTTTTGTAAATATTTTTAGTATATCTTTTCATGTGACAACACTGAAGAAATGACACTTTGCTACATTGTAAAGTAGTGAGTGTACAGCTTGTATAACAGTATAAATTTGCTGTCCCCTCAAAATAACTCAACACACAGCCATTAATGTCTAAACCGCTGGCAGCAAAAGTGAGCACACCCCTAAGTGAAAGTTTCCAAATTGGGCACAATTAGCCATTTACCCTCCCCGGTGTTACAAGGTCTCAGGTGTGAATAGGGAGCAGGTGTGTTAAATTTGGTGTTATCGTTCTCACTCTCTCATACTGGTCACTGGAAGTTCAACATGGCCCTTCTTGGCAAAGAACTCTGAGGATCTGAAAAAAAGAATGGTTGCTCTACATAAAGATGGCCTAGGCTATAGGAAGATTGCCAAGACTCAGAAACTTAGCTGCAGCATGGTGGCCAAGACCATACACTGGTTTAACAGAACAAATTCCACCCAGAACAGGCCTCGCCATGGTCGACCAAAGAAGTTGCGTGCACGTGCTTAGCGTCACATCCAGAGGTTGTCTATGGGAATTAGAGGTATGAGTGCTGCCAGCATTGTTGCAGAGGTTGAAGGGGTGGGGGGTCAGCCTGTTAGTTCTCAGACCATACGCCGCACACTGCATCAAATTGGCCTGCATGGCTGTGATCCCAGAAGGAAGCCTCTTCTAAAGATGATGCACAAGAAAGCCCGCAAACAGTTTGCTGAAGACAAGCAGACTAAGGACATAGATTACTGGAACCATGTCCTGTGATCTGATTATTTGTTTCAGATGGTGTCAAGAATGTGTGGCGGCAACAAGGTGAGGAGTACAAAGACACTTTTGACACTTTGGGCCCAATTTGGACATTTTGACTTAGGGGTGTACTCACTTTTGTTGCCAGCGGTATAGACATTAATGGCTGTGCGTTGAGTTATTTTGAGGGGACAGCAAATTTACACCGTTATACAAGCTGTACACTCACTTTTTATGGTAGAAAAGTGTAATTTCTTCAGTGTTGTCAAATGAAATAAAATAAAATATTTACAAAAATGTGAGGGGTTTACTCACTTTTGTGAGATACTGTATATTATGGATGATTCTAAATATAGCTATTAAAAAAATAAATCATGCCCATGGGTTGGCTTTCATACTTTTTGAGTTCATTTCCTCGAACAGTTTCCCCAGTGGACAAAGTATATGTAGTACTTTGTCCCATTTTCCTAGGTGCTGTCTAGGGCTAGCTGTGAGGTCAAACAAGGCATCCTCTCATCCCTCCACAGACATCCGGCAACTAACAAGGAGACTGCTGCTTTGACAAATGACACTTTACTCCATCTACAAGCACTTACCTAGGAGTCTGGAACATCCTCATACATTCTTTGAAAGACTCCTGTCTTGGCCAAGTGCTTGGTGATGGAGAAAAGTGCTATCTGTCAAAGCACCTATTTCTTTGATAGTTGCATTGTTGAACTGCTGTAGAGGGAGAAGGAGTGTCCTGTCTGACTTCACAGCTAGACATAGAGAGTACATAGGAAGTACTACATGAAAGGAACAGAACACAATAATAATACAAATTGAATGGAGATTTCTTCTTTAACTCCTTAGCGCTGGTTGTACACATATACATATACACACACACACACATATAAATATATATATATATGCACACACATATACATTATATGCACACACATATACTATATATATATATATATATATATATATATATATATTATATGCACACATATACATATATATATTATATGCACACACATATACTATATATATATATATATATATATATATATATATATATATATATATTATATGCACACATATACATATATATATATTATATGCACACACATATATATATATATATTATATGCACACACATATATATATATATATATATATATATATATATATATATATATGACCTCCCGGCATGTGGGCCTCAACGGCCAGCGGACGCAAATATGCAGCTCTGTGTAAACTACTTACCATGCCGAAAGCACACTCCCAGCAGGGATTGCTGAGCTCCTGATACATACTTGCAAAAGGGAGATTTTCGCTCATGTGACTGTTGTGACAGCCCATCACAGTGGTCACATGACCCGAATGCCTGTCTCCGCCCTCCCGGCTTTTGGAATTCCGCAAGGGCTGGGAGGCGGTAGGCGCCAAGGGGATTAAAAAGCAGTTATGGAAGTTCCCATATTTCTATGTTCACAGTGTCCATCTAGAACACTTCATCTGCTCAAATCGAAGTTGCAAATCAGTAGCACTGCTATACCCAAATCTAATCTACTTCCACAGCCAAGTCTTGGTACCAAGCAGCCTGAAACTTGGATACTGAAGAAAACACAAAAAAAAAAAAAAAAAAAAAAAAAAAAAAAAAACACAAACATCTCCCCAGCTATATGTTGTTGTTAGAGGTAAGTACATACGTGGTGTGTGTTTTTCTTTCTTCTCTCTCTTCCCCTCACAGACTGGATAGCATCTATATGTCTATGTTTTTCAAGTATGATTGATGGATAGTTATAAATTCTAGACACCAACCTATGTAATGTAGTTATATCTGCATTTTGGACTTCTAGATTGGAATTACATGTAACAAGGCATCTGTCGTTTGAAAATGTGAAGTCATGAAGAAGCAGGAATGACCACGAAATGCATTGACTATTTGGACAGATGACAATTTCTATTTGCTACTTCTAAATCTAAAAATATCTATACATGGGGATATCATTTCAGATCTGTGATTTTTAGGACTTTTTAAATTTTGGATGACATTCTGTAATAAAATATACATGTTTTTATGAATTTAGTGTAATTTGGATACTGATGGGCCATCCTTAAACAACCTTTACTTTCCTTTTTTTTCTTGATACGAATACTCCAGCACCCACCAAGAACTAAAATATCAGTTTGAAAACGTGTGAGTCTTTAACAGTTTGTGATTGGCTTCTGAAGCCAGTGGAAAAGTGACCATTTTATTTGGCTCATACAAGGTTCAATGAACATAAAATGTACATTTAAACTAAATAACCAGAACATTGTTCCACTTTTTACCTAGTAGTTCTCCAGACTGTACAGCAAATAAAGGTCCTCCACTGGAACCTCCATGAACAGCACAAGATGTCTGTAACATGACCGGGCCATCACCGACAGATATGACAGATGACAGGACTCCCGACGTTACAGATGGGCCACATCTTTCCCCCAGAGCCCCAAATCCAACAATACAGACATCCTCTCCTGCCAAAAAAGATGGTAAATTAACAGTTATGCCATATCATAGTATTATTAGGAAAATTTAGTATACAAAAAGTCACTCTACCATATTAGCTTTTTAATTAATAACTGTTCTCTTACTGGTAGGACCAGAGATCTAAATGTGATAACACAACACTAACTTAGCAGCTACCCTTAGTTCTCTAATTTTGTTTCCTGGAACCCAATCTTGCGCCAGGTCTGCTGTAAAACAAAAAGTATAAAGGCCATGCAGCTTTTTACAGAATTGTGGCAAATCAGATTTCTCCTTCTTCAGGTATAAAGGGAGAGAGCTGAAGCATAAAGTAAATAAGAATATCCTGATTTACAATAGGACCAATGCGCTGCAACCACGAGCCAAGCATTTGGTTTGTGGCTGCCTCGGGGGCCCCATTGTTTTGAATGGCCGAGTTTGAAAGAAAGAGCAAACTGTCAACCCAACATGCCTTAATTTCATGCAGGTGTGACGCAGGGCATCATGGGCACAGCATTTGAACAGCCCCTTCCAGCTGTATTGTAGACATTGCACTGCAGATATACCCACATTCACACTCAAACACACATGTTCAGGCCTTGTTCCAAAACTAACCCCATGAACATTGTGCTGCAGATATACCCACATTCACACTCAAACACACATGTTCAGGCCTTGTTCCTTCTTGGGAGGAACGGGACCTGAACATGTGTGTTTGAGTGTGAATGTGGGTATATCTGCAGCGCAATGTTCATGGGGTTAGTTTATAGTCAGCTGTAGAGTTTTAGCGACTGTTCGCTGTCTGTTAATCAGAAATTTTTCAATAAAGATTCCGTTTTGCAATTCTTACCCAGAGTAGAGTCTATTTTTGCAACCTTTCTGGGTGTGACCAGTTTTGCACCCCAACCCCCCCTTGGTCGGGTGTACTTCAACAGTTGGTTGCTTAGACTCCCCGGTCGATACTTGACCGTCGGGTTTTTAGATTACAGGAAGTATCATTCTCCAGCAGATGAGTCTGGATGATGTCTAGCGTCCCTAGATCATGTTTTCTACTGTTTACTTTATCATCCTGTCATGAGGACTTCAACCCCCAGCTTCATCCATCTGAAGAGCAGACTACACCAGCCAGCTACTGTGATATACCGATTATGTGCGGAAGACCACTCAGGCACAGGTAGGTGCTGCAATAGGAAGTTTGTGAGGTATCAGACCGAAGAAAAAAAAAAAAAAAAAAAAAGGATGACAGAATTTCTGGCATCTGAGATGACAGATGGCTGCTATATGAGGACTCCAGAAGGAAACCTCCCCTACTGGAAGAAAACAGAAATCTAGTCTCTGGAGAATTTCCTCACCTTGATCTGAACCCAACAATGTCTGATGGAACAAACTTGGGGAGTCAGTTAAGTTGTAGTCACTGTACTTACACCTCTGAGAATCACTGCAGACTGACCTGTTGCTTTGGTTTATTATAAAAAGGCTGTGTTAAAAAGTAATTTTTCCTATGCTCCCCTCCACTCCATCCCCCCAATAGTCAAACCCTAAGTAAACTCAGTGTATAATGGTGTAAGAGCTTATATAGGGTTGATGATGGCATCCTTTCCATGACTGGCCTATTTAGGGCCTGGTGACTAAACATGTAAAATCAGACTCTTTAGACAGTGCAACATTAGCCTTAAAATGGCAGTTGGTTGTCCACAATGTTTACTCAAAGACTGACCTGGCACAAGTATGCAGATCAGGATTTTGGAATTCACGCTGATTTTCCTGATCTGTGAACCTGGCCCAGAAAGTACTGTAGCCAGTGAAACAGCATAAAAGTCAGGTAATCAATATTTCCAGAAGCACAATAGTATTTCTTTATCCGTCATGTGATTCCATTCTATAACCAAAGGCAGAGAACAGAGATAAAGATGGGGCAGCACTGGAAATCTACTAAAATTGAGAAGAGACAGTGAAAACAATGTGGGGCAGTGCTGAATCTACTGCCATAGCTGTGCATTGTAAAATGTTGTTTAGCCACTTTAGATCCCTCAAGTGTATGAAATGGGTAGACTAGGTGGGTATAATAGTGTAAGAGAATGCAGTTGGGCAGGTCATATTAACAGAGCCTTCTATAGACCTATGAGACTTCTCTGCTAATCAATGCCTTTTTACATTCTCCTCTGTTTGAGATGCGTAAAAAAAAAAAGAAGATTCCTAGTCTAAGATGTAACGCTCAGTACCAACCACAAAAACCTAGAGACTCCGCATGTTCTGGAATAACTATGAATAACAAACCTGCACAGTAGCCAGATGCCAGAACTGGTTCAGGTATACCAGGTATTTCTTCTTCCAGTTGTATGACGGCAATGTCATAGGGAGAGGATTCCTGAGTTGAAAACACCACGTCACCTTTGACAGGATGAAACCTACAAAATGATTTCAGAAATTAATTTAAATTTTTGGCAAGACAAAGTCTTTTTGGGATTAACTAATGACAACAGCCCTTATGCGGTTTCTAGCATGGAGTGGAAAGAAACATAAATGCTACTAGTATGGAGGCAGCTTGCAACAAAAGCTAATGTTATGCTTTAGGAATAGAACATACCAGTTTTAAGGGTACTTTTTGCCTGTAAAATAGAAGTACCTACACTTCCAGTCAAAGCATGCTGGTAAAACAATGTCATCAGTCTGCTGCAGACAAGATGGATTTTCTCAGTTGACCCTCTGACTGATCGGTCACTACGAAAGATGGAAATTTGCTACTTTCCATCATCTGATAGGGCACTGCAAGGACCTCTGGAACAAAAAGGTGCTCCGTACTGCAAAAAATGAGGTAAGCTTTCTAGTGAGCGGGACCAACACCACACCATCCTTCGGGATACACCTTACTATTGGCTAGAAAGAGCACTCATCGCAGGTTCCAAGGTTTGGAATGCAGGGCTTTCCAGTAGACTATGATTGTTTGTTACCGCTTCCATCTTCTACCACTTACCGCTCTTACTTTTCTTTATTTCTTCTTCCACTTATTTAATTCTGATTATCTTTCTTAGATAATATTTTTACCTTGTTTTCTGGGTTCCTACCTGGTCATGTTTTTTTTTTTCCTTTTTCTTATCTTGCCTCATTTTGTTAAATGAAAGTCTCTATGTATAATGTTATTTTTAAAAAGCAAGACAGCACATTTTTCCTGATCTAATGCTTTCTTATTTGTAAAATGTTTAAAACCCAATAAATACTTGAAACGGAAAATAAATAGCTGTTTGTTTCACCATGTCCTTTGCAGACTGAATCTGAATGGGAGGGTTTGGTTTATTATAATCACCAGGTACATCCTCAGTGTTCGAATGAGAAAAGCTACAGTGTTGGGATCCCTTTAAAATCATTTAAGCCTTGAGGACTAGCTTGCCAAAACTGAAATCCCTATTCCAAGGGGTGCCAAAAAATTGACATTGTACCTTAGTGCAGACTAATAGAAAATGAGTGAGCCAATCACACAAGCAGGAAATTACATTTCTGGCATGTTCTGTACACCAAACGTGTACAGAAGACCTCCAGGTCGCCATGCTGCATTGAATTTACAGAAAATTACAAGTGGTTGCAGAGTGAAAATGATAGCCAATTTATAACAACATTGCTTATGTTATTGGATGCCTATAGTAATATATAGAAAAATGGTACCAACTTCCAGAAAAATGTCAATGTGAAAAAATAGAGGGGTAAGTGGGACCTCAAACTCCCCAGTTATAGAGGTACTCACTAGGGAAAGGGGAATGGGAATAACTGGATTTTTGGGTACCGGTATCTTTGTTAATTAGTATATCTTAGATAACTTTGTTAAAAAGGTATAGCTTTATTAAATATAAAAGACAATAGATAAATAATTTACAAAAAAATGACATACATCACATATAACTGACACAATTAGTATCTGCTAAAAAATGACTTGAAATGTGAAGAATAGTCAGAGTATCTCCACAGTGTTCTCTACATGTTTTGTGGACTACGCTGCTTCTTCAGGAGAATATAACAATAAATTTCAATCACAGTCTGAAGAATAAGACAAAAATAAATCAGCATCAAAAAATATATGACCAAAAGATGAAATATCTTTGTAATGTGTATAGGGGGAGAATCAACCTTACCTATGGTCACTGTAAGGCAGGGCTCGACAATCCCCGGGCGCCAGGTCGCATTTGCGACTAGAATTAGCGACCTGGCGTGCCCTGCAGAAGGTGTCCTGTCATTTTTGCACAGACTTTCGCGCCGTCCGAAAATTGAGGCCCCAGCTTTTCGGCCTACTTGAGATGAGAGAGGCTTCCAATGGGGAACTGGCGCCCTCATGTGGTGGCCGGTAGTAATGACTGTTTCCACTGCCTGTTTGTTCTCAATGCATTACCATCTCCCTGTCCAGTTAGTTACCTTTGACAGGGAGTGTGGTTATTATTAATTTAATTTATTTTTTAAATGTAAAAAAAAAAAAAAAATAATATTTTCTTCTTTTTTTTTAATTATTAAAAAAAATAAAAAAAAATATTTTTTTTCCCAATTATTATTAAAAAATAAATATTTTTTTTTTTTTTCCCTCATCGCCATGCCACAGCCGAAGACCCCTTTCACACGGGCTGTCTGTTTAGGTCCGCCTGTCAGTTTTTCAGGCAGACCTGATCGGACCCTTCATTCTCCTCTATGGAGCAGTAATCTGCCGCCATATGATCCTGTCCGCCAAAAGCAGACGGATGGTGGTTCTATTTTCTATCCATCCCGTGGATCGGATCAGATGGCATCGGATGGAAAGAGACAGACAGTCTGTTTTCATCCAATTGCGCTATAGAGGAGAGTGGGGTTCTAGTCGTATTTATGTGTAAATTTAGTATCCGTTTTAATAAAGCTTGGTTGTTAGTTTAAAAAAAAAAAAAAAAAAAAACTGGCTTCTAACTTTTTTGCTGGCTCCTAGATTTCAGGAAAATTTGTCAAGCCCTGCTGTAAGGCACAAAAACATTGCTTAAGTAGCATTTATATGCGCTATATTCTTTTATTTGCTTTTTTTCCATGGCAGTGGAGTAACCCTTTAAGGCTCTTTAAATATTCCTCGCCTACCTTTTAAAAGCATAGTGATCTCCACGTGTTAGGTTAGCACTCTGGATCTTCACAGAGACCTTGGATGAATGTCTCACCACATGTCGGCAGGTCAGCACTAGTTTTGAGTTTAGCAGAACTCCCGATCCCCACGACTGGCCGGAATCCACTAGAACAGCAACTGCCATCAAGTGTTCTGGGGGTCCTGCACCTTTCTTGGGTCTGTCCACAATACATCGCCCCATCTCCAATGCGGTCAATTCACTTTTTACAGCAATGTCTGCCTTGCCCAGTGCCTTAATAATGTTATTAAGGATATGGGTAATGGAACAAGCCAAAGCCAATCCTACCCATTCGTTTGCCTTCCAGCATAGCGGCGCCACAATAATTCCTATCAAATACAAACTTCCATTTTCCAACAAATACACGCCGCCGCCTTCTGACCCCGGTAGACAACGAGCATCAGTAAGCAGTACGACGTTTCCATCTCCGGCAATGTTGCTTAGGACTCCTTTACTAACGGTGTTTAGAAAGATATCGGTGTAGAAGGAGCCAAACGGAGAGCCGCATGCAAACACCGTACTGCCTTTTACCAGACTGGAGGAGTTCATGATGTCCAGTCTGCTCTTGGCTTGGGTAAGTGGGCTCTGCAATTTCAGAACAGCAAACCAATGAAGGTGTGCCAGATCTTTCTGGAACTCTCCATATTCTTTCTCATCTTCACTAGAAAACACCCAGCCATCTTCTCTCCTGAATAAGCTGGAATATGCCATCTGAAACTCAGGGCACGGTACTACCATGAGAAGGTCGGCCGTGCATTGCATTCGCTGGCTCTGCGGCTTTGACACGGGGACCAGGCCCAGTCCTGACCTCTGATCTGGATGGTTAGCATGGGTTCTGTGTTCTGAGACTATGTTGGCTTCCAATGGGCATTCCACCTGAATGAATAAATCTGGTGGGAAGTCATCTGATAAAAGCACAGCATCATCAGAGGCAGACAAAGGGAGATCCTTTTCTTTTATAAAAGGAAAAAACACAGCGGCCTGGCAGATGACAATCCCTGCACTCCGCTCTAAGATCACCCCACTGCAGCTCCACCATCCATCACCTTCACTTCTAGCTGGAGGACCAGGATTCTCACTTCTTCCTCTATACACCTCTGATGGGTCACCTCTGGGATCTGATCCACCATGGGATGATAGAGAGGTGCTGACAACACAGCCATTACATTCTGCAAGCAGCAGGTGAGACCTCATCATGGTAATGTGTGAGATCTGTACAATGGAAGTCTGAGCGATCAGTCATACATCACTCCATCTCCCTTCCAGCCATGATCATCATCCTACACATGCACGTTACAAGTATATAGGAGCCGTCCTTCTAGGAGATCTGCAACCCTGACATCAGCACGGGGCCGATCTTCATTGCCAGCACACAAAACACATTCAAAGTTCAATGACAGATGCATGACTAGGAAGTAGTTACTCCATGCACGTGCTGTTACTGGATAAGCCTCTCACCCAATAGATTGTCAGGCTAGGAGCAGCTGAGTCTCCCACCCAATAGGCTGCTGTGGTGTGAGTGGCTGAGCCTCCCACCTATTAGGCTGCCGTGCTATGAGGGGGGGTGAGCCTCCCACCCAAAAGCCTGTTGTGTAATGAGTGACTGAACAAGCCACCCAATAGGCTGCCGTGCAATGAGTGACTGGGCCAGCCACCCAATGGGCTGCCGTGCTGTGAGAAGCTGAGCCTCCCACCTATTAGGCTGTCGTGCTGCCTGTGAGGGGCTGAGTCTCCCACCCAGTGGGCCGCCGTGCTGTAAGTGGCAGAGCTTCCCACCTATTTGGCTGCCGTGCTGTGAGGGGCTAACCCTGCCACCCAAAAGGCTGTCGTGCAATGAGTGACTGCCAGCCGCCCAATAGGCTACTGTGCAATGAGTGACTGCCAGCCACCCAATAGGCTACTGTGCAATGAGTGACTGAGCCAGCCACCCAATAGGCTACTGTGCAATGAGTGACTGTGCCAGCCACCCAATAGGCTGCCGTGCAGAGGTACCGAGCCTCGCCCCAACACGCTGCTGTGCAGCGAGTGGCTGAGTCTCCCACCAGTAAGCATGTACTGTGCAGCGTTCACTGCAATACACTAATTGTCCTGAGGGGGCGCCAAACTCACTTCACACATCCAAGGAAGGTATAAAGTAAACGGACGTGTTTGTGTGACGTTCTTCTGTGTGGTTTGGCAAAATTATAACAGAGAACGGACAGCTGATTGTGAGAAGGCGGGGCTGAGGTGCGACGGGACGGAGGCACATATGCAGAGCTGGCGGAGGAGGCGGGACGGAGGTGCGGCCGTGTAATATATGCAGGGCTTAAGCGACTCCCTGTTTTATTATCTTTAGTAATTATCGTATTATTTATCCTTCGGATTTCATGACATTTAGTATTTCTATAATGCAAAATAAGAAATACTAAATGTAATGAAATCCTAAGGATAAATAATACGATAATTAGTAAAGATAATAAAACAGGGAGTCGCTAAAGTCCTGCATTTATTACACAGCCACGCCTCCGTCCCGCCTCCTCTATTCAGCTCTGCAGATGACGCGGCGGTGTCTTCCGTCCCACCTCAGCCCCGCCTCCTCTCATTCAACTGGTCGCTCTGTGTTATAAGTTTACCAAACCAAGATAATGTCTGGTGCGCATGCGCACTTGAGACTCCCATGACCGGAAGTGACGAGGTCCGATTTTTTCACGGGTCCGACAAAATTTTACAACACCACCTTCATGACTTCAGCAGGAAGTAAAGTGACAGAAGAAATTGGGTAAAGAAGGCTATTAATGGCAGAAATGTGTTCTGTTACCTCTGCGATAAGATAAGACTTCTTCCGGTCTAAGGCTCGGTTTCCACTAGTGCGACTTGCGGTGCGACTTGACACATGTCAAGTCGCACAGCAAGTCAAAACCCATTGTTTTCAATGGGGCCCGTTTCCACTGCCGCGGCTTCAGTTGCCGCGACCTCAAAAGTAAATCGTGTACTACTTTTGAGCGCGACTTCCCTCTATATATGAGGGACAAGTCTAACTGAAGCCGCGGTTTACTTTTGCTACGAAGTCGTGCTAGAAGTAGCACGACTTCGTAGCCGCACTAGTGGAAACCGAGGCTTAAAGTAGTTGTGAGTAGTTGTGTAAAGTAGTTGCTGAGTACACTTGCATTCGACTCCCACCTAATGTTAATAAAATAATTAGTCCCCCTACAGAAATATATATATATATACATATATATACACTGTATACACACATACATTTTATATATATATATATATATATATATATATACATACACACATTAAATATATATATATACACACACATTAAATATATATATACATACACATGTATAACTACATAAATATGACGGGGGACATGTTTACTGTGTTGGGGGGTCTGATCGAGGAAGAAGGAAGTCAATAAACTTCCCCCTCAGTTCTCTCCGGATTCTGTCTTCTCTCCCCGATTCTCCACCTCTAGGCTGGTGAATCTGGGAGTGTAAATTCTGGCACAGATCGCCAGTGAAGTGCGGAGATCGCAGCTTCATAAACTGCCCGTTTCTGTGTCACTCAATGACAGCTTCTCCGTGTGTGGAGATGATCAGCGGAGAACATGTCCTCCCCCGATCATCTCGGTTTCATAAACCAATAATGATCCGAGATGAGCTGCGATCATCAGGATCACTGCTCATCTCAGTTTCATAAATGGACGCCTCAATCAAAAGGTGGAACTAAACCCATTCATTTAATGGTCTCAAAAAACAGTTACATTCCTGGAACGTCAGGATGGCTAACTGTCACAAACTGTGAAACTATGAAATGTCTGGTGTCATAACTGATCACATGTGCAGCATCATGGCAGTTGCGGTTTAACTGCTTGCCGACCGCCCACAGTATATTTACTGCGGCAGTCAGCCCCTCCTGGGCAAAGCCTGTACGGCCATGCCCTCGCAAGTGACCGGCGGCTCCGATGTCCGCCGGCCACTCGCAATCTCCCGCTGGAGAGGGAGAAAGGCAGACGGCTAATGTAAACACAGCTGCCTGTCATTCTCCTGGTGTAACTGCAGAGATCATACGATCCTGCTATGTAGGATCGTATGTCTCTGTGGTTACATCACAAGCCACGCCCCTTGACAGTTAGAATCACGCCCCTAGGGACACACTTAACCCCTTGATCACTAATAAAGTTAACCCCTTCCCTGCCAGTGTCATTTTTACAGTAACAGTGCATATGTGTATAGCACTGATTACTGTAGTAATGTCACTGGTACCCCCAAAAAGTGTCAAAAATTTTAGTCAGGGGTCCGATCTTTCTGCCGCAATGTCGGAGTCACGCAAAAAAAAATTGCAGATCGCCGCCATTACTAGTTAAAAAAAAAAAACAATAAAAATGACACAAATCTTTCCCTTAGTTAGTAAACGCAATAACTTTTGCGCAAACCAATCAAAATACGCTTATTGCGATTTTTTTTTTTACCAAAAATAAGTAGCAGAAAACAAATTGGCCTAAAATATTAAAAAAATTTGATTTTTACATTTTTTTGGGGGAATTTCATATAAAAAATGTGAAAAATATTATTTTTTTTATGATTGACGCTCTTTTTTTGTTTATAGCGCAAAAAATAAAAATCGCACAGGTGATCAAATACCACCAAAAGAAAGCGCTGTTTGTGGGGGAAAAAAGGACATTGTTTTTATTTGGGTACAGTGTTGCACGACCGCGCAATTGTCCATTAAAGGCACACAGTGCCGAATCGCAAAATAGGCCCTGGTCTTTGAGCAGCCAAATCCTCCGGGGCTTAAGTGGTTAAACAGAAGCAGCATCCTTGGCTGTAAAGGATAGGAGGGTTTACTTCTGCTTTAAGGCTGTCAACAAATCAGCCTCTACAAACTCAGCAGTGCCTGAAAATGGTAGAGCAACCGAGCATGTGCAGAGCAGGGTGAGACCATGTATTACTGGATTTTAACCACTTATGTATGTCGGCTTGATAAAGTGGTTGTAAAGTGGAAGCTGCAGGCATCAGCCCAGGCCCGGTTTTTAGAGTCGTCAGTCGGCTTTCAGGAGATAACAACCGATGCGGCTCAACAGCCACTCGGCCATTATCCCAGCGAGCAGGAGGGCACAGCCTGCAATCTCCATCTTTGCAGCCTCAGCAGAACAGAAGGAATGAACAGGAATAGCTTTGTACAGAGCTTCCCATTCATTCACACACAAAGCATAGTAAATTGTTTACTATGCTTCCATTATTAATGAACACAGTCAGTGATCGATACAGATCATTGACTTTGTCCATTCAGAAAAGGAACATTCTCCGTTGCCCATCCAGCTGATGAGATAGTTGAGGGGGAAAGGGGGGGAGACAGCAGAAAGAAGAGGAAGCTAGATAGGAGGGGCACCATATAGAGGAATCGATGCCTTCAATTTTCCTCCTGCAGCTGCTAAATGTCTATGGGTGGGGGAGAGGAGGAGAAGCAGGCTTTCAGCAGCTGCAGGAGGAAAATGGAGGGCATTGGTTCCTCTATATGCCACCTCTCCTGTACAGGGGAGCAGCAGAGACCCCCTGGAGCATGGGGCCAGGTCGCAACTGCGACTCCTGTAGTTACACCCCTGGGGTGCAGCATAGGATACATTCTCACACAACTTAGTGCAGGAATTCATTATAAAACTCTGCTCATCTTGAGTGTACAGGTGAGGTTTGGTCACCAAGTCTCAGGTAGGATGGCATTGGACTAGAGGTCATCTGAGAAAGGAGGCCCCGCCTCCGAAACACGTTGTCATAGCAACAGACGTGGGACGTACAGTTGACCCACTCCTCCCTCCCCATCATCCTTAGCCTTCTGGGTAAGCCACGGCGCCCCTGCCTACAGTGACTGTCGGCTAGTCCGGGCGCATGCCCACCCTGCCGAGTACGCCGGGGCCCCATGTGAGGAGGACTTGAATTCCATCAGGGGATGTCACAGGAGCAGCGATCGAGCTCCGTGCTACTTGAAGGGGAATATTAAATGTACATGCCCACACCATCCGGGAATATGTGAGTGCAACTATTACTCAAGTCTTGTTTTATGTTTACAATAAAAACGTTATTATGCTAGGGCGGCTGTGCGCTTGTCTTCCTTTGAATCTTTGTACAGGGCTTTCATCCACCATCCAGAGGAATCGAGAGGAGCTGCAACAACCTGACTACCTACCAGCCAACTCCGAAGGACAAATTGGTCAGCGCATGAACTGGTGAAAAATCTTTTTATGCTTTTAGTATAAATTGACACAAGTGCATTTACACCCGCTGGTACATTGGAATGCAAAAAAAAAAACTGATAGGCGGACCTGATCAGATTGCCCATGTGAAAGTGCTCTAAGCCTCTGTTAACACCAATTCCGACTTTGAAATCGCACAATTTCAAAGCTGCATGTCGATGCAACTTGGCTGACATCTGTGAGACATGCACAGATGTCATTGTAAGTCACACCTGAAATCTGCAAAAATAGCGCAGGAACCTCTTTTTCAAATCGGTGCAGCACCGCAAAGTCAGCATTGCACCAATTTGAACAGTTCCATTGCCGACAATAGGGTGCGACTTGTCAAATCGCACCGGTGTAAACGGGGGCTAAGGACCAGTTCCCACCGGGAACGTTAATCCCACTGAAACATGGAATCAGTAGTGCATGTTTTACTTTAATAACACCAAACGCGCATGCTGGTCTAAAGCCCATCGCATGTGGGTATAAATCCTGCTGCAAGCCAATATCACTCAGCCGGTTCAGTCTCAGGAAAGATCCTGACTTTTAAGTTGGGATCCACCCAGGTTCCTAGGCTGGCAGCTGGCTCAGCCTCTATGAGCCGCTGGGAGGCTAAGCCAGCGGCTCCTGCCCCTCCACAGCCTGGCACTCTAGTGATCGCTGGAGGGGCAGACCAGAGAGCCAGCAACTGACAGTCACTAGCTCATTACAGGCCGAAGACAGAGAGCTGAGCCATCAGCGGTCTTTGATCAGTTCTCTGTGTTGGTGAGGTGGTGGGGGGGAAGCTGAAGCTAGGATCAGTGCTACTGCCATCTAGGGGAGGATTTTTTTTTATGTTTTTAACCCGATCCTGCCACCAGTATGCATAGCTGCGGCCTCACTGGACTGGGCTTTTTCCAGTGGGGCCACATAAATGTATACATCTTTTTGTGCTGGGAATGCGCCATGCTGCGCACTCCCTCCCAGCACAGAAACCGGTCTCTCACCTAGTTCCAGGACACCGGATCGCCTCTGGATTGGCTATCACCAGTGATCCTGCCCCTGTGTTTACTTCCCCTACTGAATGAGGAGGAAGATACACCATATTTTCCTCTCCTTGTAGAAGATGAAGATATAAATACAAAAAAGTGAGGAGAAAAAAAAAATAGATCAGGGTTAGATCTAGATCAGTGCCAGTGTTAGTAGTATTATGGTCAAGGCAAGAGTCAAGGTCAGGGTCCGTATACGTTTGGTGGGATTTTTATTTTTAAAAAAGCATTTTTTTTTTTTTTTAATTAGTGTCAATGTGTTGTAGGTAGATAGAATGAAAAAAAAAAGTATATGTACACCATTGCTTCTGGGCCCTACAACGGATACAAATAACACACATCTGTGGTATTGCTGCAATTGTCAGGAGCAGGAATTTTATTTTAGGTTATTCTATGGTGGTAAATCATGGTAATAGCGAGAAATATACAGCTAAATTTAATAAAAAAAATGTGTGTACTATGAGTACAAACAACAAATAACATACACATATGTGGTATCTCTGTGATCATCGGGAGCAGGAGAGTTTATTTTGAGTTGTTCTTTGGTGATAGGTTATGGTAGTAACAAGAAATATACAGCTAAATTTAAAAAAAATATATATTTTTTTTTTACTATTTTGGGCCAGTTTTCCCTTGCTACTAATAAAATTTGCCACCAAAAGAAAGCCCAATTTGTCCTGGAAAAAAAAAAAAAAAAAAAAAAAAAACAGGTATAAGTTACAAAATGATGTTCAGGCATTAACATTTGTTTTACCCTCCATCACTAAGAAGCCCAAAAGCCGTGCTTCTCTTTTTATACATCCAGGTCCCGGTATACTGTAGCTCATAGTAGTGAGGCACATTTAGCTGTGCATGTTCTGTACTGTTGAAGATGTTTCACCATTCATCCAAGTGTCATCTTTAGTTCTAAATTGAATGGGCTACTTGGATCCAACAATGACGTGGAAGACACTTTGGGATGAGGGTATTTTTAAGCGACCCTTCTGTGTCCTGAACATTGCAGTTGTGTAAATGGATACAGCTCATAAATAGAAAGGCAATGTCAGGCATTTACTAGGATTGCAAAAGCTCCAGTATGTTTTGAACACCTCAGCTTGAAAACAAAGGTAAACAAACAACTTGTTACAAGGAGGTTCATTTACTAAAGGCAAATACACTTTGCAAGTGCAATTGCACTCATTTTCCCCAGAGCTTAGTGGATGTGGTGAAACTTCAGTTTGTTAAAAACACCCAATCGGCTGCAAGGGGAAAAAAAAACCTTCATTCTTTGCTTGTATATGATTGCTTGTATATGATTGGATAATGGAAATCAGCAGAATCTCACCACATTCCCTAAGCTCTGGGGAAATAATTGCAACCATGCTTGCAAAGTGCACTGTCTATTTAGCTTTAGTAAATCAACCCCAATGCCCAAGTAGCAATGAAGTTAGTAGGTTTGTGATTTAAACATGTTATACTAACCTGCTCTGTGCAATCGTTTTGCACAGTGCAGTCCTGATCCTCCGGTTCTTGGGTTCCTCGCCGATGCTCCTGGCTTCTCCCAGTCGCAAGCCACCTGCAATGGGGGCACTCATGCATGCTCGCTCCTGAGCCCCACTCTGTGTGTCATCACTGGCTGTGATTAAGTGAAGCAGGAACCAATGGCTCCTGCTGTTGTATCTGAGCCAAAAAGGAGAGGGAGAACACACAGAGCCTCTGCTCTCATGCACACGGCAGGAACCAGGCGAGCTCAGGTAAGTATGGGGGGGGGGGGGGGGGGGGCTGCTGGAAAAGCTGCATGCAGAAGGTTTTTCTTTTTACCTTACTGCATAGAATGATAAGAAACAGTAAGGTAAGAGAAAAAAAAAAAAGAAAAAAAAACCTTCTGCCTTTACAACCACTTTAAACATCTATTAGTAACCCCATCCACTATTAACACGCCTCAATTTTTTATGTGCCCACCTTTTTCCTTGTTTTTCCCCTGCCCAATCACCCATCATTGCTAAAGCATGCTTTACAACCAGGGCAAATAAAAGTAAAAATTGGCCAAAGTAAACAGCTTTTATACAAACCCAATTCCAAAAAAGTTGGGACACTGTACAAATTGTGAGTAAAAAAAGGAATGTACTCATTTACAAATCTCATAAACTTATATTTTATTTACAATATAATATAGATAACATATCAAATGATGAAAGTGAGACATTTTGAAATGTCATGCCAAATATTGGCTCATTTTGGATTTCATGAGAGCTACACATAGTTGGGACAGGTAGCAATAAGAGGCTGGAAAAGGTAAATGTACATATAAGGAACAGCTGGAGGAACAATTTGCAACTTATTAGGTCAATTGGCAACATGATTGGGTATAAAAAGAGCCTCTCAGAGTGGCGGTGTCCCTCAGAAGTCAAGATGGGCAGAGGATCACCAATTCCCCCAATGCTGCGGTGAAAAATAGTGGAGCAATATCAGAAAGGAATTTCTCAGAGGAAAATTGCAAAGAGTTTGAAGTTCTCATCATCTACAGTGCATAATATCATCCAAAGATTCAGAGAATCTGGAACAATCTCTGTGCATAAGGGTCAAGGCCAGAAAACCATACTGGATGCCTGTGATCTTCGGGCCCTTAGACGGCACTGCATCACATACAGGAATGCTACTGTAATGGAAATCATAACATGGGCTCAGGAATACTTCCAGAAAACATTGTCGGTGAACACAATCCACCGTGCCATTCACCATTGATGGCTAAAACTCTATATGCCAAAAAAGAAGCCATATCTAAACATGATCCAGAAGCGCAGGCGTTTTCTCTGGGCCAAGGCTCATTTAAAATGGACTGTGGCAAAGTGGAAAACTGTTCTGTGGTCAGACAAATCAAAATATTAATGTTTTTTTGGAAAACTGGAACGCCATGTCATCCGGACTAAAGAGGACAAGGACAACCCAAGCTGTTATCAGTGTTCAGTTCAGAAGCCTGCATCTCTGATGGTATGGGGTTGCATGAGTGCGTGTGGCATGGACAGTTTACACATCTGGAAAGGCACCATCAATGCTGAAAGGTATATCCAAGTACAACATATGCTCCCATCCAGATGTTGTCTCTTTCAGGGAAGACCTTGCATTTTCCAACATGACAATGCCAGACCACATACTGCATCAATTACAACATCATGGCTGCGTAGAAGAAGGATCCGGGTACTGAAATGGCCAGCCTGCAGTCCAGATCTTTTACCCATAGAAAACATTTGGTGCATCATAAAGAGGAAGATGGGACAAAGAAAACCTAAGACAGTTGAGCAACTAGAAGCCTGTATTAGACAAGAATGGGACAATATTCCTATTCATAAACTTCAGCAACTTGTCTCCTCAGTCCCCAGACGTTTGCAGACTGTTATAAAAAGAAGAGGGGAGGCCACACAGTGGTAAACATGGCCTTGTCCCAACTTTTTATGAGATGTGTTGATGCTATAAAATTTAAAATCAACTTATTTGTCCCTTAAAATGTTACAATTTCACTTTAAACATTTGATATGTCATCTATGTTGTATTCTGAATAAAATATGGAAATTTCAAACTTCCACATCATTGCATTCTGTTTTTATTCACAATTTGTACAGTGTCCCAACTTTTTTGGAATTGGGTTTGTATTTGATATGAAGCAAGATATGATTGGTCTTAAAGTAGAATCAAAGTCAAATACTTTTCATTTTGGATAGAGTAAGGGTGGCCATACATTATACAATTTTCTTAAAGATTTACCAAAACCATATACAATGAGGTCAAACCTAAACACTTTCAAATTTGTATGCAATTAGGCAGGTCCTTGCACTGCATAGCTGAAGGTAAATCTAAAGGAAGTTGAACAAGAAAATTGTATAATGTATGGCCAGCCTAATGGAGGGCTATAACCCTTGACAGTTTTTTGCCATCTGTGTCCCATCGAGATTTCCCTTCACTTCCTGTCCTACAGCCAAAGTATTAAAGACTACTTTGAAATGCAACTCCTGTGTGAACTTAGTCTAATGGATGCAAGCAACGACTAAGAAAATAAGAAGAAAATATAGTAGCAGAAGTGCTGATTAAACCTTTTCTGCAAATAGAATAAAGGAAGGCACGGAGCTATGAGGAACAAAAATAAAAAGCTAGCATTTTGTAATTATAAAAAAACCCAGAGCAATGAAGATAAGGAAATCTACAAGATTAGGCAGAAAGAGGCCAAGCAAGTTATAAGAACTTCTAAAGCGCAGGCAGAAGAAAAACTAGCTCAGTCTATGAAAAAGGGGGATAAGACATTCTTCAGATATATAAATGAAAAAAGAAAATTAAAACAAGGAATAACTAAATTAAAAACAAAGGACGGAAGGTATGTAGAAGAGAATAAAGGGCTAGCCGACTGCCTTAATGAATACTTCTGTTCAGTTTTTACAGAAGAAAAAGAAGGAGAAGGACCTCCACTTGAAAGGATGACTAATGAATAGTTTGATGCATGTGTCTTTACAGAGGAAGACGTTCTAAGATTGCTGTCTAAAGTGAAGACAAATAAGTCACAGGGTCCTGATGAGATACACCCAAAATTATTAAAAGAGCTTAGTGTTGAGCTGGCAAAACCATTAACAGATTTATTTAACCAATCATTAGTAACAGGAGTCGTCCCGGAAGATTGGAAATTGGCAAATGTCGTGTCCATTCACAAGAAAGGTAGTAGGGAGGAATCGAGCAACTATAGACCAGTGAGTCTGACATCAATAGTAGGCAAATTAATGGAAACCCTATTAAAGGATAGGATTGTGGAACATCTTAAATCCCATGGATTGCAAGATGAAAAACAACATGGGTTTACTTCAGGGAGATCATGTCAAACAAATCTTATAGATTTTTTTGACCGGGTGACTAAAATAATAGACGGTGGAGGTGCAGTAGACATTGCATATCTAGATTTTAGTAAGGCTTTTGACACTGTCCCACATAGAAGACTTATCAATAAACTGCAGTCATTAAGCATGGACTCCCATATTGTTGAGTGGATTAGGCAGTGGCTGAGTGACAGACAACAGAGGGTTGTAGTCAATGGAGAACATTCAGAACAAGGTCATGTTACCAGTGGGGTACCTCAGGGATCTGTACTGGGACCAATTTTGTTTAATATCTTCATAAGTGATATTGCAAAAGGCCTCGATGGTAAGGTTTGTCTTTTTGCTGATGACACAAAGATATGTAACAGGGTTGATGTTCCTGGAGGGAAACGCCAAATGGAAAAGGATTTAGGAAAACTAGAAGAATGGTCAGAACTCTGGCAACTGAAATTTAATGTGGATAAGTGCAAGATAATGCACCTGGGGCGTAAAAACCCAAGGGCAGAATATAGAATATTTGACACAGTCCTGACCTCAGTATCTGAGGAAAGGGATTTAGGAGTAATTATTTCAGAAGACTTAAAGGTGGGAAGACAATGTAATAGAGCAGCACGAAAGGCCAGCAGAATGCTTGGATGTATAGGGAGAGGTATAAGCAGTAGAAAGAGAGAAGTGCTTATGCCGCTGTACAGAACGCTGGTGAGACCTCACTTGGAGTATTGTGCGCAGTACTGGAGGCCATATCTCCAGAAGGATATAGATACTCTAGAGAGAGTTCAGAGAAGAGCTACTAAACTAGTACATGGATTGCAGGAAAAAACTTACCAGGAAAGGTTAAAGGACCTTAACATGTATAGCTTGGAAGAAAGAAGAGACAGAGGGGATATGATAGAAACTTTTAAATACATAAAGGGAATCAACTCGGTAAAGGAGGAGAGCATATTTAAAAGAAGAAAAACTACCACAAGAGGACACAGTTTTAAATTAGAGGGGCAAAGGTTTAAAAGTAATACGAGGAAGTATTACTTTACTGAGAGAGTAGTGGATGCATGGAATAACCTTCCTGCAGAAGTGGTAGCTGCAAATACAGTGAAGGAGTTTAAGCATGCATGGGATAGGCATAAGGCTATACTTCATATAAGATAGGGCCAGGGACTATTCATAGGATTTAGATATATTGGGCAGACTAGATGGGCCAAATGGTTCTTATTTGCCGACACATTCTATGTTTCTATGTTAAATAAGTGTAGGGCTGGCATGACAAGGTGGAAGGGGAACCAGACAGCATATCGTTAACATGTTTAAGAGAAGAGATGTAAGGTTTACTTACGTGATTGGTGGAGTAGATGGGGTGATGGGGGAGGAGCGTAAGAGAGTAGACTGTAAGAAGGGGTGGGACATTAACAATCGGAGTTGGGAAGCCACCAGATAAATGTCCGTCTGCACATCTCCTGCGTTTGTGCATGTGAAAGCAGAAATGGGAGATTTAAAACAGCTTTTAAATCGGCTTAGGGCTGCAGGTGCTTTCCGTGGCCCTGAGCTGTTGCAGGGCAGGATTTCTGACATGCTGAAGGGGATGGAGCAATGGCATCCGGGACCGGAACCTGCCCCTCGGACACGTGCTTGGAGGTCACAGCCTCCGATGCGTCTTAGTCCCAAAACTACCACCTCGGGTTCTAAACGCACACCTGCTGGGAAGGGTGATCCTGGTAGGAATCCCCATCACAGGCGGAGCTGGGGGGGTGTGGGGGGTGGTGGAAACTTACCAGACACCTGCACCTCCCATCCATCATCGTAAGGATTCAGGAACGGACAGCTGGCTCCACTGGTGAGGCTTCGGTCGGGGGGTCAGCTCAGCGTGCGAGAGTGACTGCTGTGGGCGCCGGCCTGTCTCCTGGTGCAGCTGGCAGCCTGTCTTTGTCAGGGGACAGAGGACAGCGAGGGGGCACAGCTCACAGGCAGAAGCGGCAATCGGAAGCAACTTGGTCCGGATACCAGCCAGTACATGCTGCCTGTGTAAGTGGCTGCCTCTGCACTGCTCAGCCCGGACCAGGAGGACTTGTGGATGACATCACGAGGGGGGGAAGAGCAGAGGCACAGCCGCTGCTCACAGGCTCTTAGCTGTGACAGGTCGGCCAGGAAGAGCAGAGCTCTGTGCAGGGACGAGGGGAGAGACAGCCAGCAGCAGCAGTGGAGAGTGATCTGAGTGGAGGAGAGGACAGCTATAAAGGTTCCTCTGCCCTGGATCCAGAAACCATCCGGTCTGAAGGGGAAGTGACCAGCTCTGAAGATGGTGATCTCCAGAAGCCAGCGGGGTCCTCCGGATCTGTGGCTGGAAGGGTTCCTGGCCCTGAGCAGCCTGGCAAGTGCTCTAATGTGTCTTCCTCTGTGTGCTTCTTCTGCCTCTGTTAATTTTAGGTAGTGGGGCTGGGGGTTTTGGAGAGTTGGGAAGGGGTGGGGTTGGTATTAGGGACGGGTTGCCTGGCCTGAGGGATCTGCTTCAATGCTTGAATTCAGGGATGGTCCCAAGGCGGCAACGGGGACCGCACTGGAGAGGTCAAGTGTCAAACCCCCTGAAGGAAAGTACGCACCAGGGAGTATGTGGCTAAGGCCCATTGAAAGAAGACTGCCAAGGCCGACACCTGACCCTTGATTGTACTCAAGGCCAGTTTCTGCTCAACCCCCCCCCCCCCCTTGAAGGAAGGTCAAGATCCGAGCAACAAAAAAAAGAGCGAGGATGAACCCCAAGAGACTCACATGCAATGTACGTCTTCCATGTATGATGGTAGCTCTTCCTAGAAGTAGAATTCCTAGCTTTTAACAGCATTGGAATCATGACATTTTAAAAAAAACTCTATCCATCAGCACCTGGCGTTCAACAGCCAAGCCGTCAAAGCCAGCGACTGTAAAGAGGATGGATGTTTGGTCCTTGGACCGCAGATCCTCCCTGAGAGGAAGCTTCCAAGGAACGTCAGCGACCAGCCGCACCAGATCAGCGTACCAAGGCCAGTCTGGAGCCACTAAGATGACCGGAATCCCTTCTGCCTCAATCCTGTGTAGAAGTCTTGGCAGAAGTTTGAGAAGAGGGAAGGTGTAAATCAGACGATACTGACCCCACAAGGCCACCAGCGCATCTGTGGTGTCCGCCTGCCAACTGAGGTAATCCCTCTGCCAGTTTTCCACCCAGGAAATGTGTACCCCAGGGGGAGAGAGGGCTGGAACGAACCCATCTTAAAATGCCAGCTACCTCCAGAACACTTCTTTTGCCACCTTGGTGATTGACATAAGCCACGGCCATGGAATTGTCAGATTGAATGCACACTGGTTATCCCTGAACACGATCCGTCCAATGTTTCAGGCACAGTCTGATCGCTCGGAGTTCGAAGACATTGATCAGTAGTCTGGACTCTTCCAGTGTCCAGATCTCCTCAGCAGAATTTTTGCAGAGGACGCCTCCCCAGCCGGACAGGCTGGCATCCTTGGCGGCCACTGTCCAATACAAGGGGAGGAAGGATTTTCCCAGCCAAAGCACCGGAGAATAAGGCCACCATATTGGGGACTCTTTCATCCCCTGGCTCAGCCAGATCTGATTTTCCAGAGACTGGGTAAGGCCGAGTCCAGAGTCAGACCCAGATAGTCCAGCTTTGTGGACAGAACCAGAGCAGACTTCTGAAAATTCAGAATCCAGTCAAACTCCCTAAAACGTTTGTATGATGATTTCCAGGTTTTCCCCCAGAGGAGATTCCGCTCGCAGAAGGAGGACATCCAAATAGCCCAGTACCACGATCCCTCATTGGCATAGCAATGCTAGCACCGGGGCCAACACTTTTGTAAGGACCCGAGGAGCAGGGGCGAGACCAGAGGGTAACGTCACAAACTGATAATGCTCCTCTCCCAGGGCAAAGCGAAGGAAGCGCTGGTGACCGACACATATTGGAATGTGAAGGTAAGCGTCCTTGATGTCGATGGAGGCAAGAAAATCCCCCTGATACAGGGAAGCCACCACCGTGCAAATGGACTCCATTCTGAACGTCTGCACCCGCATTAAGCAGTTCAGCACCTTGAGGTCCAGAATTGAATGCACCTTGCCTTCCTTCCTGGGGACTATAAACAGGTTTGAGTAAAAACCCCTGAAAAAAGTCGGAAGCGGGACAATCACCAGTTAAAGTAAAAGGTCTTACACTACCCCAAAAAGAGCCTGTAAGCGGACCGGGGACAGCTGCACGTTGGAAGGAAGAACCTTACCGGAGGATAAGAACAAAACTCAATCTTTTAGCCAGACCGTATGACCTCGTGGACCCACTTGTCTTGTACCCGGGACATTCACGGGCCTGGGAACCAGCGAAGATGTCCCCCCACCCCATATATGGGTGAGGGCACACCTTCCTGCTGAAGGGGCCTTGTCCACTAGTCTCGAGAAGCTGGCTCTTAAATTGCCAGACGAAGTTCACTTGGATCCTCCAGAGGAGGCCCCGAAGGGCTTCAATCCCTTGTCAATCGACCCTGAGGGACGAAAAATCTTCTTATGAGCCGAGAAGGAGGGCCCACGTCTACGACGAGGGTCCTTGCCCTTAGTAGCCTGAGGAAGAAAGATACTGTTCCCTCCTGTGAGACCTTTAATGATGTTATCCAGGGTAGCACCAAACAGGCGATCTCCTTGAAAGGGAAGATCAGTCAGGCCTTTTTAGAAGTCTGGTCCACAGACCAGTATTTGAGCCAAAAGACACGCCGAAGGACCACTGCCGAAACAGAGAGCCAAGCCACTAGGGGAGCCGCATCCAAAGAGGCATCACAGTTAAACTGATTTGTTTGGGTTTGGTGCCTCAAGCCAAATAATTGGGACTTTAAGGGCAAGAGTAAGAAGAGTAGTATAGCATTTAGATAAAATTAAACAATTTATTTTCAAAAATTTCAAAAATTTTTTTACAGAGTAATAGACAGGTTTGTCGTGGATGGGTTGAGGCCCATCAGTGGAAGAAGTGAAGAAGTTTAGAAGGTAAGTGACAAGGTGAAAATTGGTGACTCTATGAGGGACATTAGTCTCTGTTGTTCCATGCATAACTCCAAGCTTGGAACTTTGTTCAGAGGAAACGTCCAGCTGTTTATCCTATGCGTTTTGGCCATATATTAAGGCCCTTTTCAAGGATAAGTCACCATATCTACAAATAACAAATAATAATTTTAAGTTGATAAAGGCACATATGCAGAAACTCAATTAGAATTGTGCAATCTGCTTTATATTACACACATCTTTTCTCTGTTCCATGTGTGAATGGTATTCCCTCAGGTTTCTAGGTCACATCAGGAACTACTGCTGCTTCTACAAAAGTGTAATTAAGATAAGTTGTTTATTGAAACTCCAAATGAGAGTAAAAAATAAATTAGGAAAAAAAAAATATATATATATATATATATATATAATTTGTATATTTACTTGAACGTTAAATAAAAAAGATTAGCCGTGTTGATAGGATCCAAATAGGTTCCTTCTGGGTTTTGGACCTTGGTAACGAAAACAAGAAATAATTTGGAGTTTGGAAGAATAAATCCAAAAAGGAAAAAATTCCTTAGGAGCTGAAAAAGTAATTCAATGAATAAGAGTAAAAATCATGAGGTTCATGGTGAATATAATTTATTTGGAGCCAACATGAATATGTTGTTTGTGACTGGTAAGCAAAGACCGATCAGTCTTTGAAAAAACTCACTGTTGTTTGGTCTTGGTAAAGGGAATCCACAAGCAACGTCTCTCAGGGTGTTGTCTCTCCCTGAGTGTGTTCCCCGGCCTTATAAAGCGGTTCATACATCGGCACCGCTGTGCTGCGTGATACCACGTGACGCGGCTTCTCCCTATTCGGCGCCTGCGCATCCCGGATGCCGTGTGGTCGTGCAACGTAGTCCGCCAGTACGTATAGTGGAGTCACGAGACTCCGGGAAGGGGGAATCTAAGGAGGCAAAAAACACCATCCTTTTAACTCCAAGTGCCCCGATCATTGGATAGGGGCTTACCGTGCCGGGTGCAACTAATAGAAATACTGACGGCAGTCATCACATGTAAAGACTTTACATTTTAGGAAGATAACATCATTTATATGTCTGCAGATCAGAGTATTCATACAGAGGTGGAAATATAGCTATATTCAAAGTATATACACGATATCATATCATATCATATAGTGTTAACAGCAGTTATTATTTTGGGATAGGAGGTGGCACATGTAGTGCCTGGGTAGATTAAACTGGTATAGGGGAGGGGGAGAGCAGTCTAAAACCTGGGCAAGGCCATATGTCCTCCAGGGATGGGATCTGTTTGGGTTTGAATCCCTAGGTGAGGGAGGGCATTTGTATAATTTTTCAGGATATAATTAAGAGAGAAGGGGAGAGGGATGTTTTTATATATATTATATATATATATCCTCAAGGATGACATGAAGAGATGGAGAGGGAAGAGGAGGTGAATAGATTCACTTGTAACCTTATGTAGTGAGGTATTTTCCAGAAAGGAATTGTGCAAGCTTATTGATGAATGGATGACAGTTTTTTGGTGAATGGATTACGTCATATTTTTTAGGAAGGGGTGTTAATCTGTTTTTCCGGAGGTGAAGCCTTCGAGGAACGGATGGAAACTTTCCGCTTAGTTTAAGCCTGGTGATCGTGTGGCTGATCCACCGCATTTTGATTTGCAATAGTGTTTTATTCCAATCCCCTCCTCTCATTGGAATGTGGATTCGATCTAAGGCCATGAATTTCACTTTTGGCATCTTGTAATTGTGATCATAGGCTACATGTCTCCCCAAAGGGACATAATAGTTACCAACACGCATGGTTTGAAGGTGCTTATTTATCCTTTTTCCAAATTCCTGTTGGGTTTTACCGACGTAGAATGATCCGCATTCACATAGCATTATATATACTATCCCTTTTGTTTTGCGGTTGCAAAAGTGTCTTGGCTTGAAGATATCTCCATTTGGTAGAGTAATAGTTGTGGATTGACAAATGACAGAGCATTGTGCGCAGCTTCCACAGAGAAAAGTTCCTTTTGTTTTTCATGGATCTTTTCTGGATCCTTATTTGTGCTCACTATGGACCAAGCTTTGTTTCAGGGATCTGGCTTTTCTGAATGTGATGGGTGGATTTTCCGGTATCAGTCCAGTGATGTTGGGGTCCTCTTTGAGGATATGCTAATGTTTGTTTAGAATACTTCAGATTTTTTGATGCTCATTTGTGAATCTCAGAATTATCCTGGTGGTGATTTCCTTACATTCTGGTTTTTTGTTGTCTTTAAAGAGGAGTTCTTTTCTATCTTTTTTCTTCACCCTATTAAAGGCTTTCCTCAAAGATGTCTTTGTATAACCTCTTTGTGTGAGGCGCTCAGTCAGGGCATTCGTTTTTGACTGGAAATCCTTTGGGTTTGTGCAATTTCTCTTAAGCCTTAAAAACTGACTGTATGGGATGGAGTTTTTTAAAGGCGTAGGGTGGAAGCTGGAGGCATGTAGTATTGTGTTGCCCGCCGTTTCTTTTCTGTATAGTGTGATTGAGATTCTTCCAGTTTTGTTTTTGTAAATCCAAGTGTCAAGAAAAGAGACGTTTTTTTACTAAAGTTCATAGTAAAAAACATATTATATTGGTTTTGGTTCATCTCTTGTAACAGATCATAAATCATGTTGTCTGGGCCGTTCCACCAGATGATTAGTATATCATCTATATACCTTTGCCATATCATGATGTTGTTTGTGAGTTCTCTTCCCTAGATAGGAATTCTTGCTCCCACATCCCTAGGTAAATGTTTGCGTAAAACGGGGCACAACTAGTGCCCATAGCAACCCCACAGGTTTGGAGGTAATAATTTCCACAAAAGCTGAACACATTATGGTTCATAATGAAGTCCAACATGTCTATGATGAAGTCGTTGAATTTTTGGTAATGTTGGCTTTGTTGGCCTAGTGCTTTCTGGACGGCATGAAGGCCCTTGTTATGCGGGATGTTGTTATATAGCGATTCTACATCAATGGTTATGAGATGTGCGTCAATTGGTATTGTTAAATCATTGAGGATTTTGAGTAGATGTAGTGTATCTTTGGTATATAAAGGTAACTTTATATACCAAACTTTATATACCATGAGGTCTGAGGTACAGGTCGATGACCTTGCTCATTGATTCGGTAATATTGACGTTACCGGAAATTATGGGTCTTCCTGGTGGGTTCGCTGCATTTTTATGTACTTTGGGCAATTCGTACGTACTCCCACAGTGTTTGAGATATTGTTCCATTGTTGAGCACTCTATCGGTTTTTTTGTAAAATTCTTCGTTGTAGGTTTTTGTCATAATAGGAGAAATTTTTTTGTAGCATTTCTTATTTGCTAGTACACTCAAACACATGGCTTTATATTTGTCATTATCCATTATTACTACATTCCCTCCTTTTATCAGAAGGTTTAATGGTGATTTTCTCATGGTCTTTAAGCTCTCTTAGAGCTAGTTTTTGTTGTTTCGTGAGGTTCTGATTGTTTTTTTCCTCACGTATTTTCTCAATATCTTTGGTAGTTTGTCTAACAAAGAGTGCGTTTGCTGGGTTGAGATTGAGTGAAGGAAATTTACTTGATTTCTTTTTGAATTTTGGGTCTTGGCTTGTTTCTTCCTCTTCTTCACTATCTACTATTATTTCTGATTCCATTTGGTCGTCTAGGTCGTCCATATTTCTTTCTTGAAGTAGGCCTTATGGCTCTAAATTCAGCCGCTGTTAATGCTGGTGATGTTTGATCTTGTTGGGGTTGCTTTTGATAAATAGTTTTAAAGAGTAAATTTCTGGCAAACATGTTGATGTCTTTGATGGCTTCGAATTTATCCATGCCGATGTTGGGGCAGAAGGATAATCCGAGTGATAGTACTTCTTGTTTATCTGTAAGTGTGTATGAGGATAAATTTATGATCGTTCGTCCCTTTTGTCTTCCTGTCTCTTCTCTTGTGGATCTGTTGACAGTGGGGGTTTCTTTGTTGGTTTTGTGTTTTGTTTCCCTAAAAAAAACCACATTGTTGCTTTGGGTCGTCCTCTTTGTTTTTCTTTGATCTTGTAAAAATATGGTGGCGTCTAATCGGTTGATTCTGTTCTCCTTCATGTTGTGACTCGGTTTCAGGGTAAGTAGGGTCTCCCCTTTCATTATAGGGGTCTTCCATTCTATTTTCGTTGTCCATTTGTGGGTCATGCATAGTTGGTTTTTGTGTTTCTCTTCTTCCTCTGTTTTGTTCAGTTCCAGAGGCATAAGAAGATGAGTCTAAGGAATAGTATTGTCCTGTTTTGTTAGGAGGTCTGTTGCCATATTGTTTTTTATGGTTTTGTCTTTGGTTAGTCCATTTGTACGCTCTTCCTTGAGTGAAGGCGTTTTTGTCTCGCCAGTATTTGCATTTTTGTTAACAGAGAATTTCTTTGCTATGCTCCTCTAGGTGTAGTTTGAGTTTGTTTTCCTGTTCGCTATATAGCGCAGCCGATTTAAGAGGGGATAGTTGTTCATAAATATTTTTTATGTCGCTATCCAGGCTTTTAATTTGCCTTAAGTATTCTTCTTGTAGCAAAATCATTAGGTTGCATGAGCATTCATTTAATTTATTCTTTCAGTCTTTTTTCATTTGTACAGTCACGTTGTCCATGGTTGGAAAGATTTGAATCCTTAGGCCTACAGGATTCATATTTTCATTTATTATTATTTTAAATATTTCTTAATTACACTTTTGTAGAAGCAGCAGTAGTTCCTGATGCGACCTAGAAACCTGAAGGAATACCATTCACACATGGAACAGACAAAAGAGAAAAGATGTATGTAATATAAAGCACATTGCACAATTCTGATTGAGTTTCTGCATATGTGCCTTTATCAACTTAAAATTATTATTTTTTATTTGTAGATATGGTGACTTATCCTTGAAAAAGGCCTTAATATATGTCCGAAACATGTAGGATAAACAGCTGGACATTTCCTCTGAACAAAGTTCCAAGCTTGGAGTTAAGCATGGAACAACAGAGACTAATGTCCCTCATAGAGTCACCAATTTTCACCTTGTCACTTACCTTCTAAACTTCTTCACTTCTTCCACTGATGGGCCTCAACCCATCCACGACAAACCTGTCTATTACTCTGTAAAAAAAAAATTGAAAATAAATTGTTTAATTTTATCTAAATGCTATACTACTCTTCTTACTCTTGCCCTTAAAGTCCCAATTATTTGGCTTGAGGCACCAAACAAACAAAATAATTTTCATAGGGACGGTGGCAAAAACCACACTACAGGGCTTCCCCCAGATCAAAAAAAACCCCTCTCTACTCACAGTTAAACTGAAGCCCCTGGACCAGCTGGTCTGCCAGCTCAACAAAGGCAGGGGGGAGCTACTCCCCCTCCAGGTCACGGCGCAAAAGCTTAGCCCATTCGGTCAGAGTCTGCGACACCAGGGCAAGGGTGAATATCGGCCTTAGTGCTGAACCAGCCAGGGTGTTTATATTGCGAGCCACAGCCTCTGTCTTCCTGTCAGCCGGGTCCTTAAAGGCTGGGGACTCTTCAACCGAAATCATGGTTTGCCTTATTTATTCTGGAAACCAAAGGGTACACCATTGGTGGAAGAGTCCACTTCTTAAGAAGGGACTCCTCATAGGGGTATCACCTAGTAACTCGCTTAGGGACCCCAAGGGGACGCTTTGGTCGTCCCCACTCTTCAGTGACAATTATGTCAAAATAGGAGGGGAAAGGGAACACCTTTTCCGCTCTGGATGGCTTGAGTGGCAAAGGGAACCTGCACCTCCATTGCAGCCGCAGCTGTGTCCTCCAACTTTAATGCCCCATACACACGTGCAGATTATCTGCAGACTTTTGTCTGCAGACTTACCAAAACCATATAATATGAGGTCAAACCTAAACACTTTCAATTTGTATGCAATCCGGCAGGCCCTTGCACTACATAGAAAAGGTAAGTCTGCAGACAAAAGTCTGCAGATAATCTGCACGTGTGTATGGGGCATTAGTCTCAAGCACAGATACAATCAGTGCATCCACCAGCGCTTCTTCGTACTCTGTTGCAGAAGTGGGGGAATCCTCACTATCTGAGAATTCAGGGCGTGTGGTCACAGGCCAGGCAGGATGACCCACATCCGCGGCGGCCGAATCAGATTCAGGATCTGATGAGACAGATGAGCAGGGGAGGGCAGGGGGCTTAATGCCAGCCTCTCGCCCAAAAGTCACCTCCACTTGGGACACCAAGGACTACAGGAGTGCTGTCAGTGCATCGGTGGATGGATGGGATCAGGAGGGACCCGCAGCGCCAGAGAGGGGAGCAGGTGGGGAGATGTGCTCCAAAGACTCCATGAGTCACTAGGGGGACCCCACAAAAAAGTGTAAAACACTGCTAAGGGACAACCTCCACCGCTATGGCAGTACCACCTGGTTGCCAGTCACAGATCACCAATCGATCCTCAGCAGAGAGGAAAAGGACCCCACCAGACTCACCACTCCGCAGAAACCAGGCATCTGCAGCCACCAGGAGAATCTGCACTGCAAGATCGACGATCAGGAAATGAAAAAATCCAGGAGTCAGCACCAGGGGATGAGGAAGGGCTCCCACCGCCAAAAACACCACCCAGAAGGCTCCACAAACATGGCCGCCGCTGTTTTCTATGGCAGACCACCGCAAAATGTCCACCGGACTACACAAACATGGCCTCTGTGCATTGCAGCACAAGGCTACAAAATGGCAGCACCACAAGGCTCCCAGGAGGGATCCCTAGGCCTGAAGGACAAGCCCAGGCAGGACAGGGGGCCCTGGCAGGAGCCCCCACCAGGTACAGCCCCCTGCACAGCTAATCATCCAGTCGCCGGCGGTGCACCCCCCGCCCCCATCGCCAGCATAGCGCCCTGCCCCACCACTGGAGGTGGACCAGACCACCCACACAGCCCCAGCATAAGTGGGAGTAGGATGGGGGACAGATGAAGGGGGGTGCCTGACGGGAAGAAGGGGAACCTGGGGGTCTGACTGTCCCATGGAGGGGCCCATGTCCACCCCAAAACCCTCCAGAGGGAGAGAGGGGCAATTACTCACCATACCAGGAACCAGGCGAGCACCGCTCCAGACAGAATCCCTCACCATCTAAATGGGGAGCTGTCGGCCAGGAGGAACACTGCGACCGTATGCAACCTCACTAGGTGTTTAACTTGCAGGCCAGCCCCTTCCTGTGGGGCTATGTCACGGATGACCTAGCGCAGAGGTGAGGTCTGCGTCAACTCGCTGGCCAGACTGGGGTGACCACTGGATCTAGATTATTCAGCCTGTGGCCCAGTCCAGGAGTTGATTGTAGATCTCAAAGGAAAAAAAAACAGGAGAAAAAAATCTATCTAAAAAGAAAAAATTTGCTAGGACCAGAGATCCCAGCAAGGAACTAGGTCCTTACTTCTGACTAGGCAGAAAAAAAAAACTAAATACCTATAGCAGAGAGAGGGAGTTTACCCCCTGGAACTGCCCATAGGCGTAGCCAGACTTTCTTTCTGGCTAGTGTCCTATCTCTGTAGGGGGCAATATAACCCCAATGGTTAAGATCAGGGGCTGTGTCCATCATTGAACAAAAGAAAAATTAAGTTTTATTATATTGGATGCCAAATGTCTGGTGCCTGCCTAATAGAAGCATTTGGTACGTGTTAATTGTTTATATACATACTTCCCCAATAATTAGCATTTTATTATTTCTGGCCATTAAAAGCCACAAATATACAATTTGTAACTCTAAATTTCAAGTAATTCATTCACAAGTAAATAAGTATATTTTAAAATGCCACAAAATTAGCGCAGGACGTTCAACCCCCTTAAATTAACACCACCTAAAATTAAATTTAATAATTTACTGGTTCCTTATCAAATTCTGTACTAGCCTGTAATACCTATTCATTACCAGGCCATTTTTTTTTTTTTGCTATTAAAAAAGGAAAAAACATTGTTAAAAAAAAAAAAAAAAAGCCCAGTTTACCTTAGGTTTCTTTCACAAGGAGCAGACTCTGTTTTATCAGCAGGGGATCTGTCCACTGATCAGAGCAGAGAGAGCTCATTCAACCCAGAGTATGGAATAACTGTCATGGCATGCTATAAAACATAATGTGCATAGTCACTCATCCACTAAAGATTGTTTTATGTAGAGTGAAAAATACCTGGTTGATTCTGCCCTTAGCTGTCGCTCCTGTCTTCTCGGTGTCCCTGATGCAGCCTGAGATTGTACATCTTGCCCGTTGCCACATCTATTGCACATTCTCCATTTTCACTTCAAATCTAACCTGTTTATATCCTCCTCTTTAGCTACTGAGCAGCCCACATGACCACATGTGGGCGTATATACAGTACTAAATGATAGTCCCCTCTCTCTATCCCTCCTCCTCAATGCCCCATCATCTTTGATTCCTACACCATGTTACTGCACAAAAAAAAAAAAAAAAAAAACTGCTCCCCTATAAATCTATAGCAAGCAGTAAACATTTTTTTTTTTCCTATTGGTAAAGGTCCATCCCAATTTTAAAGGTAACATGGCCAGCACAGAACAAATCAGCACTGTACAGACACATAGTTCAGACGTCCTCTGCTGACAGAGCGTCAGCAGAGTAATGACAGCTCCTTCCAAAGGTCTTTCCCCCATGGACAGCAAAGAACAGGGAAAGATCACATGACCAGTGAACAGACCTGTTGAAACAAGGTACTGAGAAAATTTAAAATACAGTGGCATGATCGATATGCATTAGCTGAAAGAATGACAATTAAGACTTCTCTGTTTAACTATCACTTTAAGGACACTGCTGATACAAAAAATATACCTGTTGATCTGCCAGAGGTTCACTTATTTTGGGTTAACACCACACAGCATTTTTTGGACAGTGGTATCAGCCCTGTCCAGTGTCTTTTGCTAATCTATTCAACCACTCCCATTCTCAGATTTCAAAAACATAATGGCTATTTATTCTGTAGTCCAGGATAAAATCTGGAAGGGTAAAAATGGATTTTTGTAAGATCTTACCGTAAAATCCTTTTCTCTTAAGCTCATTGACAGACGTAGTCTTCTTGATTCTCAAGAGCTGGGTTATGTTGTCTCCGCAGGAGTAGGACTAGGCAGAAAGACAAAACGTTCTGGCTCCACCTTAGGGGCAGTCCCTGAGGGTATATCCTCCCTCTCTCTGCTACAGGGAATCAGTTCTGTTCTAAAGCAGTAACAGAGAATTTAACCCAACCCAACTCAATGATAGAGGGGCGGGTACTACGTCTGTCAATGAGCTTAAGAGAAAAGGATTTTACGGTAAGATCTTACAAAAATCCATTTTTCTCTATCGCTCATTGACAGACGTAGTCTTCTTGATTCTCAAGAGCTGGGACATCCAGAAGCAGTGCCACAAATGAGGGGTGGGATTGACAAAAATCAAATCCAATCTAGAAGGCCCAACCGGTGCCAAACTAGAAGTTTTAAAGGCTCATTATAAACAAAGAATGAGACTCAAAAGAAAAATTTCCAACGGAAAAAAACCCTCGAGGCAGACCACTGGTCTCCTCAAATGGCGGCCTGCAAAACCTTGCGGCCAAACACGGCATCAGATGATGCCATTACATCAACTTTATAATGTTTTGTAAAGGTATGCACCGACGACCAGGTAGCCGCCTTGCACACCTGGACTACTGACGCCTGATGGCGAAAGGCCCATGACGCACTAAGCGCCCGAGTGGAGTGCGCCTTAACAGGGAACGGGGGCTCCCGACCCTTAATAGAATAAGCCTGTACCACCGTCTGTCTGATCCATCTGGAAATGGTCGCGGCAGATGCAGGCAACCCCTTTTTGGATCAATCCGGGATCACAAAAAGTGAATCCGTCTTGCGAAACGAGTCTGTCGTTTTCAAGTATACCCTGATCGCCCGGACCACATCCAAGGAGTGTAAAGCAAACTCCCGAGGATGACTGGGCTTAGGACACAGGGAAGGTAATACAATTTCTTCATTCAGATGAAATTCTGAAACCACTTTTGGTAGGAAGGATGGATTCGGACGAAGAACCACCTTATCTCTATGAACCACCAGATATGGGGAACGACAAGATAAAGCGGCCAGTTCTGACACCCTGCGTGCAGAAGTGATAGCCACCAAGAAGGCCACCTTCTGGGACAACGTAGGTAGAGGAATCTCCCTAATATCTTCAAAGGGAGGTTTCTGAAGAACCGACAATACTAAATTAAGATCCCAGGGTGGTAACGGTGCGCGCACTGGCGGAGCCAGATGTCGCACCCCCTGGATGAAATTCCGCACCAAGGAATGAGTAGCCAAAGGCTTCTGAAAGAAGATAGCTAATGCTGAGACCTGACCCTTGATAGTGCTCAAGGCCAGTTTCTGCTCAACCCCTTGTTGCAGAAAAGCTAATATTCGACTAACCGAATAAGACCGTGGACGGAACCCCAAAGGTTCACACCATGCAATGTAGGACTTCCATGTGCGATGATAAATCTTTCTGGAAGTCGCTTTCCTTGCTTCAACTAGAGTAGGAATAACTGAAGCTGACAATCCCTTGTCCTTCAGCACCTGGGTCTCAATAGCCAGGCCGTTAAAGCCAGCGATCGTAAAGCAGGATGGAAGATCGGTCCCTGAGACAGTAGGTCCTCCCTGAGAGGAAGTCTCCACGGGACATCCGCCACCAGTCTGACCACGTCGGCGTACCAAGCTCGACGAGGCCAGTCCGGAGCTACCAGAATTACTGGAATTCCTTCCTCCTCTATCCTGCGAAGAAGTCTTGGCAGTAACGCGAGAGGAGGGAAGGCATACATTAGCTGGTATTGCCCCCACGGGGCGATCAGTGCGTCTGCGGTCTCTGCTAGAGGATCGCGGGAGCGAGCCACGAATCTCTGTACTTTC
This sequence comes from Pelophylax lessonae, assembly GCF_965119305.1. NCBI lineage: Eukaryota > Metazoa > Chordata > Amphibia > Anura > Ranidae > Pelophylax > Pelophylax lessonae. The sequence goes on from NC_138776.1 coordinate 144,283,715, forward strand.
CTGTTGAATCGTGATGCCAACAGATCCACATCCGGGGTGCCCCAACGTAGGCACAACTGGTGGAAAACTTCTGGATGGAGGGACCATTCCCCCTGATCCAGAGTCTGACGGCTGAGATAATCTGCCTGCCAATTCTCCACCCCCGGAATGAACACCGCAGAGATAGCTGGAACAAATCGTTCCGCCCAGCGAAGAATGCAAGCCACTTCTTTGGCCGCTCGGACACTCTTGGTGCCCCCCTGGTGATTGACATAAGCCACGGCCGTGGCGTTGTCCGACTGGATCCGAACTGGGCTGCCCTGGAGCTGCTCGGTCCAGTGAATCAGAAAAAGTCTGATCGCTCTCAGTTCCAATACATTTATCGGCAACCTGGATTCTTCCAGGGACCAAAGTCCCTGGACAGATAACTGACCGAGAATTCCTCCCCATCCGGATAGACTGGCATCCGTGGTCACTATCGTCCAATATATTGGCAGAAATGACTTTCCCTGGCTGAGCATCGGAGACCGAAGCCACCAGACCAGAGACTCTCTGGTCTGTTTGCTCAATCGGATCTGATTGTCCAGGGATTCCGGATTCCGATTCCATCTGAGAAGAATCTCTTGCTGAAGAATTCGGGTATGGGACTGGGCAAATGGGACTGCTTCGAAGGAAGCCACCATCAATCCCAGAATCCTCATGCAAGTTCGAAGAGAAGACCAGCTGTTGGATAGTAACAACTGGACTGCTAATTGAATCTTCCGGAGTTTCCCTACCGGAAGAAAAACTCTTGTCCTGACTGTGTCTAGAATTAGACCCAGATATTCGAGCCTCTGTGTGGGAACCAGAAATTACTTTTGCTGGTTCACCAGCCACCCGAATTCCTGTAAAGAAATCATAGTAATTTCTATGTTTTGTAGCAAGGTCTGAGGAGACTCTGCATGAAGCAGAAGATCATCTAGGTAACCAAGAATCGATATGCCTCTTTGGCGCAGTAGTGCCAACATTGGGGCCAACACCTTCGTGAAGACCCGAGGAGCCGTGGCGAGACCGAAAGGTAACGCCACAAACTGATAGTGGTTCTCTTCTACGGAAAAGCGCAGAAACCGCTGATGTCCTGCGAAAATGGGAATGTGAAGATATGCGTCCTTGATGTCTATGGACGCTAGGACATCCCCTGTATGCAGGAAGGCTGCTACTGTGCGAATGGACTCCATTCTGAATTTTCTTATGTTGACAAAAGAATTGAGTGCCCTTAAGTCCAGAATTGGACGCACTTTGCCCTCTTTCCTGGGTATTGTAAATAGGTTTGAATAAAACCCCTGAAAACGTTCTGTCCAAGGAATGTGGACTACCACTCCTTGTTGTAGTAAATCCGTGACTGCTCTCCGCAGATCTTCTAAACGATCCGGGGATAGTCGAATATTGGAAGGGAAGAATCGCGGCGGTGGGAGAGATCGAAACTCGATCTTGTACCCTGACCTTATGACTTCGCAAACCCACTTGTCCGGGATTCTGGAAAGCCATGGATCCGGGAACCGGCGAAGACGTCCCCCCACCCCAGTTATGGGTGGGGGCGCACCTTCAGGCTTTGGACGATTTATCTTCAGGTCTGGAGGGGGCGGGCTTTTGCTTGCCCGACCAACGTCCCCTGAAGCCTCCTGAAGGAGCTTTGGAGGACTTAATTTTTTCACCCACGGGACGAAAAAACCTCTTGTGAGCAGAAAAAGAAGGCCCTCGTTTTTGACAAGTTCCTTTACCTTTAACATTTTGCGGTAAAAAGGTGCTCTTTCCACCCGTGAGATCCTTAATGATCTCATCTAAGTTGGCTCCAAATAGACGCTCTCCTAAAAAGGGGATATTAGCCAATGCTTTTTTGGAACCTTGGTCGGCTAACCAACCTTTTAGCCACAGTGTACGCCTGAGAACCACCGCTGAGACAGATGCTCGCGCCAATAATGGAGTGGCGTCTAACGCCGCATCACACACAAACTGTAACCCCTGTATCATTTGTTCCAACAAATCTGATACCGCCTGAGGGACCTCTTCTAAGTCCCGGCGTAACCACTTGGTCCATTCAGTTACAGCCTGCGAAACCAGACCAATAGCAATTATTGGTCTGAAAGCTGATCCAATCAAGGTAAACATGGTGCGAGACATAGCTTCTATCTTGCGATCCACTGGATCTTTAAAAGACGGAGCGTCTTCTAGAGGAATAACCGTGGCTTTATTCAATCTAGCAATTGGTGAATCCACCACAGGTGGTTCTGTCCATTTCTTAATGAGGGTTTCCTCAAACGGATAACGCCTGTTAATGCGTTTAGAAATAGTAGAAGTGCGTTTTGGCAGACTCCATTCTTCTTTGATTGGATTGCCAAAACATTTGGGCAATGGAAAAACCTTCGCCACTTTGATGCGTTTTTTAGTCCCAAAAGGGATTTCAGTTTCAGCTATTTCTGACGGAATACCCTGTAATCTTAAGGTTTCTTGAACAGATACAATGAGTGCGTTTACCAACGCTTCCTCTTTGGCTATGGCTGATGCCGAAACATCCTCCTCACTGTCTGAAGAGACAGTACACGAGACACCAATCCCAGATGAAGTACCTGCAACTGCAGAAATAGGCTCAGAGTCTGAATCCGAGGTTTCAAATAATAAAGGGTTAGGCGGGGGTCGCTTTCTTGCGCCCTGTCCCTGACAAGCCACTTCCACCCGGGACACAAAAGTTTCCATAATAGCTGACAATGATTCAATCGTCAGTGGGGTGCTGGAGGATCCTGCAGACCCCTCGAGGGGATCCGGAGGAGATACATGAGTGGCAGGGTCCATGTTAATTCAGGACACCTTTGCCAGAAAACACAAAAAAATTTTTTTTTTTTATGTGTCTCCCCCTAGCGCAATAGCGCCCCTCAGAGTACCTGCTTCTCGATCCCCACAGAGAGAGAGAGGGACCCCCAAGGCTCACCAACCGATGCAGTGAAGTTTCCCACCAACTGCAGTCAGCGTCTGTCCTTTACAGACTGGAAGGAGCTGTTGCTTTTTCCCGGGTAGAAGGACGTGGCTCCGCCCCCTGTGTACGCCTTCCGGCGTTCCCAGCTCTCCACGAGGTAGCTGGGCTCATGAAACATGGCCGCCCCCATACAGGAGACATTAGACTCCAAAAACATGGCGGCCGGCGTGACCTGAGGACATACATGCACCTGGTCTACGGCAAAATGGCGGCGGACCGCCGAAATCGTTTTTCCCCAGCACATCCACCTGCATCTCTGCTGAGTGGCGATTTATTGATCTAGAGGAGATACACTACAAATAAGGTAGGATTATACCTCCTATGTCTGCTGTAATGCTACAGTCTGCTGGGTAGAGTGTTAGCTCTCAAACCAAGTCCACTTCCCACAAACACATACTGTATTTACTAGGGGGACTTTTAGTGTCAGATAAATACTGACCATGTATGGAGGGGCCCATAATTCATACTGCCTCATAACGAGGAAAGAAAAAAGGGAACGTTTACTCACCATACCGAACCGACAGGCACCCTCTCTTCACAATACCCTCTCCACCGGGGTGGGGGGTTGTGGACCACTCCGGACGCCTCGACTCTCTGGTTCCTGGCGTCCAAGCGAGACTTTTAACTCGCAAGGTCAGTCCCTCCACTGGGACTCCGTCGCGGCCGACCCAGCGCGGAGCTCTGGTCTGCACGCGCTCGTAGGCAGAAACCGGGGTGACCACTGGATCTCAACATCCAGCCCGTCGCCCGGCCCCGCATACTTACTTGAATGTGTCGCGGCCGACCAAGCGCAATGCAATGGTCTGCGCGCGCTCGTAGGCCGGCTGGGGTGACCACTAGTGTCGCCCAGTCCGGCGTTCTTGCTTGAAGATCTCACAGGAAAAAAACACTGGAGAAAAACTACCTAAAAAATATTTTTTCTTAAGAAAAAAATCTTGCCAGGACCAAAAAGATCCCAGCAAGGAACTTAGGTCCTTACTCCTGACTAGACAGAAAAAAACTGATTCCCTGTAGCAGAGAGAGGGAGGATATACCCTCAGGGACTGCCCCTAAGGTGGAGCCAGAACATTTTGTCTTTCTGCCTAGTCCTACTCCTGCGGAGACAACATAACCCAGCTCTTGAGAATCAAGAAGACTACGTCTGTCAATGAGCGATAGAGAAATAGTCTTTTTGAGATAACACAGGAAGTGTGCAAAGGACAAAAGGCAGCTCTGAGTTTGGCAAAATCAATAGTTTTTGTATTTTATCTTATCAAACAGATATAGCAAAACACTGATCTGAGCACTCCAAACCAAAAACACTATTTAATTCATTTTTAATATTAAAAAAAAAAACTGCCCCATCCATCGAATGTCTCCATGCTTTAATTTGCAGAGAAATCACTTTGAAAAACAACCCTCAAGCATTTCTGGCCATGGCCATCTTGCGTAAGGGGAAATTATTAATGTAGCATTTAATGGAATCCATCAGCCCTTAGCTCAACCATGCAGGAGAGAATGCTTGGCTGAGTAAAAGACTCCTGGGATGTATGACATCATTTACCTGGGCCTGGAAGCCAAAAAGTATGTGAAGCAATGTAAAAAAAAAAAAAGTTTAAAAAAACAAGTAAATATGATATACTTTCCTAAATTTTTACTAATGCTAACATAAGGGTTAAAAATAGTCAATGTCAATTGAGAGAGTGAAGTTCCACTTTAACATGCCAAAAAGGGCGCACATAAAAGGGAAGTTGATCAGTTATGTGCATAAGACAGAACCCTGAGTTTCACATTTCTGGGCTACTCTGAGGTTTCTGGAGTATCTGACATTACATTTTGCTTCCATTTGGCATCCATAAGATTGGCACGGATAAGATTGAATGTATTATAGCATTACCTACCAAATACACACTAATGAGGACTTTGCATGCAGCTATTTCAAAAACAATTTAATTTCAATGTCAAGATGTCTTTGTAGGCAGGAGAAAATGAGACACCCTAAATCCAGTTTAGCAACACTCGTTATACATGCAAAATTGGGACAGGGTGTAACTAGGAAGCCATAATTAAAGAGCCAGAGCAGGAATTATCTTTGTAGGGAGCAATTTTAGTTATTTGTCCAAATATGTGCTATATTTAACCACTTGCTGACCGTCCTATAGCAGTTTTACTGCTACAGGGTGGGAGCTCTGTGCCGGATCACGTATATATACACAGTATGTGATCCTGCACTTCCACCTGCAGAGGGCACGTGTGCCACTGGCAGGCCGCTTCTGCTGTGATGTCGGCCGGGAAAATCAGAACAGAGCTCTGCCTATGTAAACAAGGCAGATCTCTGTTCTGACAGGGGGAAGGGATGGACTTTACCCATCTCTTCCTCTAGTAAAAGCAGCACACATAGTAAACACAAACACTGGCTAGGCACACAGTTAACAGTTTTCCAGCCAGTGTCATTAGTACAGTGACTGTGCTTTTTTCTCAGCACTGATTACCCATATTAGTGTGATTGGTTGCCACAAAGTTTAGTTAGTGTCTGATTGAGCGCTGTAATATCCAAGTCCTGCAGTAAGTCGCTGTTCACTGCCATTAGGAGTATAAAAAAAAAAAATCAATAAATACATCCCATAATGTGTTGACCCAATAACGTAATTTTTTTTTTTTTTTATTAGAACATTGGTCGGTATTTTTTTTTTTCTTTATAGCACAATAAAAAAAAAAAAAAAGAGATAATCAAATACCACCAAAAGAAAGCCCTAGTTGTGGGGAAAAAAATGGCAACAATTTATTTGGGTACACTGTTGCAAGATCTCGCAATTGTCGGTTAAATGTAACGCAGTGCCATATAGCAAAAAAAAAAAAAAAAAAAGGCCAGGACATGAAGGGGGGGGGGGGGGGTAAATCTTCTAGAGGTCAAGTGAATAAAAATGGATTTTTGTAAAATCTTACCGTAAAATCCTTTTCTCTTAGCTCATTGACAGACGTAGTCCTCGGTGATACACCACCTTCGGGTTATGTTGCCTCCACAGGAGCAGGACTAGACAGGAAATTAAAAAGCTCTGGCCACACCCTAGGGGCAGTCCCGGAGGGTATATCCTCTCTCTCTCTGCCTCAGCAAATCAGTTATGTGAAAAAGCAGTCTTTAGAGATTTTAACCCAACTCAAAAAAACAGAGGGGCGGGGACTACGTCTGTCAATGAGCTAAGAGAAAAGGATTTTACGGTAAGATTTTACAAAAATCCATTTTTCTCTAGCGCTCATTGACAGACGTAGTCCTCGGTGATACACCACCTTCGGGACGTCCCAGAGCAGTATCACAACTGAGGGGTGGGAAAATGAAATCAAATCCCAATCTAGAAGGCCCAACCGGTGCCAGCTAGAAGTTTACAATGCTCATCCTTAATGATGAGACTCAACAAAAGAGAGAAAAAAATTTTTCTTTTTTTTTTTTTCAAACAGAAAAAAACCCTCGAGGTAGACCACCGGTCTCCTCAAATTGCGGCCTGCAAAACCTTGCGGCCAAATGAGGCATCCGCCGATGCCGTCACATCAATTTTATAGAATTTTGTAAAGGTATGTACCGACGACCAAGTGGCCGCCTTACATACCTGGACCACTGACGCCTGATGGCGAAAGGCCCAGGAAGTACTGAGCGCTCGAGTGGAGTGCGCCCTAACAGGGAACGGAGGACTCTGACCCTTAATAGAATAAGCCTGTACCACCGTTTGTCTAATCCATTTGGCAATGGTCGCGGCAGATGCAGGCAAACCCTTTCTGGGGCCATCCGTGATCACAAAAAGTGAATCCGTCTTACGGAATGATTCCGTAGCTTTCAGGTATACCCTGATTGCCCGAACCACATCTAAGGAATGCAACGCATGTTCCCGATGATGCTTGGGCTGAGGACACAAGGAAGGTAGTACAATATCTTCATTCAGATGAAAATCTGAAACCACCTTAGGAAGAAAAGATGGCTTAGGATGAAGTACTACCTTATCCCTATGAATCACTAGGTATGGGGACTGGCATGATAATGCAGCCAGTTCTGACACCCTGCGAGCAGAAGTAATAGCCACCAAGAAGGCCACCTTCTGGGATAAAGTAAGCAAGGGAATCTCCCTGATGTTTTCAAAGGGAGGTTTCTGTAGAACCGACAAAACCAAATTAAGATCCCAGGGCGGTAAGGGCGCGCGGACTGGAGGAGCCAGGTGCCGCACCCCCTGGATGAAATTCCGCACCAAGGATTTGGTAGCTAAAGGCTTCTGAAAGAAGATTGCTAATGCTGAAACTTGACCCTTGATGGTGCTCAAGGCTAGCTTCTGCTCAACCCCTTGTTGCAAAAAGGCCAATATTCGAGACACCGAATAGGTACGTGGAGGAAATCCTAAAGATTCGCACCACGCAATATAAGTCTTCCATGTGTGATAATAGACTTTGCTGGAAGTCGCTTTCCTTGCTTTAATAAGGGTAGGAATGACTGAAGTAGAAAAACCTCTGTCCTTCAGTACTTGGGTCTCAATGGCCAGGCCATTAAAACCAGCGACTGTAAAGCACGAAGGTAAATTGGTCCTTGAGACCACAGACACTCCCTGAGACGAAGTTCCCACGGAACGTCTGCGACTAACATGTCCAAGTCGGCCAGGCCGGCTTGAGGAGGCCAGCCTAGAATTTCTAGGACCACTGGCGCTGATTGGATCTGAACCAGGCGTCCCTAGAGCTATCTGGCCCCGACCATCCGAGAAAGTCTGGTCGTTTTCTGTTCCCACACATTTATCAGATACCTGATAGTTATCAGGAAAGGTGATCTTTTCTGGTTGAACCTCAGGGACCGAAGTCACCCGACTAGAGGCTACTTGGCCTATCTGGTCAACCAGATCCGATTCCTGTGAGGTATCGGGACTAATCTTAGGAAAAGGTAAAGGAAAAGATCTATTCAGGGAACGGTAACTACCGCTTCCTGTGGTACTTAAATGTTGGAAGGGAAGAATCGCACCGGTAGTAGTGGTTGATGCTCGATCTAATGTCCTGAATACCGGTGAAAACGTCCCCCCACCCTGAAACCGGGTGGGGGCGCACCTTCAGGCTGTGTACTCCTTTACTTCGGGTTTGGCTGGGTTGGTCCTCTGCTTGTCCGACCAGCCCTTCTTGAACCCTCCTGGAGGAGTCTTGCCTTTCCCGCTAGTACCAGCCGGGCGCCCTTTATGGGCGGTAAAGAAAGGTCCTCGCTTGTTGCGAGGTCCCTTAGCTTTTGCAGCCTGTGGCAAAAAAGTGCTCTTGCCCCCAGTGGCATCCTTAATGATTTCATCTAGGTTGGCCCCAAATAGACGATTCCCCTGAAAAGGGAGATTGGTCAAGGTCTTTTTGGAACCTAGGTCAGCTGACCAGCATTTTAACCACAGCACACGTCTGAGGATCACTGCTAACTTAGATGCATGCCCTAATAAGGGAGTAGTGTCCAAGGCTGCGTCACAGATAAACCGTAGCCCTTGTATGATCTGTTCCATCAAATCAGATGTCTCCTGGGGAATATCTTTTCCCCTAAGATCTTGGCGTACCATTTTCGCCCATTCCGTAAGTGTCTGGGAAACTAGACCAATAACAATTACTGGTCTAAATGCTGACCCTATCAGAGAAAAGATAGTGCGGGACTCTGCTTCTATCTTTCGATCCACCGGATCCTTAAAGGACGAAGTGTCCTCCACTGGAATAACCGTGGCTTTATTCAGCCTGGAAATAGGCGGATCCACGACTGGTGGTACCGTCCATTTCTTAATGATGGATTCCTCAAACGGATAGCGTCTAGCAATACGCTTGGAAATAGTAAAGGTACGTTTAGAATGCTCCCATTCTCCTTTAATCTGATTACCAAAACATTTAGGTACAGGAAAAGCCTTCGCCGTCTTGATGGGCTTATTAGTACCAAAAGGCATCTCTGTTCCAGTTGCCTCTGCCGGTAAAGCCTCAAGTTTTAAGGTTTCTTGCACTGCCACAACTAGTGCGTCCACCAATGCTTCTTCCTGAATTATAGCAAGAGAAGAAGCGTCCTCACTGTCTGAGGGGGCTTTACCTGGGATAACAGCCCTTGCAGAGGAACCTGCAACTGCCGTGACCATCTCTGAATCTGAGTCAGAGGTGTCAGATGGTATAGGGGTAGGCGGGGGTCGCTTCCTTGACCCCCGTCCCTGACAGGCCGCCTCCACCCGAGCCACCATAGACTCCAAAATTGCTGTAAATGACTCTATACTCTGTGCACCGGCGGGTCCCGAGGCCTCCTCGAGGGAAACAGGTGGGGGAATATGTGTGGCAGGGTCCATGATAACTCCAGTTACTTCCTGGATAATATAATTCAAAAGTAAAGAAAAAAACTTTTTTTTTTTTTTTTTTCTTTTTCTGACCCCCAGCGCCACAAAAAGCCCCTTAGTGTTACCTGCTAGGGATCCCTATCGATCGAGAGAGAGAGAGATAGACCCCCAGGCTCACCACTTGATGCTCAGAGTTAAACTGCAACAGGTTACAGCGCTGTCTTGACAAACAGGAAGTCTTTTGGCTGGCTGCCCAGGAAGAAAGGAGGCGGCTCCGCCCCTCTGCACGCCTTCCGGCGCCTCCCCCAAGCTCCACGAGGTGTAGGATCACCTCAAACATGGCCGCCCCCATGCTGGAGACACGAGGCTACGCCAAAATGGCGGCTCGTGCGATCCAGCAAAAAAAATGGCGGCGGCCTGTACTGAATAGCGGTGTGCTGCAGGGCACACCTCTGCATGGGGATATGGCGTGGTTGGCGGTACCGGCCCTGGCGGACCGCATGGCCGTTCGGGAGGCCTGCTAATAGCTGGAGATCTGATTTGGAAGGCAGTCTACATGTCCGTGGCTTCTGACTGGTAGGTAGCTTATACTTAACCCATAAGATTCCCAGAATGCCACAGATTACATCTTTTAAACATGTATACAATAGATTGTTAGCTCCCAAACCAAGCCTCCTGGCTTTTTGCACACATAAAATCACACTTCAAGTAGGAGGATCTGTGACATGTTATAGGATAGAAAGGACTCTTTCTTACCATACAGAGAGGGGCCCGCGTTCACCACAAAACCCGTCAGGGAAAAAGGGGGAACATACTACTCACCATACCGGAACCAGGCGGGCACCAACTCCTGACAGTACCCCTCTCCACCGGGGCGGGAGGGCTGTCGACCGATACGGACGCCGTGACTCATGGTCTTTGGCGTTTCAACGAGACGTTTAACTCGCGGGTTCAGTCCTTTTAATGGGACTTTGTCGCGGCCGACCCAGCGCGGAGCTATGGCCTGCACGCGCTCGTAGGCTGAACTGGGGTGACCACCGGATCTCAACATCCAGCCCGTCGCCCAGTTCAGCTTTCTTGCTTGAAGATCTCACAGGAACACTGGAGAAAAAAAGCTGTCTAAAAAATCCTTTAAGAAAAAAATTCTTGCCAGGACCTAAGATCCCAGCAAGGTATCTAGGTCCTTACTCCTAACTAGACAGAAAATAACTGATTTGCTGAGGCAGAGAGAGAGAGGATATACCCTCTGGGACTGCCCCTAGGGTGTGGCCAGAGCTTTTTAATTTCCTGTCTAGTCCTGCTCCTGTGGAGGCAACATAACCCGAAGGTGGTGTATCACCGAGGACTACGTCTGTCAATGAGCGCTAGAGAAAATGTTCATATTTTTGACAGGTTGAAAAAATACGATCAAATGATGCGAAAATTCGATCAAGACTAAAATCAATAAAATCTCATACAACTGTTACCATGTTAATGTAATTTCAAATATCATTTCAATCCTTTTAAATCTGCAGCTTTCATTAAAATAAGTCTGATACTCCCATTATGAACGCTCTTGTCCAGGTACTTACTGTTACAGGGTGACAAATGTGTGTCTTCCAATCATTCTTCTGTGCTGTCACCCTGTCACATTTGCTTTCAGTTGAATTAAGACGTATTGACACAAATAATGCTGGCATTTTAGGCTGTTGCCACCATCAGCAGGTCCAACTGTAAGCAATGATATGCTGCCTTAGCTGGAGCAAATGCTGGGTAGAGTAAATAATGGGATTTTTGACTTAGCGTAAAATCCATTTCTCTGATGTTCATTGACGGACACAGCACTTAATTTATTGACCGTAGGGTTATCCTGCCCCCTACAGGAGTAGGACACTAGGCAGAGAAAAAAAAAAAAGCCCCTATGGGGCAGTCCCTTGGGGTATACTCCCACTTACTGCTATAGGTCTTCAGTATTGTAACAAGCAGTGTCAGAAGAAACAAACCCAACTCCATAGAGGGGCGGGTGCTGTGTCCGTCAATGAACATCAGAGAAATAGATTTTATGGCAAGTCAAAAATCCCATTTTCTCTTTAGTTCATTGACGGAGACAGCACTTCATCTTCTTGACCATAGGGATGTCCCAAAGCAGTGTCAAACATGGAGGGGTGGGAACAGCAGAACAAAACTACTTCCCCAAAGGCTAAACCTAGCCAACCAGGTAACTTGGAGCCCAAAGGTCAACAACTGGAGCTCACCTGAGAAAAAAAAAAAAAAACCTCTTCAAAGAGGAAAAGTCCTCTAAACAGCAGCCTGCAAAACTTTGCGGTCAAAGGAAGCATCCGCAGATGCCAACACATCCACTTTATAAAACTTAGTGAATGTGTGTACAGACCACCTTGCAAACCTCCATCACTGACGCCTGGTGATGGAAGGCCCAGGAGGCACTGAGCACCCGAGTAGAGTGTGCCTTGACAGAGAAAGGAGGAACCTGACCCTTAATAGAATAAGCCTGAACCACAGTCTGTCTGATCCATCTGGAAATGGTCGCAGCAGAGGCAGCCAGCCCTTGTGAGGTCCCTCCGTGAGGACAAATAGTGAGTCTGATTTCCAAAAAGACTCCGTAGCTGCCAGATATACCCTTATTGCCCGAACCACATCCAAGGAGTGCAAAGCAACTTCCTTAGGATGCTTAGGCTTAGGAAACAGGGTGAGCAACACAATGTCTTTATTCAGATGAAAAACAGACGACCTTTGAAAGGAACAACAGACATGGACGAAGAACCATCTTAACAATGCGAACCACCAGGTAAGGTTGACAAGACACCGCCACCCATTCAGACACCTTGCGCGCAGAAGAAATGGTCACCAAAAAAGCCACCTTCTGAGACAGCGTAAGCAGGGAAGTTTCCCCAATATTTTCAAAAGGAGGCTTCTGGAGAACTGACCAAATTGAGGTCCCACGGTGGCAATGGAGACCACACTGGGGGAACCAAGTGTCTCACGCCCTGTAGAAAGGTACGCTCCAAGAAGTGTGTGGCCAACGGAAGTTGAAAGGAAACCGCCAAGGCCGAGATCTTGCTCTTGATGGTACCCAAGGCCAGGCACCACTGCACCCCTCCTTGGAGAAAAGCCAAGCTCTGAGTCACCTAAAAGAAACAAGGAGGAACTCGGAGGGATTTACACCACGCAATGTACGTCTTCCACGTACGATAGTAAATCTTCCCAGAAATAGATTTTCTAGCTTTTAACAGTGTAGGAAATCACCCCCCGGAGACGACATGTCCAATGATCTAGACAAAGTCTGATCACTCGGACCTATAGTACAATGATCTTCCAGAGACTAGACCCCCTGGGCACACTACGTGCCAAGGACGCCTCCCCACCCAGACAGGCTGGAATCCGTGGTAACAACTGTCTAGTACAGGGGAAGAAATGATTTTCCCTGACGAAATCCGGGAGAATAAAGCAATCAAACCAGGGACCCTCTCGTACTCTGGCTCAACAAGATCAGATTGTCCAGAGACTGAGGAGCCTTGTTCCATTTTATCAGAATCTCCTTTTGCAGAGATCTAATGTAGAACTGTGCAAACGGAACCGCCTCGAAGGTAGACACCATCAAGCCCAGCAAGTCCAAAGAGACGGCTGTCCGTTGGATAGCAGAAGCCGAACTGCCTCCTGCAGCTTTCAAAGTTTCTCCAGAGAAAGAAACACTCTGGCTGAGGAAGAATACAGAGTCAGGCCCAGGTAGTCCAGGCTTGTGGATGGAACCAGAGCAAACTTCTGAAGATTTAGAATCCAATTGAACTCCCTCAGTGTTTGCAGAGTAATCTCCAAGTTGTCCAACAAGGCAGTCAAAGACTCTGCTTATAAGAGCAGATCATCCAGGTACCCCAGTACCGGATCCCTCGCTGTCGCAGTAATGCTAGAACCGGGGGCCAACACTTTTGTGGAGACCAGAGGAGCGGAGGCGAGACCAAAAAGTAACGCCACGAATTGATAATGCTCCTAAGTCCAGTATTGGACGCACCTTGCCCTCCTTCCTGGGGACTGTAAACAAGTTTGAGTAAAAACCCTGTAAACATTTCAGACTTTGGAACTGGAACAATCACCCCTTGAAGTAACAAGTCTTGCACCACGCCATAGAGACCCTTTAAGCGATCTGGGGACAGGCGCAGGTTGGAAGGGAAGCACCTTTCCGGAGGATATGATTAAAACTCAATCTTGTAGCCATACGGATGACTTTGTGGACCCACCTGTCCTGGATCAGGGAGGTCTACGCAACCGGAAAGCAGCAAAGACATCCTCCCACCCCAGATACGGGTGAGGGCGCCCCTTCATGCAGAGGAATGATTGTCCACAGGACTGACAGAACCCGCTCATGGTTTGCATGACCAAGACTTCTTGGAACCCCCAGCGGAGACCCCAAAGGGCGTGGATCCCGTTTTGAGACCCCGAGGGACGAAAAGGCTGTTTGTGAGCCGAAAAGAAAGGCCCCGTCTGCGACGAGGCTCCTTACCCTTGGAAGCCTGAGGAAGAAGCACATAAGGCTACAAAAAAATGACGGCACCAAGTGGCTCCCGCGGGCCCCAGAGGGAACCCTGGAGCACAAAAAACTACCCCTTCCGAGGAACGATAGTTTGGTCGCCGGCGGCGCGTTCCCCCCACCTCCATCGCCAGTGTAGCACCCCATTGTAGATTCTCACAGAAACAAAATAATGAAAAAAAGAAAAAATTATTCCATTTAAAAATAATGCCAGGACCAGAGATCCCAGCAAGGAACTAGGTCATTACTTCTGACTAGGCAGGAAAAAACTGAAGACCTATAGCAGGAAGTGGATTATACTCCCAGGGACTGTCCCATAGGCGTGCCCAAACTTTTTTTTTTTTCGCCTAGTGTCCTACTCCTGTAGGGGGCAGTATAACCCTAGGGTCAAGAAGATGAAGTGCTGTGTCCGTCAATGAAAGAAAGAGAAATAGATTATGGTAGAGTAATAGAGCGGTGTCATCAACCCTTAACATGAATTCCAAAAAAAATACTCTTAATTGGGACTATTATAGGCACAACATGTGTGAAGTAATGTAAATAGCTTTGATATACATAAGAGTTCATTTAAACTACAGTGCGTTTAGATCATACACATGTAGTATACATAGTGGTGATTACAGACATCAACCTTGACCATGAATAGGTAAATGCTAAGCATCAAACGCCTTTCGAGACAGGGCTTTAAAATTCTTCTTTAGGGATGCACATACAGTTCAAGTATGTTCCAACTATGTTTGAGCTTTCAAAAATGTATAGCGGCTAAAATAAAAATGAAGGGTAGATATATGCTGGTGCTCTCTTGTGGATTCCCAAATGGGAGCATCAAGGTCAGGCCCAGACCCGTATGGCTGATGAGGCAGCTATATGATGGCGCAGGTTGTTTTTATCCCAAATACTGACCTCTATGCTGCCAAAAAGGATACACAGACATTAGAGTGGCTGAAACTGCTGAATATGTATATAGTACTGAGGCCACTTAAGACTGTATGTGGCAGGACTACAGTGCCTTGAAAAAGTATTCATACCCCTTGCAATTTTCCACATTTTGCTATGTTACAACCAAGAAAGTAAATTTATTTTATTGGGATTTTATGCGATAGAGATTTGTTGTGTTATTTTTACAAATAAATATCTGAACAGAGTGGTGTGCATTTGTATTCAAGCAGAGGGGCTCTGGGGGGGGGGGGGGTAGTAAATGATTTAATCTAAACCATTCCATTGTAGCTCTGGCTGTTAGTTTAGCATCATTGTCCTTTTTTCAACCTCACAAACTATGTAACTATAGCAGTTGTATCAGAAGGGAGCATCGATAGTTTCAAAAAACTATTAGATGGGCACCTTAAAGACCACAACATACAGGGGTATACAATGTACGGTTAACAGCAAAAACACACACACATCATAGGTTGAACTGGATGGACTGATGTCTTTTTTTCAACCTCACAAACTATGTAACTAATTGTCCTACTGGAAGGTGAACCTCCACTCCAGTCAAGTCTTTTGCAGACTCAAATAGGTTTTCTTCTAAGATTGCCTTGTAATTTGCTCCATCCATCTTCCCATCAACTCTGACCAGCTTCCCTGTCCCTTCAGAAGAAAAACATCCCAACAACATGATACTGTCACCAAGATGTTTTACAGTGGGGATGGTGTGTCCAGGGTGATGTGCAGTGTTAGTTTTCCACCACATATAGCGTTTTGCTTTTAGGCTAAAAAGTTCAATTTTGGTCTCATCTGACCAGAGCACCTTCTGCCACACGTTTGCTGTGTCCCCCACATGGCTTCTCACAAACTGCAAACTGGACTTCTTATGGCTTTCTTCTTGCCACTCTTCCATAAAGGCCAGATTAGTGGAGTGCACAACTAATAGTTGTCCTGTGGACAGATTATCCCACCTGAGCTGTGGATCGCTGCAGCTCCTCCAGAGTTACCATGGGTTTCTCTGATTAATGCTCTCCTTGGCCGGTTTAGGTGGACGGCCATGTCTTAGTAGGTTTGCAGTTGTGCCATATTCTTTCCATTTTCGGATGATGGATTAAACAGTGCTATACGAGATGTTCAAAGCTTGGGATATTTTTTTATAACCTAACTCTGCTTTAAACTTCTCCACAACTTTATTCCTGACCTGTCTGATGTGTTCCTTGGCGTATATGATGCTGTTTGTTCACTAAGGTTTTTCAACAAACCTCTGAGGGCTTCACACAACAGCTGTATGTATATTGAGATTAAAATTTACACAGGTGGACGCTATTTACTAATTAGGCAACTTCTGAAGGCCATTGATTCAACTAGATATTAGTTAGGGGTATCAGAGTAAAGGGGGCTGAAAACAAATGCACGCCGCCCTTTTCAGATATTTATTTTCTAAATATGTTGAAAACAATTTATCATTTTCCTTCCACTTCACAATTATGTGCCACTTTGTGTTGGTCTATCACATACAATGCCAATTAAATACATTTACGTTTTTAGTGGTAACATGATAAAAATGTGGAAAATTTCAAGGGGTAAGAATACTTTCAAGGCACCGTAAATGGATCAATGTTCAGTCTCGCATGGTTGATAACAGTAGCTTGTCCGTTGTAAGTAGCTCTTAATTTTTAAGTGACTATGTTTGAGAGCTCTAACAGTTGGAGCATTCTTGAACCTATGTATGGGCATCCCTGAAGAATTATAGAGCCCTGTCTCGAAAAACACATTGGATGCCTAGCATTTACCTATTTATGGTCAAGGATAAGGTCACCACTATGTAACTGCACTGTATTTTAATCTAACTCTAATGTGTTTGTATCAATAAAGCTATTTACATAATTTTTATACATGAGTTGACACGTATGCTTTGGCTATAATATTCCCAAATAATAGATGATTTTTTTTGGAATGCTGGGTTAAGTGCATATGCCTGAGGGGGTATAACACTGTGCAAATACAGTCACTGTGCTCTGAATCTGCAAAATGACAGGGTCTATTTAGGTCTCCCAGAACAAGGTACCAAAAATCACTCCACAAAACATTTACATATGAGTGTTTACTTTATTGCAAATTCTAGATAGTTGCAAACTGGGACTGGACAATCCAGTGGTTTTTAAAAAGCAACTAAAACATTTGGGAAATATGAAATAAACTGAGTATATCTTTTCTAAATATTTTAATGCACTCATCACTGTCCATACACCATGACCCTAAAAAGGAGTACACTCCGAAATCTCTTCCACTGCCAAAGGGCAGCTTGACCACTTTGCAGTGATAGGGCATCGATTCACAAAATGTTGCAGAGGACAGTCATGCAGTAACCACCTGCCTTAACATGCACATGTACCTGCTAAAAAGCAGGCATATGCCGGTTTGCAATGGTTACTGCACATCAATGCTCTGTGCAATGTTATCGCTATGTAATTAAGGCAGGAACACTTAACCCTTTAACTGCCAAGTTAGCCATATGACTTTGGCAGTTTAAGGACAAGATTGAGCATACATGCCAGCAAATAACTAGGGACAAGAGATATTGGAAATATCATGAACTGCTCAACTGGGCAAAACACATCGACCTTTGCTTCAAATAGCTAGTTTCACTTCAGATGAGTGAAAAGCAAGGAGCACAAAATGCTATAACCCGATGTGGCAAAAATCACCCTCATATACATGTTAGCCATGTTTCCACAGCACAATCACTGTTACAGAGCAGGCCAGCCCAAAACTATGTTTATTGTGGACTTCTAATGTAATGATACGTGGATCAGTATTTAGTGATATATGTAAATACCATTAAATAGATAAAAAAAATCCTATAATAAACTCCGGACAAAACAAACTGATAAAAAAAAAAAGAAAAGAAATAAAAGGATAAGGGG
The DNA here is from genome assembly GCF_965119305.1 of Pelophylax lessonae. Lineage (NCBI taxonomy): Eukaryota > Metazoa > Chordata > Amphibia > Anura > Ranidae > Pelophylax > Pelophylax lessonae. Next base: position 144,301,358 of record NC_138776.1, read on the forward strand.
ACACTGTTAACATTAACATTTTCTTAAAAAATAGAACTGTTTTCATGGATATTAACTTTTGATGGGGGGGTGTCCCACAAGACTCCTGGTTGTTGTACATGTTAATCACTGCCTATGTGGGCCTGCCCCACACAGAGATAAGTCCGCCTGGATCAAGTCCGGAGGAGTTGAACTCTGTAGAATCGGTTTTTATTTTTTGTTGTCTTGTCAATCCAAAGGAAGGAGTTGGAGAGAAGAAGAAAAAAGTTTCAGTCAATGTACTGAGAGAGCCAACGAAAGCCCTCGCCATAGCCTTGCCTCTTGAGCACGCTGCACATGAACACTTCCATGGGGCGAGCATTAAGATCCTTCAGTGGCACGTTTCCCTGCAGATGAAGGGAGATCACCTTGTTAGCCTTGGCACACCACAAACTATAAAAGAATGCAAAGCTACATACATACAAAATTATGGCATTGTGACCGTCTCCTCTTATTCTGCCTATCACTATACTTGTTATATTTCTGGAGCCTTGGCAAGTAGGTCTCACAGTGATGTCTCTCATGATATTTCCTACACTTAAGGTGCAAATACATAGCCTGACTCTCTGCTAATTGTTTCAGTGGATACTAAGATTGTGCCAAGTAAGGCTCCGTTTCCACTATTGCGACTTGACACATGTCAAGTCGCACAGCAAGTTAAAAGCCATTAATTTCAATTTGGCCTGTTCTAACTGCTGCGACTAGTTTTTGCACTACTTTTGGGCCGACTTCAGTGCGACTTGTCCCTCATAGAAGGAAGGTCGCACTGAAGTCCCCAGAAGTAGCCGCAATAGTGGAAACGTAGCCTAAAGGAAGGAAGAGAAAGTGCTCCAGACTGCTAGACGTACTCATTACCAAAAACAAAGACTTTAGAACCATAAAATCAATGATATCTACTAGCTAGGGATGCACCAAAAAAAAAAAAAGAGTACCAATAATGGCATGCTGTATCCCATAGACTTCAATGCATAGCTGCCCCCCCTCATGACTTCAATGCAGTTGCAGCCAGCCCCCCCGTAACTTTTATGCACAGTTGCGCGCCCCCTCCCCCCCCCTCGTGACCCCCTAGTCAAACGCCAGCCACATTACGTATAAATTTTTTTTTTTTTTAAACTATCCAGTCCAAGTGCCTCCTGAATTTTCAGTTTCTGCACCAAAATTTTCATTTTGGTGCACCACTACTACTTTTGCCTTTTGTAACATGTTCCCAGTTCAGTATGGTTTTCTGTAGCATGTCCGCACTCTCTGACCCTCCTTTTTTCTATTAGATCTGCAGTTTCCAACAATACTCTCAAGCATTACATACAGTATCTCACAAAAGTGAGTACACCCCTCACATTTTTGCAAATATTTTATTAGATCTTTTCATGTGACAAGAATGAAGAAAAAACACTGCTACAATGTAAAGTAGTGAGTGTACAGCTTGTATAACAGTGTAAATTTGCTTCCCCCTCAAAATAACCCAACACACAGCCATTAATATAAACAAAGTATGCAGCGCTTGATACGGTCAATATTAGCAAAGGCTAAAATAAATGCAAATCCTTATAGATGATGGTATCATATATGAGAAGCATAAAAGTCCATAGGCAGAGGGGCCTCAAGAATAGTCCCATGAACCAGGTGATATAATGATGATGAAACCTCCACCAAACACCAATGAGTGTGGCCTCTTCCAAAAAGCAATTGATCCCCATTACATGGATCTATATTCACTTCAATGGAAATTCTCACAATCACGGATGGATGGATGGATAATTCCTCTTGCTGGTCAGATCTGACCAGCAAGAGGGATCATCCATCCATCTGTGATTGTGAGGATTTCTATTGCCAAGACCCTGGCCACCGTGCTGCAGCTCAGTTTCAGGGTCTTGGCAACCTTCTTATAGCCTAGGCCATCTTTATGTAGAGCAACAATTATTTTTTTCAGATCCTCAGAGAGTTATTCCCATGAGATGCCATGTTGAACTTCCAGTGACCAGTATGAGAGAGAGAGCGAGAGAGAGAGAGAGAGCGATAACACCAAATTTAACACACCTGCTCCCCAGTCACACCCGAGACCTTGTAATACTAACGAGTCACATGACACAGAGAAAGGAAAATGGCTAATTGGGCCCAATTTGGATATTTTCACTTAGAGATGTATTCACTTTTGTTGCCAGTGGTTTAGAAATTAATGGCTGTGTGTTGAGTTATTTTGAGGGGACGCAAATTTACACTATACAAGCTGTACACTCACTACTTTGCATTGTAGCAAAGTGTAATTTCTTCAGTGTTGTCACATGAAAAGATATAATAAAATATTTACAAATATGGTGAGGGGTGTACTCACTTTTGTGAGATACTGTATACTGAACTTCATGTGCGGCCATTTGGTGATGTCAGGGGTCACATTTGAGAGCCCCTTTAGCTCATGAGTAATTACTGCTTTATGAAGAGACAAGAACTCACTGCTCAAGGTGGTGTAATTGCCTGATGACGCACACTGGTGCATGCCCTGGCTCGCCTCCGCGAAAACTTGATAAAGGAAAAGGAATTGGCAGCACTCCAGGTTGAGTCAAAATCCAGATTTATTGACTGGACATCCAAATATGACAATCGTGACAAGGTAGACGCGTTTCACACACTGACTGTGTGCTTAATCATTACAAAGAAAAATGGATATAACATCTCAATATATACACACACAAAAATCCAATCATCAATTAAAAAACAGGTGATACAAATAAGGGGTAAACCATTTTCCTAATTACAGAGGACACGGATAGACCCATAAAACATCTTAGTGAAACCAGTGAAAAATCAAATGTAAATGCTGTGACACAAATGTGTATGAAAGAATATGTAAATGCAAAAAAATCTGATAAAATCTAAATATGTATAAACTATGTATGAAAATTAAATGTATTGTGTTTAAAGATATGGATAAAATTACCATTGTTTAATAATATGTGTCAATTATAAAATGAGAATAAAAGCACAAAAAATATACAAAAATACAAGGAATAGTGAATATATATATTGATATCTGTACAATCAGATTATGTGAATATAAAACTATGAAATAGTTTGTTATTAAATTTTCAATTTTAAAAAAAATTGTCAAATATATAAATCTATTCGTGCATATTAGTTGTATGGTCAGAAGAAAATCGATCGTATAACATACACAGACCAGAACCATATATCCTTCCTATTATGGATTCTCTACAATTAGATCTTACCATGTATGGATCCCCCATCTTGTTCCGTATCCAGTGTTATAATCTGATGTATGTAGCTTTGATCTCCTCGGACTATATATCTCTCTCCGGTCACCCCGATATGATTGTAATTGTTTTTATGGGTGACCGATTGATGCATATATACACAGGATCATGTGTGTTTATTTTGTCTTAAAAACCATATTGTTCGAAATAATTGTTTTTATTGTACATATATCGTTTGGTCTGTGTATGTCATACGATCGATTTTCTTCTGACCCATACAACTAATATGCACGAATAGATTTATATATTTGACAATTTTTTTTAAAATTTAAAATTTAATAAACTATTGCATAGTTTTATATTCACATAATCGGATTGTACAGATATCAATATATATATTCACTATTCCTTGTATTTTTGTATATTTTTTGTGCTTTTATTCTCATTTTATAATTGACACATATTATTAAACAATGGTAATTTTATCCATATCTTTAATCACAATACATTTAATTTTCATACATAGTTTATACATATTTAGATTTTATCAGATTTTTTTTTGCATTTAAATATTCTTTCATACACATTTGTGTCACAGCATTTACATTTGGTTTTTCACTGGTTTCACTTAGATGTTTTATGGGTCTATCCGTGTCCTCGGTAATTAGGAAAATGGTTTACCCCTTATTTGTATCACTTGTTTTTTAATTGATGATTGGATTTTTGTGTGTGTATATATTAAGATGTTATATCCATTTTTCTTTGTAATGATTAAGCACACAGTCAGTGTGTGAAACGCGTCTACCTTGTCACGATTGTCATATTTGGATGTCCAGTCAATAAATCTGGATTTTGACTCAACCTGGAGTTCTGCCAATTCCTTTATCAATTACTGCTTTATAACTTCTCACAATGTATCTACATGCCAGGACCAATCTACTATTTTGTCATTAAAGTGGAGTTCCACCCAAAAGTGGAACTTGCGCTCATTTGCTTTCTCCGCCCTCCGGTGCAACATTTGGCACCTTTCAGGGGGGAGGGGGCGAACGGGGTACCTGTTTTTGACAGGTACCCTTTCCCACTTCCGGGAGACGGCGCCGTCCCTCGGAGGTTTGGCCCCCTCCTTCCCCCACGGCCAAGCCAATTCGAATGCGCAGCGTGATTCACGCGTGCGCAGTAGGGACCCGCCCATGAAGCCGCCAAGCTTCACTGCTGTGTTCCCTTACCAGCAATGCCGGCAGCAGCACCCGACAGCTGATGGAAACATCGGCTGTGGTGCCGACATTGCTGGACTCCATGACAGGTGTGTCCTAATATTAAAAGTCAGTAGCTACCGTATGTGTAGCTGCTGACTTTTAATTTTTGAAGGGGGGGAGGGGCTGGAACACCGCTTGCCTCATCGAGCTGTACAGATGCTTGCAGAAGCTCCTAGAAATCTCGCACTACCCATTAGTGTCCCATGAAACACCCGTCCATCACTGAACAGTAATACTCTGCTTGCAGTGTGCTATTATAATCAAGGAATATTACATATTGGGGAGACAGACAGCTGGGCTCTGGGAGAAGATAAAGATTTGTTTTTCTTAACCTAAAAGTAAAAGCAAATTTTCAAAATAAAAAACCTATCACAGTAATTATGAAAAGCTGATGAATTGATATAAAAATAAATCTGTGAGAGGAAAAAAATAAAACTTACTTTTCCTGTGGTTTGTCCATAAAGTCCAAATATTTCTCTCAGCTTCTCTTCACTGATTGCTTCAGGTCTGTCAATTTTATTCCCAAGGATGAGGATTGGCACATTAGATATCGTTTCATCGGTCATCAGTGCCTGCACGATTAAAAAAGGTGGGGGGTCAATATAAAATCAATATAATGTAATTTATATAAAACATTTAACAGTTCAAATAATTATGTTTGTTTATGTGCTGTGGAATTCAAGACTACCTCATGAAAGCGCTACGTACGCAAGGTCGAAGTACGACTGCTTAGGACTTGAAAGTCATTGATATTAAGCTTCTATCTGTAGATGTGATTGCTGTTGCAGGTTGTTTTCCTTAAAACGTTTTAATAAAAATTTATTGAAAGAGGAAAATGTCATTGTAGTTAGTCTGATGAAAGCGGACTGTTGGTTGGTTGTTGTTGGCACAAATCACTGCCGTCTGAATGTCCCCCTTTGTCACATTATTATTGTCTTAATATTTATAAGCATGTCTGTGCATAAATGGTTACAAGTAGTGATCCAGAACAATTTCGGCCGCTGAAGATCATCGACCTAAAATAGGGTTTTCAGCGCTGTGGCGAAAGAAAAAACAAAAAAAAAACAAACAAACAAATAATGGCTGCCAAAAACCCCAGCGATTTTGCTGCGATTTTATACGTATGAACATCCATGCGCATACAAAGGCAGATTGCAAAAATGTATAGACACAGTTCTGGTATATAGAAGATAAAAAGATTTGCAGCACCCAGAGGAAATGTCACTTAGCTTTTGAAACTGTTCACAGTAAAAAGTTGTATAAAGTCGTTCAGCAGTGTAGATAAAGCATTATGCAGAGAACCATAACTGTGAAAAGATCCTCCAGCAGCCCGTCACTCGTAGAGCATAAAAAAAAAAAAAACACATGAAAAAAAGGAACATAGCGTGATTCTGCTACAATCAGATACATATTGTCAGAAGGGGAGGGTCACACCCGTGGTGGGAGATGGATATAACTGGTGAAAGTGCTGATACACAGAAGCTCCCTGCTTCCCTCATGCAATAAACACTCACCAGCTCCAAGCTCTCAGCCAGCATATACAATGGGAAAGGAAGCACAGCAATCCTCCTTCCACAGTGAAGCCACTCACGGATCAGCTGATAAGCAACCAGCCCTAAGGATCCCAAGCCAGCTCCACTTCCTCTCCTCTCATAGTGATCATACAGGCTCACAAGTCACTGGTTCACATAGGAGTGGGACAGATAAGGGCCAGGTAGTAAGTTTAAAACAACTCCATTTATTAAAAATACAATATAAAAGCAGAGCAGCCAGCCACTTACATAGATCCTGTAACAGGCATAGCAGCGGCAAGACTAGTCTCAGCAGAGGACGCCCTGTAGTAAAACACGCTCAGCGCGTTTCCGGCTAATCGCCGATCATCAAGGGGCTGATGCCCCGGACCGAATTACCTCGTGGACCCACCTGACTTGTACCAGGGGAGTCAACGGGTCCGGGAAATAGCAAAGACATCCCCCCACCCCAGATACAGATGAGGGCGCACCTTCATGCTGAAGGGGCCTTGTTGGCGGGTCAGAAGAAGCCTGCTCTTGATTTGCCAGGGCAAGTTCGATTGGATCCTCCAGAGGAGGACAGGAAGGGCTTCAATACCTTGTCAATCAACCTTGAGGGACAAAAAACTTCTTAGGAGTCAAGAAGGAGGGCCCACGTCTATGACAAGGGTCCTTGCCCTTAGTAGCCTGCAGAAGAAAGGTACTCTTCCCCCCCCCCCCCCCCCCCGAGACCTTTAATGTCATCCAGGGTAGCACCAAACAGGCGATTTCCTTGAAAGGGAATATCAGTCAAGGTCTTTTTAGATGTCTGACCCACAAAAGAGCATTTTGGGCCAAAAGAAATGCAGAAGGACTACTGACGAAACAGAGAACAGAGCCACATCCAAAGAGACAGACATCACAGATAAACTGCAGCCCCTCCAGCTCATCAAAGGCAGGGGGAGCTACTCCCTCTCCCCCCAGGTCACGCGCAAAAGCCTAGCCCATTCGTCAGAGTCTGCGACACCAGGGCAATGGTGAATATCGGCCTGAGGAAGGAGCGCATGCTCCAAGAACGTGTTGCCGGCGCCATGACGTAATCACGTATCTCGGAAGTGGCGACGGATCGGCATCCGAGTGTCCCCGCGACCAGGAAGTGCGGACTGCCACCGTTTACTGCCTGTATACCGCAACCGCTCAAGCCATCCTGATCCAAATACCGGAGTGATTGTCTATGATGCTTTGTACATTATTACCTTTGTGAGTACCTTTTCCTTTGGTTCTATCAATAAATCTCAAGATTCTGCACTTAGAGTGGCGCCTGTGTTTTCCTTCCAGACGTCACATTTTTTTACTGTTCTTTTGAACAAATCATTTCTCATGAATCAATTGCAAAGTTAACCACTGCCTTGCAATTAGAAGCAATGTTTTTAGCTTGCCACGTGAGCTCCTCAATTGGCTGTTGGCCTGCCTATCAGGTCAAACAATCTGTATACAATGTTGTGAATTTATTAAGACTGGGGGCTATGTAAGGCAACCAATCACCTTCCCAACACAGTTACATTAAAGGAATACCCTGAATGATCGCTTTTACAGTTACTAGTGTGCTTAGGTTCACTCCCAACCGAAGAGGCCATAAAATAACTGATGTCCTAGCTGATTACATGTGCTGCACAATGGCAATTGCAGATCAGAGGAAAAGGTGGCATCTTCCTTGGGTGTAAAGTATAGGTGTGTTTACTTCTGCTTTAAGGGTCAGCTCACACCACAGAAATGCAGTTCGGATGCGTTCCGGCTTCTTTTCTGCATGGGCGTTTTTGATGCGTTCCAGGGCATTTCCCCCCCCCCCCACTTTACTTTTTCTTCACCTTAAATAAGGACGTGTGTTTTAGTGCATTTTTGGTGTGTGTATAGGTGCATTCCAGTGCGTTTCTGATGTGTTTTACCATGCTCCAGTACAGTTCAGGGCAGAAAAAAATACAACATGTTTGCCTTTTATTTCTGGAACTGGAACGCACTGGAACTGACTGCACTGGTGTGAACTAGGCCATTAAAACCAATAGAACCTACTATTCATGCGTTTTTGATGCAGAAAACAAATGCACTAGACTGCATGTGGTGTGAATTAACCCTAACTGAAGACTTTGCTCTAACCGAAAGCAACCAATACAGGTATACCTTCAGCACAGTGAATTGTGATAGGTTTTCTAAGGGCTACTAAATTTAAAGTGGTAGTAAAGTTATTTAAAAATCCTAGAGGTCTCTTCTGTCATAAATCTATCACCTGTCAGTCAGCGGGTAATGTGATCTGAGCCGCACATGCGCAGACCAGACCACATTTACAGCCTCACTCCATATGCCGCGGTGATGGGACTCCCACGCGCATGAGTGACGTCACCTCTGCCTGGCCAATCAAGCTGCTAAAAACACGAAACCCAGAAGGAAGATCAGGTGAAGATGGAAGCGCCAGGGACCAGAAAGAGCCCTGACAGCGCATCAGTCTGTAACCAAGTCTGTCATGACGTACTAACATGCAGTGCATACTAGTACATTATGACTTAAACCTGCAGGGGGACCAATTCTTTTATTTTGTACTACCGCCTAAAAGAATATTTACTGAATAAAACTAATGATGTACTTCCTAAAACAGAACATACAGGCAGAATATGTAGAATTTTATAAAGTTCAAAGGCATAAAACAGCCCTGGTCATAAAAGGTATAAACCACAATAGTGTCATGCTTGATCTATTTCTGAAGGTAAAATAATGCAGCAATAAAATACACAAGAGAGTAAACAAAGCCCTGTGGGTTACTGATGCAATAGTCAGCCATGCATATGGATGATTAACAGCTTTCCCTCTGGTATCTGGTTAGAAAAGGACCAGTTTATGTGGGAGAGATTGGAAAAAGAACACTGCAGTTTTGAAACCAGGTGACAGAACAACGGATACCAACTGAGGCACATTAGATAGTGTCACCTGGTTTGTAATGTCAAAAGTAGAAATGTAATACATTCCTGGTTTGAATTCACACTGACTGCAATAATGTATCGATTAGTTCCTCGTGGTAATGCTTCCAGATAAGTTTTGTTCATTATAAAAAAAATAAATAAGAAAAACAACATAAAAAATAAAAAAAAGAGGCGATCACTGTAATTCTCATACATAAAATACCCAATCTTGTGTTCCAAAATGCATTATGGTCCTTGTTTACTAACGAGTCCACTATAAAAACATGTAGCACTGTTGCAACTTTACAAATCTGTATGGAAATATTCCCAATATTCCTATATGCAGAGGCAGTACGATTTAATTTAAAAACCTTTCACCCCTTTTTATTTAAAGGCAGTATTTGTGCTCCAGCCATGTAATGGTTGTAGAACTAAGAGTTACTTTGCAGAAAAATGTCGTCAATATACTGCAGACAGGATGAAGCATTCCTTTATTTTCCCTTCCCCATCACTCATCACACAGAATATACATTGTACTATTGTGAAAAACCAGAGGCGGCAGCAGCAGCAGGAGAATGACATTTACACACAGCTGAACAACACACAAGTGTTACACTTAGTTAGAATGCATGACTTTAAGGCCCCTTTCAAACTTTTGCAACTTGTCCTGTGACTTGGGACTGCAAAGTTGTACCCCGTGATTTCCAATGAGTACTGTTCATATCTGTGCGACTTCAAGTCCCTGCACTACTTCGGTCCGACTTTGATGCGTCTTGAGGTCTATAGACCTTAAGATTACACAGGCATTGTGTCAAAGTTGCACAACTTTCAGATCCCACAAGTGTGAAAGGGGCCTAAAGTAGAACTATAGGCAAAACTTGTTTTTCTCTTTTGGATAGCGAGGGTTGTAACCCATGTCACATTTTATTTTTTTTGCCATCTTTGTCGCCTTAGGGAGATTTCCCTTCACTTCCTGTCCCATTGCCAAAACAGGAAGTGAGAGAAAATCCCTGCAAATTAAGGGAATTCCTTGGGGACCCCCAGGTCAACAGAACTAGTGTCCCCATTTGAAGAATTCCCCTCTAATACTTTTCTGGGTACAGCCCAAAATTTGGGATTTTCTTTTACTCTTGCTTTTAGTGATAATGGTAAACAGGACAAGGGGCACAAGGCAGCAATCACAACTGACAGGGGTTCTAATCCATCTCCACTCTGTCCAAAACTAAAAGTTATATTTAACTTTACAAAAAATATTTTTTTGCTAGGCCTGCTTTGGAGTCCAATTTTAAATTTCAAAAATTAATAAAAATCGGAGCGGCTCCAAAGTACTGTTAGAGCCCATTCACACTGCCGCGACTTGTCAGCCTGACAAGTCGAAGTCGGTCGCGGTCCATTGAGTAGTACAGGATCCGTTCTAATTGGAGCGACACAAGTCGCTCCAACTTAGAAAAAGGGTCCTGTACTACTTTGGGGCGACCTCGGAGCGACTTGCATAGACTTACATTATGTGAAGTCCCTGCAAGTCGCGCAGGTCGCCCCCCGAAGTCGTGTCGCCTCAGTGTGAACCGGCTCTTAGCTACATACAAAAAACCTAATGTTTTTAACGTCAGCTGTTGAAAACTGTTCAGGTACTTAAAATAAATAAATAAATAATACAATAAAAGTGGACTAGCTGAAAAAAAGTTTAGGGGAATTTTTTTTTTAAATCATTTTTATCCAGATTATAATAAAGAAAACAAAAACCACGGTGCATCCCATTTAAGTATATGTTGAATTAATTGCATATTGCTTCTGGGCTTATGCCAAGCTAACAGGCGCCAAAAGCAAAAAATAAGACAGGAAGGAAGCGGATTTGACCATTATTCGTGGTCCCGAAGCAAAGATAGTGGGGGTGTGATGACATAATAGAAGAACTTTGCATCAGATAGTTACTTACATTAAGCTCCACTTTGGACTCCATAAGGCGTGAATGGTCTACACAATCCACAAGAAACACAATTCCATTGATAGCCGGTAGATAGTTTTTCCAAACACGCCGAGCTGAACACCAGAAAAAAAAAGAAAAGAAAAGGAAAAACAATTAAATTGAAAGGCACATCAACAAGATAACATAACAAAAGAAGCAAAAAGGTGACTTCTGGTTATAGCCCTGAGGACGTATATTATATATTATATGGGCTTTTCGGTATGCAGGAGCATGTGACCTCCTTCCAGGATGCAGTGCTTAAGCCTGAACGCCCAAACACTACGCCAAAACATCAGCCCAGTGTAAGCTTCAGTACCACGTGACACTAAACATACCCAGGTGTTGACTACTGAATGGGCAAAGTGACAGTGTTTAAAAGGATTCATGCAGTTATAAAAAGTTACTACAAGGTTTTAAGGATACTATAGTCTTTTATATACACACACACACCATTCCTTATAATAGGCATGTGACAGCCATGCTTGCTCACTACCAGTGTTACGAAAAAGTTTGTCATAACTTTCGTCAGCTGCATTTTTGCAGTCACGAAAACTAAAACGAAAAGTACACAACATTTTTGTCCACTGATGAAAACTATGACGAAAATCAATTTAGTTTTCGTTAACGAAAAGAACAAAATGTTAGGCAGGGACGTTTACTCTTATAACTCCCAGTTTCCACTGAGCTCCGCCTGCTTTCTCTGGATGGAGCCCAGCATTTGTAGATAAGAGGCTGTCCGAGGGGATGGTTAGACCATCAATGGCTGTTATCTGCAGCCTTAAGGGGGGATTGTTCCATTAGGATGGCGAGGCCTGGGTTGTGTGATTAACCCTCTCACACTCTGCCTCTGTAGATACACACATGTGGGGCTGATTGAATCTCTACTATGTGAAGCTAGAAGTCAGAGGTAGCAATGCCTCAGGTGATCTTATGCCCCGTACACACGTGCAGATTATCTGCAGACTTTTGTCTGCAGACTTACCTTTTCTATGTAGTGCAAGGGCCTGCTGGATTGCATACAAATTGAAAGTGTTTAGGTTTGACCTCATATTATATGGTTTTGGTAAGTCTGCAGACAAATGTCTGCAGATAATCTGCACGTGTGTATGGGGCATAACACTGCAGAAAGACATCTATGAGGCTCAAGACACAGGAGTGCCTCCTAGGCCCACTCATATACCAGGAAGTTCACTGCTGTTTTTCAGGAGGAATGAAGGCTAGAGGGTAACTTAAAAGTGGAAGTAAAGTCAAAATCTTACTAAATCTAAACCTGCTCTCTGCCACATTCTAAGTCTAATCTATCTAGCCTTGTAAAGAGAAAAAACAAAACAAAAATCAAATCGCTATACTTAACTGTTCTGCAGCCTCTCTGGTCCAGCTTTTTGACACTTTTCTGGGAACCAGTGACACGAATACAGTGATCAATACTAAAATATATGCACAGTCACTGTACTAATGACACTGTGGCTGGAAAGGGGTTAAAATCTAGGGCGATAAAGGGGTTAAATGTGTGCCCAACATGTGTGCTGGGTACGGTTTTTACTAAGCAATGTGCTGGTTTTAACTTCCTGCTTTACAGGGAGAAAAAACAGCACATTGTTGCTGTCAGAAGATAGCCCTGTTTGTATTTACATACATCAGGGTTCATACACATTTTCACCAATAAAATTCCATGACTTTTCCATGACTTCACGTAAATATTCATGACCTAATTTTTCATGAAATGTCTATGTATACATGTTAAATAAGAAGAAAATTCATGTCACACCCAGCATATTTTTACTAAAATAAAATGACAATCTTTGTTGTGTACAGTATCTCTGCAGTTCGGGTTTAGTTTCTGGATACAGCGTGACTCAAAATGGTCCCTTGTTTTACAGTGGATGAGATGGAAGAACCGCTGCCGCAGCTGGGAGCCGGTGTCACTTCAGGCGCACGGGTGAAAAAGCGCTGCCTCTCCCATGTTCAAAATGTCAAACGTTTTACGACACACACTGTACATTTAGCGGACATGATACAGGAGAAGGTCAGAGGCTGCAGACATGATAGAAGATAGAAGAGCACAGGGGAAGCAGAGAGCACTGGAGGAGCTTAAGGGCACGGGGTGGGGGGGGGGACTGGAGAGAATTAAGGGGGGGGTTTGGAAAGCATTGCAGGGGGGTTGGAAGGCGCGGGGGGGGGGCATGGAAAACCAGGGGGATGGAGAGCACAGGGGGAGGGGGGGGGACTGGAGAGCACTGTCTGGGGGGAACTGGAAATCACTGCGCTGGGAGCTGAAGAGCACGGGGGGGGGACTAAGAGCACTGGGGGGGGGACTAAGAGCACTGGGAGGGGCTAAAGAGCACTGGGGGGGGGCTAAAGAGCACTGGGGGGGGGCTAAAGAGCACTGGGGGGGGGCTAAAGAGCACTGGGGGGGGGCTAAAGAGCACTGGGGGGGGGCTAAAGAGCACTGGGGGGGGGCATTTTTACATTCAGCGTATAGCACTGGTACAGGTAGGTGTCCTTCCGGGTCCGCACTTTGCCCTTACTGTCAGTCACTGGCCAGCAGCAGCCGAGGAGATGACCCAATCAGGCAGCGGGGAGGGCCGGCTGCGGTTTGCCTGGAGACACGGTGACTGACTAGCAGCAGCAGTAACAGCTGGGAGATTATCAACCAATGAGGCAGCGGAAACGTCACTGGAGGGCGGGCCGGCCGCATGAACGTGATGACGCGGGGGTGCGGTAACCGAAACGGTTACTGCCCCCTTTCGCGTCATCATCACGTTCATGCGGCCGGCCCGTCCTCCAGTGACGCTTCCGCTGCCTCATTGGTTGATAATCTCCCGGCTGTTACTGCTGTTGCTAGCCAGTCACAGTGTCTCCAGGCAAACCGCGGCCGGCCCTCCCCGCTGCCTGATTGGGTCATCTCTTCGGCTGCTGCTGGCCAATGACAGCACGTGCATACCGAGGACCCAGAAGGACGCTAATACAGCAAAATGTAAATACAGTATGTGGCAATATAATTCTCATAAAATAATTAAAGTAATTCAGCATAAGCTCCCCGCTTCTCCCCGCTCCTCCACAGTAATTTAATTCCATGACTTTTCCAAAACCTAGTGTATTTCCTAATTTTCCATGACCTTTCCAGGCCTGGAAAGTGTCATCTAAAAATTCCAAAACTTTTCCAGGATTTCCAGGACCGTATGAACCCTGATACATACTGCGCTCTTTGGTAATTCTCTGAGCCAATCGGCGGGTGTCGTTGACCAATCAGCGACCAGCACCCACTAGTTAGTTTGTGCTGTAGCAAATTGTAGCACAGCCTGGGGCGGTGGGAACGCCCCCTACCTCGGTGCACGGATCTTGTACTAGGTACGTGATCCAGCACAGAGCAGCCGTTCTGTCACAGTATATCTACGGTGGGCAGTCCACAAGCGGTTAAGCAAGGTTTTAATGTTATAATAGATGTTATAATCTGATAAGTAGAAATAAAAAGCATACCTTGTTCATGCCCCCCAAGGTCAAAGGTTGTGAAAGTCATCCCAGCAATCGTCAACTCTTCTGAGGCTAATGAATAAATAAATGACATGTTAGAATGCACAATAAAGAGAAAAGGCACATCTACAATAAAAAGGTAAACATCGATTACAAATATGATAAATACAGCGTCTAAACCTGTAAGCTAAGGAGTTTGTCATTTCCTAACCAACTGCAGTAGGAAAATCTTTGTAATGTATAAACACACATTCGGCCTCTAAGTGAAATTTTAATTTTGCTGAGCAGTGTCAATACACCCAATATTACCGTAACTACCTAAAATACATGTCACTCTGATCCTCTCTGTAGCTCGTGTCTTCAAGGTTATAAACATGATCCACCAAAACATCTAAATACAGATCATTTCTAAATGTAGCTACAAGTGGAATATGAGCAGTTGCTTGGAGGCACAGTATCACTCTCAAGGCTTTGAAAGAAGAGGCAAAGCTTCTGACAGTCACTTTCCAGTTTATCACAAAGCATTCAATGTTATCAGCAATGTTTTACCATGGCAGTTTTAAATACAAAGGCATACATATTAAATTCCTGCAAAGCCAGATGTTCTAAAAGACGTGTTTATGTTACTAGAGGCCTGACTTCCGGGCCAAGCTCACCCAAGCTACAACTGTATGTGCCCTTATTGACCAATGAGAGCCCCCGGTGGACCAGAGAATGGCTGTGGGGTGCAACATGGAAAATGACAGAAATCCACTCAGATCTGCATCAAAAATCTTTATTTAAATAAACAGCTTAAAGTCTCACATTGTAAGATGTTTCTTATCACCATGTTGTAAGATTTTTCTCCTAATAAAATACATTTTTTATCTATCTCTGAGCAGTGTGCTGGCCTTTTCCATATTGGACATTGCTTTAAGGGTGATCAGGAAACTCTGACGATAATTCTGTGTTCCGATGGTTGCCTAAAGACAGTGAGGTGGAGGGAACATATTTTCTGTACGTATGAATGGCTGTTATGGGTAGATTCGGCCCTGAAGTCAAGGAAGTCAGGACTAAATAAGAAAGTCACATCATTTCTTGGCTAATATTTGTTAAAGTAAAAACACCTGCAGTACATGCCTCCGTCAGGACTTTAAACTGAACTTTACCCATAACAACTTGCTTCTTGCTGGAGGCTGCCATTTTGCTGAAGCCCAGAGTCCCTCAACAGCAGTAAATAAAAGTGGAACTAATATAAATGAAAAAGTGCACTGATAAATGTGAGTGTGCTGCTACCAAAGGTGTATAAATGAAACAGTGTAAAAAAAAGTCTGGTGCGCTACTAAATTGCAATAAAATGAACAAATAGTGCACAAACAATTTGAAACAATTTAAAACAAATGAAAATGTGATTGAATAAAGTCTCTGGTTTCTCTTGCAAATCAATATAATGTGTTTTCTGTGAACAACTCTACCAGAAAAAAGCTAAATGGATAAATGTGCAAATGAAGTCCAGTGTTCATATAAATTCCAAAAGTAATCACTGGTGACCGTGAGAAAACCAAGTGCTGCTGCAAATCAACGAACATGACGTGAAAATCCCATCACCTGGTGAATTCACCGCTTACCAGCTTTAGTCCTGGTTCACACTTGTGCGATGCGGGAAGGCTGCGAATTCGCAGCCTGTTCCCGCATCGCAAACGCACCCCTGGCAGTTCACACTGCCATATGCGATACGCAGGGGGTGTCAATGAAATGTTAACGACACCCCCAGTTTGATCGCATATCGCAGTGCGATCTGACAGTTCGCACAGGATCGGATCGCACAAGTGTGAACCACTGCGCGATCCGATCCTGATACGGCTGGAAAAAAGGGTCATGTGCGTGTTTGGTGCGGATACAGTGCGAATTCAGCCATAAAGTGTATGGCTGAATTCGCATCCGCACCTCCAATCGCATGTAATGAAGGAGCAGTGCGCTCCGAATTACATGCGATCGGCGCACTCGCAGGAATGTGAACCGGCCCTTAAGTAGATTTAGGGCAGATAGACAGAATATGAATCCAAAGGGACCTCTGTAGATAACCAAAGGGAGTGCTATGTTGGAATCCACCCTCGCATGACCCTTTTTCCCAGCCGCATCAGGATCGGATCGCACAGTGGTTCACACTTTGGATTCATATTCTGTCTATCTGCCCTAAATCTACTTAAAGCTGGTAAGTGGTGAATTCACCAGGTAATGGGATTTTCACGTCACGTTCATTGATTTGCAGCAGCACTTGGTTTTCTCACGGCCACCAGTGATTATTTTTGGAATTTACATGAACACTGGACTTCATTTGCACATTCATCCATTTAGCTTTTTTCTGGTGGAGTGGTTCACGGAAAACACATTATATTGATTTGCAAGAGAAACCAGAGACTTTTTTCACTCACATTTTCATTTGTTTTAAATTGTTTAAAAGTGGAACTAAACCCATTGATTTAAAGCTTTCAAAAAACAGTTACATTCCTGGAATGTCGGGATTGTTAACCGTCACATTTGCTTGTGTCCTCAACCAAACTGTCAAACCATCAAATGTCTGGTGTCAAAACTGATCACATGTGCAGCACCGTGGCAGTTACAGTTTAAAACAAAAGCAGTGTCTTTGGCTGCAAAGGATAGGAGGGTTTAATTCTGCTTTAAGGCTGACAGCAGATTGGCCTCTGCAAACTCAGCTGTGCCTAAAAAAGCCTAAATTGGGAGAGCAACTGAGCATGTGCAGAGCAGGGTGAGACAGTGTATTGCTGGATTTCAAACAGTATAGATGCTTATTTTTAATGTATTACATAGCTATAACTGCAAAATGGGCCAGCCCGAAGTGATATAGCAGGACTTTAGTTATGCACAAGGGACTATCCAGCTGCAGTTACTCTCCCCCAGGCTTTTTAGTGCACCCAGGAAGGACAGGTGCACCCCATCCAGCCCACCCCACTGCAGGAAGCCTGCGTCTGGACAGGGCTAAATGCTGTACACAGTGGTTCTGACGGACAGGGCTGAATGCTGTACACAGTGGTTCTGACGGACAGGGCTGAATGCTGTACACATGGCCCTAAGCACTGGTTCCACTAATGCCTCGTTTCCACTGAGCGGAACGGTTCGGGTCGGTACAGTTTGGGAGGGTTAGAATGGTCCGGTCTATTCAGGTGAGCGTTTCCACTGCAAGTCGGGCCACCAGGGACCATGCGGGGTTTACACCAAACGAGGAGTTTGTTTTGCTCTTTCATTTGACGTGAGCATTGACATTTTCCTGTCCGCCAATCAGTGGAATCTATTGTGTGACGCCAGTAGCTCCGCCCTAACCGTACCGTTCCATTTCCTATGGCCCTACATCTGAAGCAGGACCAGGAATGGTGCGGTTTGGTTCGGTTGTATGGGCCACTTTCATAATGGAAACACCCAAAATAGCGTACCGTACCGAACCGACCCGAACCGATCCGCTCAGTGGAAACGAGGCATAAGTTTAACTTTTCCCAGGACATCCCTACCCTTCAATCCAGTTAATTCACACAACACTGGCCATTGGATTGTAGATTTGGCATTTACAGGCGAGGACATATTAAATGATAATCAAATGCAGCAATATGAGGTACACTGTATGGGGAGGTTTAGAAACCAAAGACAGGCTGAAAACAGGGGGATTTATGCAATGCAGGATTTTTTTTTTTTTTTTTACCTGAGCTATGTTCCACCTAATAAATAATTGTTTAACTTCATTACGATTTTGCAGGGTAAATTAGCAAATCTCAGCTGTTTTTCAAAGTGTAAGAATTTAACAGTCATCACCTGGTCTTCATTTCATAAATAAAATACTATACTGTATTATTTAAAAAAAAAAATGAAATCAGACTTTAGAACAGCGCATATCACTGTTCCCTACACAAAGCAGCTCTGTAGTTGCACAACCCGATTAGCTAAACAAAGGCCTCCAAGGTTTCATTTTTCTAATCCTTATAAAACTCTAGATCACATGCACGAACATTGACATTTCTCGGATATAAAGGTTATACCACTTAGCATTCTAAGGTTTAAAGAAGAAAAAGTCCTCACAAAAGATTTGGGGATTGAATTATACAAAGAATAAAAAGAAGGTACAGGACTGAGACACTTGTTTGAGTAAAATAATATATGGTAGTATAATAGAATATAATATATGGTAGCAAATGTCTGACAATAGAGGTCTGAAACAGGATATGATTTTATTATGATAAATTGAGCAAAGCCTCATATTGATTTTCAGCAATACTCGTATCCCCAAAACAGTGTAGATCAATTGGTACACCTTCGCCCGATATCTTTTGATTCGCAGACAATCCCACCACATGTATCAAACTGCCACCCAAGCCACGCCCTCCGAAGCAGTGGTCTGAGGCTCCTCAGGTAAATTCAGTCAGTCAGTCTTGACGGTACTATGTACCATCGCAGCATAAGTTTGTAGTTTGCCTCCAAGAACTGACTGACCCAGTATGCCATATTTGGGACCAGTGATTAGTTTTCAGTGGGGTCCCCAGGTCTACCTCCCATTGAGTGGAGTAAAGCAGGTGGTCAGACATATCCCCAAACAACAAGGATTTATATATCAGGGACAAAATGACCTTTTATCTAAGGGGCAACATGACAGAGGCACTGACCAGAAGAATAAGCAATGAATTTGCGTGTCTCAGATGTGGTTGAACGAAGTTACGGATTTAGAGAGAACAGAACAGTGTCGAGGGAGGGATCTTATGGGAGGTATGCAGAGCATTGTAGGTCAAAACCCTTTTTTGTGTCAAGAGGTCTTAGATGCGCTGGAATCCCACCATCAGAACCAACCAGTCTCTTCCAGGCCTGGGCTGAAGAAAGGGTTGTGAAACAAGGTAGCCATCCAGAAGTGAAGGGGGCATCAGCTTCCCAGAGTACTTAATCAGGCCGCATATATTCAGCAAATGTTTTAGTTAGAACTGGCAACAGGTTTTTGTGTTTCCAGTAGGATCCATAAGATTGTGTTTATGGCAATGGGTGTTCTCAAAAATGTTTTAAAACTCACCCACAACATGGTATTAGCTGTCACATGGTAGGTCACCAATGGAGCACACTGTTCCGCCCCATAATAGTGCCGAATCTAGGCCGCAGTTAAGCCCCCCTTGAGATTTTGCTTGAAAAAGGACTTCGAGCCCCTTGGTTTGGAGTCCTGCCAAATTAACCTGAGGCACAGTTGTTGGATAGATCTAAGGATATGTGGGGGGGAACACATATTGGGTGGGTCAGGAAAGGATTAAGGATCTTTGGAAAAAGCGTAATTTTTCAGTGCTGTAATCCTTCCCAGCCCAGGGATCTGGTATCTCTTCCAAGACT
This sequence comes from Pelophylax lessonae, assembly GCF_965119305.1. Lineage (NCBI taxonomy): Eukaryota > Metazoa > Chordata > Amphibia > Anura > Ranidae > Pelophylax > Pelophylax lessonae. Next base: position 144,321,074 of record NC_138776.1, read on the forward strand.
CCAGGGTCAGAGATAATTGATGTAGAAATGAACCAAAGTTAGTGTCAAAGTGTATCATGATAGAGACCCACTGATAAGAGTAGTTAATCTGATGTAAGAGATATGTTCAAGGCCTCAGACTTAGAATCATTAACATGTAGGCCTGAAAGGGCAGAAAAATCTTTAAGGAGTTTGATCAGATTGGGGAGGGAGATCACTGGGTTGATAAGGAACAGCAAGACGTCGTTAGTGAAAATGCATCTCTTGTGATTATGCCCTGCTTCCTCCACCCCACACTCATCAGGGGGCGGAACTCTAATGGGATAGGGTTCCACTGTAAAAAAAGAAAAAAAAGAGTGCACTATTGTATCATGTACGTTATGCAATAAAAATTATAATAAAGTGTGTGTGTGTGTGTGTGTGTGTGTGTGTATGTGAGATATAAGTAATATAATATGGGAGTGACGGATTCACCACTAATGAATTTTTTGTGCAAGTCACCTTCAATGCTTTATTAATATGCACCTTTAAAAGTGATGCAGAAGTGTATGGGGAATCTGGATCAAGCCAGGAGCAAGAAAATGTGTAAAAGGTAAAAATGTAATTTTGCACTATTTCCTAATTATGAACACCAAAAAGCGAAAACATTTGGAAAAAAATGTTGGAAAAAAACAGTAACACTATGCAATACTCCTATTTAGAGGAATTTGTTGATTATGTTGGGGGAAAAATATCTGGGTCTCCATGAAATGCATAAAAGCTAGGAGGTTTTTTTTCCCCCTTTTAAGTAGCGTTAAATTAAAAAAACTTTAGGAAATAAAAAAAAAAAATATGTAACCAAATTTGCTACCTAATTAAAATCTGATCTACCCTGGAAAAAAAAAGAAGTTGAAAATATGCAAGAATAAACTACAAAATCTATGAACAGGGAGCAGAACTGAAAGCGTTTGGGGAAAAAAATTGGGAGTGAAAGAGGGAAAGGGCTCTGGACCAGATTTAACCTCTTAACAATGATGTATTGCATGCACATATGCGGAGGCAAGAAAAGTTGGCTTTAACACCCTGCCGCCACACGTGTCCACAGTGATCAGAATTGCGTGCCAAGAGCATGCTAATTGCATGCTCCCAGAAACACTGACTGAGCTTTGTCCAAAAGTGGGATGGGCTCCAGTCCTGTGGCTGACGTAGAGGCCAACTACAGGGTCATGTGATCGGGAAGCTGCTCCACCTCCCAGCATTGAGCCCATGTTCACATTGGCCCAGTTTGACATTTCAATCAATGCAATTGCACCATCCGAACCGGTGCAACGCCGACTTTGTGGCGCTGCACCGATTCCCAAAAGTAGTTTCTGGACTAATTTTGGCGACTTCAGGGGGCTATTGCTTTGGACATCTGTACAGGAACCCACACGGATATCTGTAAAATCACCCCCGAAGTCAGACTGAAATGCCAGCTGAACTCGCACAATTTCAAAACGGCCTCAGTGTGAACCTGGGCTAAAGCTCATTAAAAGCGCTGTGATTCTAATCAACAGGTGCAGATATCCATATATAGAAGCGGGATATTAACATTGCCACAAGCCTCAGTAGCATCATCTTGGTAAGTATCAAGCTTTGAGGGGTAAGGCTGGTTATGCTCAGGGAGGTGGGGCAATATGGGTTTCTTTGAGAGTTTCCTTACACTTTAAGCAACACAAAACACCAGGATTTCCATACAAAGAACCAAACTTTCAACAATAGAATGATTCTACCAATAGGCCACTTAGGCTTTTGCTTTTATTGTCATACAAGTCAATGCAAAAAAAAAAAAAAAAAGTCAAAAGACATACTTGGATGAAGTGTGGGGACATGCTGTCCAAGCCGGTCATCCTTCAGCATGTGAAGCAGTGTTGTTTTGCCAGCATTGTCCAAACCTAAAAACACTAGTTTCCCCGACTTTTTGTATAACCCTACAAAACAAAAAATATGCATTAGAAAGGTCTGCGACACAGATGTGCAATATCTGTTTAATAGTGTAAAAAAAATAATTTACCTAAAAACTGCAGCATACTGCTGAAGCCATTATAAATCCACTCAAATATGAAAGACATTTCTGTATCTGTGTCCTGAAAGAGAATAACTTAATTAATTGATGGTAACGTGTAAGCATATAAATAATTAAATAATAAAGTCAAACACCTTTCTGTTCTATAAAACAAAAAACAAAATGAACAAGTTTGCCAGAAAATCTTCATCAGGTAAGTAAACCGCTTTCCCCAGTCCCCTAGATGTAAACGAGCATTCCACTTTTGCAGTGTGGTGACAGCCCCACTACAAGGGAGGATATTTATTTTCCCCAGAGTTCAGCTTTTAGACTCCGTTCACACCATGTCGGATCAGACTTCGGGGCGACCTGTGAAGTCGCATTTAGCGCGACTTGCACGGACTTCATAAAATGAATGTCTATGCAAGTCACTCCAGGTCGCCCCGAAGTAGTACAGGACCCTTTTTCTAAGTCGGAGCGACTTGTGTCGCTCCTATTAGAACGGCTTCTGAACAACACAATGGGAGCGTGAGGAGCGCGACTTGTCAGGCTGACCAAGTCGCGGTCCAAGTCGGATCAGTGTGAATGGGCTGTAAGGAAAAGTCCTAAGCACTTTTCACAACAGAATTGTCCAAGGAAACACGGTTCATTCAGTATTGTTTTTGCTGTACCTACTTTTAAGGCCCAAGTACAATAAAAAAATACCCTTGCAATGGGGCCCCCACACTGTAAGGGTTGAGAGTGAGACTGCTCTCTAAGTCTAGGGGTAAATGAAGACTACTACTTGCCATACTCCTAGCTCTTGTAGGCTCCCTCCATCTGTGCCTCCTCTATAAGGCACTCCAGGCTGTGGCCACAGACCCACCTCTTCCACATACAATGCCAGGCTATTAGGCCTGCATTATACATGATGAGTCAGAGGGACTGCACACAGCCCAGAGCAGAGGAGAGAAGAGGAGCAATCCGCAGAGGGGTGTAAGGCAAGTAATACATCCTCTTCATCTCTCCCTAGGCCTAATAAGCATATAGCCCTTGAACTCTTCTCCATCCTAGAGTTGGGCTTTATATATTTCGGTTTTCATTTTAATAACAAATGTATTTCATTCTCCTGGCAAAAGCATAATGTAAACATTACAAGAATATTTTCTTAAAGTGAACCTGACCTGGGCTTTAAATAATGTCCAAGGTAATAATCAGTACTGAAGTGCAATTATAGTGAGGAAAAAAAGTATTTGTTCCCCTGCTGATTTTGTACGTCTGCTCACTAACAAAGACATGAGCAGACTATAATTTTATTGGTAGGTTTATTTTAACAGGGAGAGACAGAAGAACAAAAAAAAAAAAAAAACACATTTCAAAAAAGTTATAAAGTTGATTTGCATTTTAATGAGTGAAATAAGTATTTGACCCCTTCGCAAAACATTACTTAGTACTTGGAGTCAAAACTCTTGTTGGCAATTACAGAGGTCAGATGTTTCTTGTAGTTGGCCACCAGGTTTGCACACATCTCAGGAGGGATTTTGTCCCACTCCTCTTTGCAGATTCTCTCTTAAGTCATAAAGGTTTTCGAGGCGGACGTTTGGTAACTCGAACCTTCAGCTCCCTCCACATATTTTCTATGGGAATAAGGTCTGATGACTGACTAGGCCTCTCCAGGACCTTAATATGCTTCTTCTTGAGCCACTCCTTTGTTGCCTTGGCTGTGTTTTTTGGGTCATGGTCATGCTGGAATACCCATCCACGACCAATTTTCAACGCCCTGGCTGAGGAAAGGAGGTTCTCACCCAAGATTTGACAGTACATAGCCCCGTCCATTGTCCCGTCCCCTTAGCTGAAAAAACACCCCAAAGCATAATGTTTCCACCTCCATTTTTGATGGTGGGGATAGTGTTCTTGGGGTCATAGGCAGCATTCCTCCACTTTCATACACAGCGAGTTGAGTTGATGCCAAAAAGCTTGATTTTGGTCTCATCTGACCACAACACTTTCAACCAGTTCTCCTCCGAATCATTCAGATGTTCATTAGTTCAGACGTGTCTGTACATGTGCTTTCTTGAGCAGGGGAACCTTGCAGGCGCTGCAAGATTTCAGTTCTTCATGGCGTAGTGTGTTACCAATTGTTTTCTTGGTGACTATGGTCCCAGCTGCCTTGAGATCATTGACTCACTGTTCTCATGATCATTCAAATTCCACGAGGTGAGATCTTGCATGGAGCCCCAGACCAAGGGAGATGGACAGTTATTTTGCATTTCTTCCATTTGCGATTATTCCCACCAACTATTGTCACCCTCTCACCAAGCTGCTTGGCAATGGTCTTGTAGCCCATTCTAGCCTTGTGTAGGTCTACAATCTTGTCCCTGGCATCCATGGACAGCTGTTTGGCCTTGGCCATGGTGGAGAGATTGGAATCGGATTGATTGATTGCTTCTGTAGGCAGGTGTCTTTTATACAGGTAACAAGTTGAGACCCGGAGCACTCCCTTTAAAAGAGTGCTCTAATCTCAGCTTGTTACCTGTATTGAAGACATCAAGGAGCCAAAAATCTTGCTGATTATTAGGGGATCAAATACTTATTTCACTCATTAAAATTCAAATCAACTTTTTTTGAAATGTGTTTTACTGGATATTTTTGTTATTCTGTCTCTGCCTGTTAAAGTAAACCTACCATTAAAATTATAGACTGATCATTTTTTTGTCAGTGGGCAAACGTACAAAATCCATTGGATGGAAAGGCTTTAAAGCGGAGTTCCACCCAAAAGTGGAACTTCCGCTTTAAATAGTCCTAACCCCCTGACATGCCACATTTGCCACACCTAGATTTGACATGTACCCGCTCCCACTTCCGCTCGGAGCGACGCGGCGCCCTGAGCGAAAGTTCTCCTCTCTCCCTCCCTCCAATCTTCTGGGACATGTCAGAGAAGATTGCCGGCCAATCACGACGCATAGCGCAACTCGCGCATGCGCAGTGCGTACCCGGCTGTGAAGCCGCAAACTGTCACAGCCGGGTGCCCACATCAGTGATGCCGGCGCCGCGGAGCAGAGAGGGAGAAGACGGCGCATCGCTGGACCGTGGGACAGGTGAGTGTGCGGTTAGGCTGGAACTCCGCTTTAAATTGAGATTAGATCCCCGGCATTAAGCTTACCCCTTGTCATTCAACTGTCAAATGCCAAACACTGTGCGCATGTGAGGCTCTGGGATTTGACAGCAATATGACAAGGATAGGGCTTGGTGCTGTGAGAGGGAGGGGCTTAATCCTATCATGAAGCAAAGTCATGGAGAGCTTAGATCTGGTGCCCAAGTTGTGTCACAGAGATGGATTTGAAGGTACAACTTAAACAGGTACTTGCAGGCACTTCTCACTATTCTTCAGAACTTTTGATATCTTAGGAAACTCTCAGGCCATGCCAGGTTTACTTTAACAAAAAAGCAGGAAGTTAAAAAAAAAAAAAAATCTTATTATAGAATAGAATATTGTAATCTTACTTTATACTACAGAATTTGTAAAACACGAATGCACAGATTTGTTGTGTTTTTATACAAGTGTGAAAACGTGAGCTAAGCTGTCGGCTCAATGTGTGCTATCATATTTCTTGTATAAACCCCATAATTAATTTACACTGCTAAGCCAGATTTCCTATGTGCTTTGCTAGTTATTGAATAAAACAAAAATGGTTCTCATAATAAGAGCAGAATTAGGAGTTAGGCCAAGTCCCATAGGGAGAGCAGATCTGTAATTAAAATATTGCCAAGGGAATGAGCTTTATCTGTAATTAAGGAGGCAGTGTTAGGCTTACTTGTTGGCAGTATAATAGACAAGAGTTTTCTACTGGCAGAGTCTGTTCAGAAAGAAATGACTAAAAAATCTCTCTAGTAAGAGCTTGTTTAGAGTAGACCCACTGTGAAATCAGCAAATAACTTGATAGAAGACACCTAGGTTTAGACGTTTAGGTGCTGGATGCCTGGTTCTAAATATTCTCACAAAATTACTCACACCTCACCCACATATTGGTATTGTAAAAAATGAGATTTTTACTCACCGTAAAATTAATTTCTCTGATGTTCATTGACGGACACAGCTCCTGATATTCTTAACTATTGAGCTAAACTGCCCCCTACAGGAGCAGGACACTAGGCAGAAAAGAAGTCTCGCTACGCCCATGGGCAGTCCAAGGGGGTATAATCCCGCTATCTGCTATAGGCACTCAGTGCCTAGTTACAAGCAGTGTCAGGAGAATTACAACTCCACAAAGGGGTGGGTGCTGTGTCCATCAATGGTCAGAGAAACAGATTTTACGGTAAGTCAAAAATCCTATTTTCTCTTTTGGTCATTGACGGACACAGCTCCCGATATTCTTCACCCTAGGGACGTCCCAAAACAGTGTTAAACTTGAGGAGAAGGAACAGCAAAAAATTCCCAAGGCTAAACAGTAGCCAACCAGGCAACAGGAGCTCAACCAAAACAATTGGAACCCACCTGAAGATAACAATACACCCTCAAAGAGCATCAGGTCCTTTTCAACAGCAGCCTGCAAAACCTTGTGGCCAAAAGAGGCATCCACAGATGCCAACACAACCACTTCACAGAACTTTGTGAAAGTGTGCACCGACGACCAGGTGGCCACCTTGCAAACCTGCTTCACCAACGCCTGTAGACGGAAAGCCCAGGAGGCACCAAGCGCCCTAGTAGAGTGCGCCTTGACAAGGAAGAGAGGAACTTGACCCCTGATGGATTAGGCCTGAATCATGGTCTGTCTGATCCATCGAGAAATGGTTGCGGAGGACGCGGTCAACCTTTTTCGAGGTCCATCTGTGAGCAAGACTCCGTAGCTGCCAGGTACACCCTAATTGCCTGGACCACATACAAGGCATGCAAGGTATATTTCCATCAGGTGTTTAGGCCTGGGGCACAGGGAAGGCAAAACAATGTCTTCAGTCAAATGAAAATCAGAGCCAACCTTTGGAAGGAACGACGGACAGGGGTGCAGAACCACCTTATCCCTGTGAATCACCAGGTAAGGTGAACAGGATAACTCCGCCAGTTCCGACACCCTATACGCAGAGGTGATAGCCACCAAAAAGGCCACCTTCTGGGACAGCGTAAGCAGGGGAATATTCCAAATATTCTCAAAGGGAGGCTTCTGGGAACTGAAAGCACCAAATTGAGATGCCAAGGCGAGAACAGAGCCCGCACTGGAGGAACCAAATTATGGACACTCCGAAGAAAGGTACGTACCAGGGAATGTGTGGCCAAAGGTCGTTGGAAGAAGACTACCAAAGCCGACACCTGGCTCTTGATGGTACTCAAGGCTAATTTCTATTCAGCCCCCCATTGAAGGAAGGTCAAGATCCGAGCCACCGAGAAGGAGCGAGGATGAATGCCAAGAGACTCACACCACACAATGAACTTCTTCCACGTACAATGGTAGATCTTCCTAGAAGTAGATTTCCTAGCTTTCAACAAGGTAGGAATCACCGACTCAGATAAACCCCTATCCTTCAGCACCTGGCATACAACAGCCAAGCCATCAAAGCCAGCGACTAAAGCAGGATGGAAGATCGGTCCTTGGGACAGCAGATCCTCCCTGAGAGGAAGCTTCAAAGGAACGTCGGTGACCAGCCCCACCAGATCGGTGTACCAAGTCCGGTGAGGCCAGTCCAGACCCACTAAGATGACGGGAATCCCTTCTGCCTGAAACCTGCGGAGAAGTCTTTGCAGAAGCTTGAGAGGGGGGGGGGAGGTGTAAATCAGACGAAACTGACTGACCCCACGGGGCCAACCAGCACGTCTATGGCGTCTGCCAGAGGATCCCTTGACTCACAAACCTCTGCAACTTTCTGTTGAGCCGAGACGCCAACAGATCCACCTTGGGAGTGCCCCACCGGAGACAATGTTAACGAAACGCCTCCAGGAGAAGTGACCACTTCCCTTGGTCCAACGCCTGCCGGCTGAGGTAATCCGCCTGCCAATTTTCCACCCCTGGAATGTGTACAGGGGAGAGGGCTGGAACGACCCTTTCTGTCCACCTTAGAATGCTGGCTACCTCCAGAGCCCCTAGGACACTTCTGTGCCCCCTTGGTGATTGACAAAAGCCACTCCATTCTGAACATCTGCATCCGCACAAAGCAGTTTAGCGCCTTGAGGTCCAGAATTGGACGCACTTTGCCTTCCTTCCTGGGAACTGTGAACAGGTTTGAGTAAAAACTCTGAAAACGTTCCGGAGTCGGAAACGGGACATCCACCCCTTGAAGTAACAGGTCTTGTACCACCTCAAACAGGCCCTGCAAGCGGTCCGGGGACAGACGAAGTTGGAAGGAAAGAAACTTGCTAGGGGGACAAGAGCGAATTAATTAGTGGACCCACTTGTCTTGCACCAGGGAAGTCCACGGGTCCAGAAACCAGCGAATAAATCCCTCCCACAGTCAATACGGGTGGGGGCGAACCGCCATGATGAAGGAGCCTTGTCCGCGGGTCTTGAGAAGCTTGCTCTCGGCTTGGCAGACCAGGTTCATTTGAATCCTCCAGAGGAGGCCCTAAAAGGCTTTGAGCCCTTGTCAGTCGACCATGAGGGACGAAAAAACGTATGAACCGAGAAGGAAGGCCCATGTCTACAACGAAGTTTCATGCCTTAAGTAGCCTGCGGAAGAAAAGTACTTTTTCCCGCTGTGAGACCTTTAATGATGTCTGCCTGTTTGGAGCTACCCTGGATATCTCCTTGAAAAGGATTATCAGTCAAGGCCTTTTTAGAAGTCTGGCCCACAGACCAGCACTTGAGTCAAAAGACACGCCAAAAGGACCACTGCCAAAACAGAGAGCCTAGCGACTAGGGGAGCCGCATCCAAAGAGGCATCACAGATAACTGCAGCCCCTAGACCAGCTCTTCCATCAGCTCGGCAAAGGCAGGGGGGGAGCTGTTCTCCCTCCAGGTCACGGAGACGGAGCATAGCCCACTCAGAGTTTGTGACACCAGGGAAATGGTGAATACCGGCCTCATTGCTGAACAAGCCAGAGGGTACATGTTGCAGGCTACAGCCTCCACCTTCTTGTCAGCCAGATTGTTAAAGGACAGGGATTCTTCAACTGGAATCACGGTTGCCTTGTTTAATCTGGAAACCGGAGGGTCAACCACCGGTGGAACTGTCCACTTCTTAAGAAGGGACCCCTCATAGGGGTAACGCCTAGTAAAGCACTTAGGGACCCTACGGGGGCACTTTGGTTGTCCCCACTCTTTAGCGACAATCCTGTCAAAATCGGCGGGGAAAGGAAACACCTTTGTCGCTCTGGATGGCTTGTAAGTGCCAAAGGGAACCTGCACCTTCGTCACAGCTGCGTCCTCCATCTTCAGGGTCTCACGCACAGATACAATCAGTGCCTCCACCAGCGCCTTTTCATGTGCGGTTGCAGACATGGAGGATTCATCCTCACTATCAAAAGGATTTCAAGAGTGAGGTTGCAGGCCCAGCAGGGTGACCCACGTCTGCAGCAACCAAATCAAATTCCGGATCAGAAGAGGCAGGGGAAGGCGAGGGGGGGGGGGGGGGGGCGCTTTTTGCTAGCCCATCGCCTGAGCCACCTCCACCTGAGACACAAAGGACTCCAGAACCGCCGTCAAGTGCATTGATGGATGGTTGGGACCCAGAGGGCTCCGCAGCCTCAGAGATGGGATCAGGTGGGGAGATGTGCGCCAAAGACTCCATGAGTCACCAGGGGGACCCCACAAAAAGTGTAACACTGCAAAAGGGATAACCCCACGATGCTGGCAGCACCACCCAGCCACCAGGCTCAAGCACCAAGCAATCCTTCGAGAGGGAGAGGATCCCACTAGACTCACCACCCTGGAGAAACATGCACCTGCAGCCACCAGGATAATGTGCACCCCACGTGCCTCAATCTGGAGGTGAAAGGATCCAGGAGTCTGCACCAGGGGATGAGGAGGGGCTCCAACCGCCAAAAAAGGCCACCTACAGGGCTCCACTGTCATGACCGCTTCTGTTTTTAATGGCAAACAACAGCAAAATGGCCGCCGGACTACACAAACATGGCCGCTGTGTATAGAAACATACAGGCTACAGCAAAATGGCATCCCCGCGGGGCACTATGAGGCTTACAGGAACCAATGAGGGAACCCAGACCTAAATGACAGAACCAGGCAGGACAGGGGGGCCCTGGCAGGAGCCCCCACCAGGTACAACCCCCCCTCTGCACATTCGATCATCCAGTCATCGGCGGTGCACCCCTCCGGTCCCCATCACCAGCTAGCGCCCTGTCACCACCCCAGGAGGTGGACCAGACCACCCAAATAGCCCCAGCATATGTGGAGGGGGGAGGAGGGGGGACACTGGAGGGGGGGTGCCTGATAGAAAGGAGTGGAACCCTGGGGTCCGACTGTCCCAAGGAGGGGCCCACGTCCACCCCAAAACCCTCCAGGGAGAGAGGGGGGGACAGTTTCTCACCATACTAGGAACCAGACGGGCCCCGCTCCAGACAGAACCCTTCTCTATCAAAATAGGGGGGGGGCTGTCGGCCGGGAGGAACGCTGCAAATCAGGTCGAGACCCGGTCGTATGCGACATCAAAAGGCATTTAACTCGCAGGCCAGCCCCCATCTAGTGGGGCTACGTCATGGCTGACCTAGCGTGGAGCTGAGGTCTGCGTGCGTTTGCTGGACCACTGGATCTAGATTATCCAGCCTGTCGCCCAGTCCGGCAGTTGATTCTAAATCTCACAGCAATGACGCAGGAGAAAAAAGTTTCTATTTAAAAAGAAAAATATTTGCCAGGACCAAAGATCCCAGCAAGGAACTAGGTCCTGACTAGGCAGAAAAAAAAAACTGAGTGCCTATAGCAGAGAGAGGGAGTATACCCCCTGGGACTACCCATGGGCGTAGCCAGGATTCTTTTTTGCCTAGTGTCCTACTCCTGTAGGGGGCAGTATAACTCAATGGTTATGAATATCAGCAGCTGTGTCCATCAATAAACTAAAGAGAAATAATTTCATCCTGTCTTGCATTATCTAAAATAAAAAGACCCAACAGCCCCCAGATTTGATATGGTAAAAATCCAGTTTTTAACCTGACTGGCATCTTATTGGGTATAACTAATGGCAGCAACTTATTTTTAAATTAAAACTGTTTGAGGGCTTTGATCACACTGTGTGCATTTTCCAAAGTGTAAGACTGGCAGAATAAAATCTCATAAAATGCAGCACATTTGTACATTTCTCCAAGTTTTGTCTGCTTAAAAATGCTGTGAGTACAGAAAAATACCTGTGAATTCTGGCGGGATCAATAGGCATTTTTAGAGACAAAAAACAAGGAAATGTGTATGTATTACAAACCCATAATAGTTTTTTGGGGAATTTAAAATTTTATTTTGCCTAGACTTGCATGTAAGGAAGAATAAAATGGAGTCTTACAAATATAACAAAAATGCCCTAAACATGTGGTCGACCCACTATATAAAAAGTATTCAGGCAACATAATCTATTCATGCATGATAGATTATATATATATATATATATATATATATATATATATATATATATATATATATATATATATATACACACACACATCTATCTATATATACACACACACACACACACAGGTCCCTCAAAAAATTAGCATATTGTGATAAAGTTCATTATTTTCTGTAATTTACTGATAAACATTAGACTTTCATATATTTTAGATTCATTACACACAACTGAAGTAGTGCAAGCCTTTTATTGTTTTAATATTGATGATTTTGGCATACAAATCATGAAAACCCCAAATTCGTATCTCAAAAAATTAGCATATTTCATCCGACCAATAAAAGAAAAGTGTTTTTAATACAAAAAAAGTCAACCTTCAAAAAATTATGTTCAGTTATGCACTCAATACTTGGTCGGGAATCCTTTTGCAGAAATGACTGCTTCAATGCGGCGTGGCATGGAGGCAATCAGCCTGTGGCACTGCTGAGGTGTTATGGAGGCCCAGGATGCTTCGATAGCGGCCTTGAGCTCATCCAGAGTGTTGTGAAGAGAAAGTTGAGAGACGCAAGACCCAACATCCCACAGATTCTCTATGGGGTTCAGGTCAGGAGAGTTGGCAGGCCAATTGAGCACAGTAATACCATGGTCAGTAAACCATTTACCAGTGGTTTTGGCACTGTGAGCAGGTGCCAGGTCGTGCTGAAAAATGAAATCTTCATCTCCATAAAGCTTTTCAGCAGATGGAAGCATGAAGTGCTCCAAAATCTCCTGATAGCTAGCTGCATTGACCCTGCCCTTGATAAAACACAGTGGACCAACACCAGCAGCTGACATGGCACCCCAGACCATCACTGACTGTGGGTACTTGACACTGGACTTCAGGCATTTTGGCATTTCCCTCTCCCCAGTCTTCCTCAGGGTCCGGTCACCTCTTCTCGTTGTGCAGCGTTTTCTGCCACACTTTTTCCTTCCCACAGACTTCCCACTGAGGTGCCTTGATACAGCACTCTGGGAACAGCCTTCATTCAGAAATTTCTTTCTGTGTCTTACCCTCTTGCTTGAGGGTGTCAATGATGGCCTTCTGGACAGCAGTCAGGTTGGCAGTCTTACCCATGATTGCGGTTTTGAGTAATGAACCAGGCTGGGAGTTTTTAAAAGCCTCAGGAATCTTTTGCAGGTGTTTAGCGTTAATTCGTTGATTCAGATGATTAGGTTAATAGCTCATTTAGAGAACCTTTTCATGATATGCTAATTTTTTGAGATAGGAATTTTGGGTTTTCATGAGCTGTATGCCAAAATCATCAATATTAAAACAATAAAAGGCTTGCACTACTTCAGTTATGTGTAATGAATCTAAAATATATGAAAGTCTAATGTTTATCAGTACATTACAGAAAATAATGAACTTTATCACAATATGCTAATTTTTTGAGAGGGACCTGTATACACACACATAAACACACATCTATCTATATACACACGTTATTTAAAAAAGAAAAAAAAAAAAAATATATATATATTATTTTTTTTTCTCATTATGTATTTATTGATGAATGTTTTTTACATTCTGTGCATGAAGGTTAAAAAAAAACCTTCAATATGCAGCTCTCCCTTAATACTTAACCGAGCCCGATGGCAATCCAGCAAGGTGCATGAGAGTGGCTGCTTTCTCGGCTCTCTGTCTCCTAATAGGCTGAGAGACCCAGTGGGAGCCATTGGCTCCCTGCTGCTGTCAATCACAGCCAGTAAGGAGGGAGTGGGGGGCAAGGCTGAGCCTTATGTGTGTCTTTGGGAGTGAGCACACAGAGTGCCCCCATAGCAAGTGGTTAGCTTTGGGGAGACTCGAAAAAGGAGGAGCCAGGAGCGCCGGCGGGGAAGAAAAGGACGCTCATTTTGTGGCACTTCATTAATGCCAATGGCAAACGCAGGCTTTGATGAAATAAAGTGACAAAGCTATTTTAAACACAAATATTCTATTACTTTGCATCTATACAGGCCTGATACTTTTTCCTGACAAAATATTGATTTTACACCTGTACTTCTACCAACCTGCTTTTTATAGAAAAAAACGCTATTTTTATAGTGTATAACGAGGCATACTTTTTTTCCCCATTTCTGGACAGACAGAACTTTTGGGGAAATTTCCCCTACATCGCTGTTCTAGTAAAAAAGTTGGCAAAAGAGGAGAAACCCCCAATGAACAAAGACGGAAGAGTCTACCTCCTCCTGAATAATGATTTACAGTGGATTGCTTTTCAGAGGTTGGTAGAGCAGTGGCCACCTAGGCATTCAGGAAGCAATCCTGCCCACTCCTGAATGCCTGCTATTTTTTTCCTCTCTCAATCCTAGGGGGTTGTATTAAAAATACCACACTGCAGCCATGAGCCAAACATCTGGCTTGCTTTTACTGACTTTATTGGGCAGGTGTGACAGGTAGTTCTCCCTGCCAAACTCTGCAAGCTGCAATAAAATTGCAACTGCAGTATGTGTCCCGCCCCGTCTTGCTGCCATGGTAGAACTTAGCAAGGTAGTTGGCAGCAGTGACAGCCGTGACTCAACCAGAAGGCAGGAAATACAGGAGGGTTTAAAAAAAAAAAAAAAAAAAAAATTCCCTAACTGTCCAAAACAGAAGGGAGAGATTGAGGACAGATGTCAGCTGTCAATGAGAATAATCCCTAAATTTAGGATCAAAACTCGTTACCAAATTACAAAATACAAAAAGGACTTGCAAGCATAAAATAGACAAACAAAAACATCTGCCATTTGCCACAGATAGACGGCCTTTATTAAATGACTCAAGAAATCTTTTCAGAAACACTTGACTCATATGCTTAGTGTAAAGCCTCCAGACTAGTCATTTTTTTCTGTATAGACAAGAATTGGCCATCAACAACAAAACGTGACCCAAACAAAAGTTTCCCATGCAAATAACCTGCCCATACACAGTATATGCAGAAATGTAAAACCTTTTATTTTCGATTCAAACCTTACAGCTGATCTGGCAGACATAAAAAAGACATTAATTCAGCTTTGTATTTATTAATACCATTGCTTACATTAATGCATTTCTTGTAAGTGTCTGAATGTGACCTGGTAGCTTCCTGCAAATCAGTGTACAGCAGAGCTTAGACTGGGAGAAAAAATACAGCATAAGGCCCCTTACACACAAGAAGACTGATCGGGTCTGCCTAGCAGATTTTCAGGAGGACCCGTTCAGACCCCTCATCCCCTTCTATGGAGCTTTGTAAAGGAAAAGGAATTGGCAGCACTCCAGGTTGAGTCAAAATCCAGATTTATTGACTGGACATCCAAATATGACAATCGTGACAAGGTAGACGCGTTTCACACACAGTGTGTGAAACGCGTCTACCTTGTCACGATTGTCATATTTGGATCTCCAGTCAATAAATCTGGATTTTGACTCAATCTGGAGTGCTGCCAATTCCTTTTCTTTTATCAAGTTTCCACGGAGGCGAGCCGGGGCATGCACCTGTGTGAGTCATCAGGCAATTACACCACCTTGAGCAGTGAGTCCTTGTCTCTTCCCTTTTATGTGTCCATTTACAATCGCCTACATCCAATCCACTAAAAACAATCTGCTTACCTTCTGTTTAGTGGATCGGATCAGATGGCAGTCGGGTGTAAATTAACAGGCTGTCTGTTTACATCCAACCGCCCATAGAGGAGAGTGGGACTGGGTCTGTGTCTGCTCTGCATAAATGCATCGGACACGGACCAGCAGAGAAATTCCCAGCTGAGCAAGCAGACTCCTGGCGGAATTCTCCCCATGAGGAAGGGGCCTAAGGGAGCAGTCAGTTGTGATTAAGTGCTTATGACAACCAGGGACATGCTGATATGAAGGGAGAGGAAAGTGACAGAGGGGTCAGCTCATCATTCTTCCACTTCTACTTTCACGGCCCAGTCACAGCTGGGGGGGTAAGACCTGTAGGAGAATCCTAAAGCAGAGCTAAAGTCTTACAAAAATGTAGGCGTTATGGCTATTGGAAGAAAGAAGAGATATGCAAAGTCTTTTAACAAGAATATTTTTCCCATGGTGATAGGATTTTTTTTCCATTGATATGTACACTCCTATTCTGTGGTTGGCCTAATAGGAATAAGGATCTGAGAAGAAGAAGCAGGGAAGATGGCAGCAGAGGGGCATGGAGCATCATTACTGAAGGAGGGTAAACTTTCCATGGGCTGTGTGGCAGATCTGTGTAAATCTCAGGTCTGGATGGAAAGAAATACAAATCCATTGACTGGGGAAACCGCTACCATATATGCATGTTAAAGGAGATGTACAGCCAAAGCTCGTCTGGCTGTATATCACCTATGGATCACAGGAGTGCAGTTTATTCTGCACACCAGTGACCCGTTTTCATCAAATAGCGGTCTGAATCCCGCTCTCTGCTGACGTCACAGATGTTGGTCCAGGCACCACGTCATCACGACCACGTATCCGCCAGGTGCCTGGACTGACACCCGGCTCAGCCTCTCAGCGAGCCGCTGAGAGCCTGAGCTGGCTGCTTCCACCCCTCCACAGCCCAGCGCTCCAATGAGCGAGGAGGGGGCAGAGCAGAGAGCTGTGACTGACAGTGAGCAGCTCTCTGGTTGGGGAGCTGTGAGAACCGAGCGATCGGCGGTGTTCAATCGCTCGGTTCTCAGTGTAGAGCAGGGATCCTCAAACGACGGCCCTCCAGCTGTTGCAGAACTACACATCCCATGAGGCATTGTAAAACTCTGACATGCCCAGACATGACTAGGCATGATGGGAATTGTAGTTCCTGAACAACTGGAAGGCCATAGTTTGAAGACCGCTGGTGTAGAGGCTCCGGGGGACAGACGCAGCATCCACCTAGGTAAGTATAAATGGGGGAAAATGCCAAACCCGATACTTCTCTTTTAACTGTAAAGTTTGTTGCTTGCCAGGAGCTCAGCTTTAGGATTTGCCTTACTGCAGTCAAAGCTGATGTTCTAGATCAGTAGTCAACCTATCAAAACACAATAGCACAGCAGGGAAATTGCTGTACTAACATCGGATGTTTTAGTACAGCGATCTGTACATTTTTTCCGTTAAGTCCATGGGGTTGGAAAAAAAAAAAAAAACTTCCCTTGTGTACCCAGCTTAATTCTGCATAAGATCTTTGTCTAATACCCAAATCTGGATGATAAAAAGCACCCTAACGGAACCAACATCTGGGCTAACTGTTCTTTCAAACATCCACACCTGTAATTTTATATATAAAACATGCCTATCTGGGCATTCTTCTCATTCAATATATGTATCCTATACACATTAAAAAAAAAAAAAAAAAGAAGTGCAACCATTTCATGCTCATTCATTTCTTTTGTATACAAGAAGTTAGTATACAGTTGGCAGAAGAGTGCCTATAATGTTAGTTTACATGTGCACTGGCAATCTGTATAGTAAATCTCATGTTGTACAAAGAGCAGGATTTAATATCCTGTTACATTGGATAACAGAGAATGAAGTGTAGAATTTCCTTACTCCATTTGATAGTTACAGTATGTACCTCAGCTAGGCAATTTTGTGGCATGTAGAAAAGGTAAAAACACAAGCATGCATTAAGTGCCGTTTCACACTAGGGCGACCTGTGAGGCGACCTGGTCGCCTCACAGGTCGCCTCCCATAGGGAAGCTGCGGACCCGTTCTAATAGGAGTGACACAAGTCGCTCCGACCTAGAAAAAGGGTCCGGAGCTTCTTTGGGGCGACCCGGAGGCGACCGCCATAGACTTCAATGTTATGAAGTCCGTGGCGGCCGCTCCGAGGACGCGGTGCAAAGTAGCGTCGCTGCAGTGTGAACCGGCGCTTAAAGGGCCTGCGATTAGAACACCAAGTGATCGGAGATCGCTACACTGATTTCCTAACCTGAAAGCGGAGTTCCACACGATTTTGTGTTTATTAAAAGTCAGCAGCTACAAAAAGTGTATCTGCTGACATCTAATAAACACACTCACCTGTTCCAGGATCCACAGATGCTGTCACCTGAAGCCCTGGTTCCCTCTGGCGCCTGCATTACTGGTGTGGCCACCCAGCTGTGACAGCTTGCGGCTTCACAGCCGGGTGCGCTCTGCGCATGCGCATCCTGAATGGCTGGGCAATCTTCTGGGACCTCTGACATATCCCAGAAGATTGCAGGGAAGGAGGGGGGAGAAAAGAACTTCCACTCAAGCCACCTAGGCGGCCTGAGCGGAAGTGGGAGCCTGTCAAAACTAGGTACCCACTCCCCTACACCCCCAAAAAATGACATGCCATATGTGGCATTGAAAGGGGCGAGGAGTCCTTAAAGCGGAACTTCCACTTTTGGGTGGAATTCCGCTATAAACTAGTTAAGCACCAATATGTAGGAATTTTTTTGCCGACTTAAAAAGAAGAAGGGCTCGTTCACACCAGTGAGCCGCCCTAAACACAATCGCTGGTGCGCTCTGAGGGACACAGTGCCCATATTTCAGTTCCAGTGTACCACGCAGTAGGGCTGAACGATAGTCGATATGATATCGACTATCGTTCTGTGGGCGTGGGCGATATTCATATCGCCAAAGCCACGATATTTACCATCAGGCAGGGAGAAGTCGGGACTCGGGGGGAGAAGGAGGACTCACAGTGCTGGCAGCCGTCCCACACGTTCAGCGGTGAGCAGCGCACAGCTAACCAATCACGCGTGCCTGCACACCCGATTGGTTCCCTGTGCCGCTACTCACGTGATTGGCTCACCGCTCGGTCAAGAGAACTAGCTCCAGGGCGGCAGAGGGAACGTGTGTGACAGATGTCATGTCGGGCTGTGTTCTTCTACCTCCTACCACAACTGTGAGTCCCGACTCTGCCTAATCCGTCTTCTGCATTCCACCCAGAGAAATATCGCGATATATATCGTTGAAAACGAAATATTGCAATGTTCTTTTTTCCCCCAATATCGTGCAGCCCTATCACGCAGCTTACTTTTTTTCCACATAACCTCACCAAAATGCCATGAGTGACATTTCAATACAATTCATTCACTGCTGCAGCATTGCAATTGCATGTAGTACTTTAGTCATTTTTTTCAGTGCACAGTGTGTTGCTGTATTGTGAACTGACAGCATCAGACACAAAGCAATTTGCCTTGTCTATGCGTTAGGGCTGCACTGCAAATAGCTCAGCGTAGGCTACAATGCATCTGGTGGGAATTAACCCTAAGGCCTCCTGCACACTGGATGTTATCAAACCGTCAATCAAAAGCTATAGATGTAGAAGGAGGTTTTTCATCTGTAGCGTTTTTTAGCTTTTTTTTTTTTTAGCAAAACTATACTCATACAACAGCTTATGGCTTAAAAAACTCTGATAAATGCCGAATAGCTGCGTTTTTCAGCTTTTATCAGAGTTAGAGCTTTTTCACAGCTAAAAAACGCCAACGCCTCCTAAACCCACTAGTTCGGGGTTTTTTCCAGCCAGAAAAAGCCCCTGCCAAAAACTGTTGATAACAGCCTATGTGTGCATGGACCTATAGAATAACATGCTGGGGAGTTTACTGGCTGCAGAAAAAAAAAAAAAAAAAAAAGTCCGACGTCAAAAACAGCCGCTGTAAAAATGTCCATTGTGCATGAGGCCTAAGGCCCCGTTCACATTGCCGCAATCCGACTTGGGGGGGGGCGACCTCCGAGGTCGCGGTGCGAGCAGCGCGCCGCGACCTCGGAGTGGCCGCCACGGACTTCATAACATTGAAGTCTATGGCGGTCGCCTCCGGGTCGCCCCAAAGAAGCTCCGGACACTTTTTCTAAGTCGGAGCGACTTGTGTCGCTCCTATTAGAACGGGTCCGCAGCTTCCCTATGGGAGGCAACCTACGGCGACCTGTGAGGCGACCAGGTCGCCTTAGTGTGAACGGGGACTAATAGTTTATATGCCTTTGACCCAAAGACATATTTTGTTTATTACATTTTCATAAAAACGGAATTTTTGTAAAATCTTACCTGTAAAATTCCTTTCTCTGAGTCCTCCGACAGTCGCCGCCTCTTCATATTCGTCACATATGGGGTATTAGACTTTGCTCCGAAGGAGTAGCTAGGCAACAGAATATGTTAACAATAAAGCTTTAACATATCCCACCCTCAAGGGGTGGTCCCCTCAGTCAATACCCTCCTACTTCCTGCAACCATATCTCAGTTTTAGTGGAATAGCAGTAGAGTATACATTCAAACCCCAAAAGAGGGGCGGGGGCGGCGACTGTCGGAGGACTCAGAGAAAGGAATTTTACAGGTAAGATTTTACAAAAATTCAGTTTTCTCTTACGTCCTCCGACAGTCGCCGCCTCTTCATATTCGTCACATATGGGGACGTCCCAAAGCAGTGCAAACATGAGGGGTGGGAAACGCATCCGCGCCGAAAGGCAACGCAGTCTCCACATCAAAGAAAGGAACCTTACCAAAGGAAGGAAACCAGCTGGGCAACAGCAAAAATAAGTGCTCAACAGGAGCAACAACCCAGGAAAAGACAAAAAACCCAGGGGATACAAAAAACTATCCCAACAGCCAGGAGTCCCCAACAAGGGACCCTAGGGAACAGCCGCACTAAGAACCTTGCGGCCAAAGGAAGCATCCGCCGATGCCTGAACATCTACTTTGTAGAATTTTGTGAAAGTGTGCACGGTCGACCAAGTCGCCGCCTTACACACCTGGGCTACAGAAGCCCCATGACGGCAGGCCCAAGACGTACTCAGAGATCTAGTAGAGTGCGCCTTCACAGGCACAGGGGGAACCTTCCCCTGCAAGGCATAGGCCTGTTCAATGGTCTGCCTGATCCATTTGGCGATGGTAGAGGCCGAAGCCGCCATGCCCTTCCGAGGACCCTCTGGAAGAACAAACAAGGAGTCCGTCTTACGAAAAGACTCAGTCGATTTAAGGTAAACCCTTATCGCCCGAACAACATACAGAGAGTGCAATCTCATCTCCTTTGGATGTTTAGGCTTCGTGCACAACGAAGGCAAAACAATATCCTCGTTAAGATGGAATTCCGAAACTCGTTTCGGCAGAAAAAATGGATTTTTGTAAGAACTTACCGTAAAATCCTTTTCTCTTAAGCTCATTGACAGACGTAGTCTTCTTGATTCTCAAGAGCTGGGTTATGTTGTCTCCGCAGGAGTAGGACTAGGCAGAATGACAAAACGTTCTGGCTCCACCCTAGGGGGCAGTCCCTGAGGGTATATCCTCCCTCTCTCTGCTACAGGGAATCAGTTCTGTTTAAAGCAGTACAGAGAAATTAACCCAACCCAACTCAATGATAGAGGGGCGGGTACTACGTCTGTCAATGAGCTTAAGAGAAAAGGATTTTACGGTAAGTTCTTACAAAAATCCATTTTTCTCTATCGCTCATTGACAGACGTAGTCTTCTTGATTCTCAAGAGCTGGGACATCCAGAAGCAGTGCCACAAATGAGGGGTGGGATTGACAAAATCAAATCCAATCTAGTAGGCCCAACCGGTGCCAAACTAGAAGTTTTAAAGGCTCATTATAAACAAAGAATGAGACTAAAGAAAAAAATTTCCAACGGAAAAAAACCCTCGAGGTAGACCACTGGTCTCCTCAAATTGCGGCCTGCAAAACCTTGCGGCCAAATGAGGCATCAGACGATGCCATTACATCAACTTTATAATGTTTTGAGAAGGTATGCACCGACGACCAGGTAGCCGCCTTGCACACCTGGACCACTGACGCCTGATGGCGAAAGGCCCATGACGCACTAAGTGCCCGAGTGGAGTGCGCCTTAACAGGGAACGGGGGCTCCCGACCCTTAATAGAATAAGCCTGCACTACCGTCTGTCTGATCCATCTGGAAATGGTCGCGGCAGATGCAGGCAACCCCTTTTTGGGTCCATCTGGGATCACAAAAAGTGAATCCGTCTTGCGAAACGAGTCTGTCGTTTTCAAGTATACCCTGATCGCCCGGACCACATCCAAGGAGTGCAAAGCAAATTCCCGAGGATGACTGGGCTTAGGACACAGGGAAGGTAATACAATTTCTTCATTCAGATGAAATTCTGAAACTACTTTTGGTAGGAAGGATGGATTCGGACGAAGAACCACCTTATCTCTATGAACCACCAGATATGGTGAACGACAAGATAATGCGGCCAGTTCTGACACCCTGCGTGCAGAAGTAATAGCCACCAAGAAGGCCACCTTCTGGGACAACGTGGGTAGAGGAATCTCCCTAATATCTTCAAAGGGAGGTTTCTGAAGAACCGACAACACTAAATTAAGATCCCAGGGGGGTAACGGCGCGTGCACTGGCGGAGCCAGATGTCGCACCCCCTGGATGAAATTCCGCACCAAGGAATGAGTAGCCAAAGGCTTCTGAAAGAAGATGGCTAATGCTGAGACCTGACCCTTGATAGTACTCAAGGCCAGTTTCTGCTCAACCCCTTGTTGCAGAAAAGCCAATATTCGACTAATCGAATAAGACCGAGGACGGAACCCCAAAGGTTCACACCATGCAATGTAGGACTTCCATGTGCGATGATAAATCTTTCTGGAAGTCACTTTCCTTGCTTCAACTAGAGTAGGAATAACTGAAGCTGACAAACCTTTGTCCTTCAGCACCTGGGTCTCAATAGCCAGGCCGTTAAAGCCAGCGATCGTAAAGCAGGATGGAAGATCGGTCCCTGAGACAGTAGATCCTCTCTGAGAGGAAGTCTCCACGGGACGTCCGCCACCAGTCTGACCATGTCGGCGTACCAAGCTCGACGAGGCCAGTCCGGAGCTACCAGGATTACTGGGATTCCTTCCTCCTCTACCCTGCGAAGAAGTCTTGGCAGTAACGCGAGAGGAGGGAAGGCATATATTAGCTGGTATTGCCCCCACGGGGCGATCAGTGCGTCTGCGGTTTCTGCTAGAGGATCGCGGGAGCGAGCCACGAATCTCTGAACTTTCCTGTTGAATCGTGATGCCAACAGATCCACATCCGGGGTGCCCCACCGTAGGCACAACTGGTGGAAAACGTCTGGATGGAGGGACCATTCCCCCTGATCCAGGGTCTGACGGCTGAGATAATCTGCCTGCCAATTCTCCACCCCCGGAATGAACACCGCAGAGATTGCTGGAACAAATCGTTCCGCCCAGCGAAGAATGCAAGCCACTTCCTTGGCCGCTCGGACACTCTTGGTGCCCCCCTGGTGATTGACATAAGCCACGGCCGTGGCATTGTCCGACTGGATCCGAACCGGGCTGCCCTGGAGCTGCTCGGTCCAGTGAATCAGACAAAGTCTGATCGCTCTCAGTTCCAATACATTTATCGGTAATCTGGATTCTTCCGGGGACCAAAGTCCCTGGGCAGATAATTGACCGAGAATTCCTCCCCATCCGGATAGACTGGCATCCGTGGTCACTATCGTCCAATATATTGGCAGAAATGACTTTCCCTGGCTGAGCATTGGAGACCGAAGCCACCAAACCAGAGACTCTCTGGTCTGTTTGCTCAATCGTATCTGATTGTCCAGGGATTCCGGATTCCGATTCCATCTGAGGAGAATCTCTTGCTGAAGAATTCGGGTATGGGACTGGGCAAATGGGACTGCTTCGAAGGAAGCCACCATCAACCCCAGAACCCTCATGCAAGTCCGAAGGGAAGACCAGTTGTTGGACAGTAACAACTGGACTGCTGATTGAATCTTTCGAAGTTTCCCTACCGGAAGAAACACTCTTGTCCTGACTGTGTCTAGAATTAGACCCAGATATTCGAGCCTCTGGGTGGGAACCAGAAAAGACTTTTGCTGGTTCACCAGCCACCCGAATTCCTGTAAAGAAATCATAGTAATTTCTATGTTTTGTAGCAAGGTCTGAGGAGACTCTGCATGAAGCAGAAGATCGTCTAGGTAACCTAGAATCGATATACCTCTTTGGCGCAGAAGTGCCAACATTGGGGCCAACACTTTTGTGAAGACCCGCGGAGCCGTGGCGAGACCGAAAGGTAACGCCACAAACTGATAGTGGTTCTCCTCTACGGAAAAGCGTAGAAAACGCTGATGTCCTGCGAAAATGGGAATGTGAAGATAGGCGTCCTTGATGTCTATGGACGCTAGGACATCCCCTGGATGCAGGAAGGCTGCTACCGTGCGAATGGACTCCATTCTGAATCTTCTTATGTTGACGAAAGAATTGAGTGCTCTTAAGTCCAGAATTGGACGCACTTTGCCCTCTTTCCTGGGTATTGTAAACAGGTTTGAATAAAACCCTTGAAACCGTTCTGTCCAAGGAACGTGGACTACCACTCCTTGTTGTAGTAGATCTGTGACTGCTCTCCGCAGATCTTCTAGACGATCCGGAGATAGTCGGATATTGGAAGGGAAGAATCGCGCCGGTGGGAGAGATCGAAACTCGATCTTGTACCCTGACTTTATGACTTCGCAAACCCATTTGTCCGGGATTCTGGAAAGCCATGGATCCGGGAACCGGCGAAGACGTCCCCCCACCCCAGTTATGGGTGGGGGCGCACCTTCAGGCTTTGGATGGTTTATCTTCAGGTCTGGAGGGGGCGGGCTTTTGCTTGCCCGACCAACGACCCCTGACGCCTCCTGTAGGAACCTTGGAGGACTTAGTTTTTTCACCCGGTGGACGAAAAAACCTCTTGTGAGCAGAAAAAGAAGGCCCTCGTCTTTGACGAGTTCCTCTATCTTTAAAATTTTGCGGTAAAAAGGTGCTTTTTCCACCGGTGAGATCCTTAATGATCTCATCTAAGTTGGCTCCAAATAGACGTTCTCCTGAAAAGGGGATATTAGCCAATGCTTTTTTGGAACCTTGGTCGGCTATCCAACCTTTTAGCCACAGTGTACGCCTGAGAACCACTGCTGAGACTGATGCTCGCGCCATTAATGGAGTGGCGTCTAACGCCGCATCACATACAAACTGTAACCCCTGTATCATTTGTTCCAACAAATCTGATACCGCCTGAGGGACTTCTTCTAAGTCCCGGCGTAACCACTTGGTCCATTCAGTTACAGCCTGCGAAACCAGACCAATAGCAATTATTGGCCTGAAAGCTGATCCAATCAAGGAAAACATGGTGCGAGACATAGCTTCTATCTTGCGATCCACTGGATCTTTAAAAGACGGAGCGTCTTCTAAAGGAATAACCGTGGCTTTATTCAATCTAGCAATAGGTGAATCCACCACAGGTGGTTCTGTCCATTTCTTAATAAGGGTTTCCTCAAACGGATAACGCCTGTCAATGCGTTTGGAAAAATTAAAAGTGCGTTTTGGCAGACGCCATTCTTCATCGATTGGATTGCCAAAACATTTGGGCAATGGAAAAACCTTTGCCACTTTGATGCGCTTTTTAGTCCCAAAAGGGATCTCAGTTTCAGCTATTTCTGATGGAATACCCTGTAACCTTAAAGTCTCTTGAACAGATACAATGAGTGCGTTTACCAACGCTTCCTCTCGGGCTATGGCAGATGCCGAAACATCCTCCTCACTGTCTGAAGAGACAGGACCCGAGACACCAATACCAGATGAAGTACCTGCAACTGCAGAAATAGGCTCAGAGTCTGAATCCGAGGTTTCAGATAATAAGGGGTTAGGCGGGGGTCGCTTTCTTGCGCCCTGTCCCTGACAAGCCACTTCCACCCGGGACACAAAAGTTTCCATAATGGCTGACAAAGATTCAATTGTCAATGGGGTGCTGGAGGATCCCGCAGACCCCTCGAGGGGATCCGGAGGAGATACATGAGTGGCAGGGTCCATGTTAATACAGGACACTTTTGCCAGCAATAAACAAAAAAAAAAACTCTTTTTTTTTTTTTTTTTTTGTGTCTCCCCCTAGCGCAATAGCGCCCCTCAGAGTACCTGCTTCTCGATCCCAGAGAGAGAGAGAGGGACCCCCAAGGCTCACCAACCGATGCAGTGCAGTTTCCAACAAACTGCAGCCAGCGTCTGTCTTACACAGACTGGAAGGAGCTGTTTGCTTTTTCCCGGGCAGAAGGCGTGGCTCCGCCCCCTGTGTACGCCTTCGGGCGTTCCCAGCCCTCCACGAGGAAGCTGGGCTCACAAAACATGGCCGCCCCCATAGAAGAGACATAAGACTCCAAAAACATGGCGGCCGGCGTGACCTGAGGACATACATGCATTCGGTCTACGGCAAAATGGCGGCGGACCGCCGATATCGTCTTCCCAGCACATCCACCTGCACTCTGCTGAGAGGTGACATATGGATCTACAGAGATACACTGCACATAAGGTAGGATTATACCTCCTATGTTTGCTGTAATGTTACAGTCTGCTGGGTAGAGTGTTAGCTCTTGAACCAAGTCCACTTCCCACAAACACATGCTGTATTACAAGGGGGACTTGTAAGTGTCAGATATATACTGACCATATATGGAGGGGCCCATAATATATACTGCCTCATAAATGAGAAAAAAAAGGGAACGTTTTACTCACCATACCGAACCGACAGGCACCCTCTCTTCATAATACCCTCTCCACCGAGGTGGGGGTTTGTGGACGCCTCGACTCTCTGGTCCTGGCGTCCAAGCGAGCTTTTAACTCGCAAAGTCAGTCCCTTTACTGGGACTCCGTCGCGGCCGACTCAGCGCACTGGTCTGCACGCGTTTTTAGGCAGAAACCGGGGTGACCACTGGATCTCACATCCAGCCCGTCGCCCGGCCCCGCATACTTACTTGAATATGTCGCGGCCGACCAAGCGCAATGCCTGGTCTGCACGCGCTCGTAGGCCGGCTGGGGTGACCACAAGTGTCGCCCAGTCCGGCATTTTTGCTTGAAGATCTCACAGGAAAAAAACACTGGAGAAAACTACCTAAAAAATGTCTTTTTCTTAAAGAAAAAAAGTCTTGCCAGGACCAAAAGATCCCAGCAAGGAACTTAGGTCCTTACTCCTGACTAGACAGAAAAAAACTGATTCCCTGTAGCAGAGAGAGGGAGGATATACCCTCAGGGACTGCCCCCTAGGGTGGAGCCAGAACGTTTTGTCATTCTGCCTAGTCCTACTCCTGCGGAGACAACATAACCCAGCTCTTGAGAATCAAGAAGACTACGTCTGTCAATGAGCGATAGAGAAAGAAGGATTAGGTCGCAAGACCACCTTATCCAAATGAACAACCAGGTACGGAGACTTGCAGGACAAAGCCGCCAGTTCCGACACTCTGCGAGCCTAAGTGATCGCCACCAAAAAGGCGACCTTTTTGGACAACATAGACAACGAGATCTCCCTGATCTGTTCAAAAGGAGCACGTTGTAACACAGATAGAACGAGATTCAAGTCCCAAGGGGGCAAAGGATCCCTCCTAGGAGGAACCAGATGCCGCACACCCTGAATAAAGGTGCCAACCAAGGAGTTGGAAGCCACGGGACGTTGAAACAGAACGGCCAGCGCAGACACCTGACCCTTTATCGTAGCCAGCGCCAAACGCTGATCGACACCCGTCTGAAGGAAAGACAGCACACGGGAAACCGAGTACGTGTGGGGTGAAAACCCCCTGGACTCACACCAGGCAAAATAGGCCTTCCAAGTACGGTAATAAACCTTCCCCGAGGAAGACTTCCTCGCGTTGATCAAAGTATGAACGACCTCTGGAGAGAGACCCTTCTCCTTCAGGACCTCGGTCTCAACAGCCAGGCCGTCAAAGCCAGCGACTGTAAAGCAGGATGGTAAATCGGTCCTTGAGACAGTAGATCGTCTCGAAGAGGCAGACGCCAAGGGGCGTCGACCGCCAGATTCACGAGGTCTGCGTACCAGGACCGGCGAGGCCAGTCCGGTGCCACAAGAATCACCGTGCTGCGTTCCGAGTGTAACCTGCAAAGGAACCTGGACAGCAACTGAATCGGTGGAAACGCGTTCATCAGCCTGTACTGATGCCACAGGGCCACTAACGCGTCCGACGCGTCTGCCCGAGGGTCGCGCGTCCTTGCCACGAACCTCTTCACCTTGTAGTTGAGGCGAGACGCGAACAGGTCCACATCTGGAAGACCCCACTTCGCGCACAACATCTGGAAGACAGCCGAGTGGAGAGACCATTCCCCCTGATCCAGGGTCTGGCGACTCAGATAGTCCGCCTGCCAGTTCTCCACTCCCGGAATGTGAACCGCCGTTATCGCCGGGACATGAGTCTCGGCCCAAGACAGAATGTCGGCCACTTCTCGAGCCGCTCGGGCACTCCTGGTGCCCCCTTGTTGGTTGATGTAGGCCACCGCCGTGGCATTGTCCGTCTGCACCCGAACCGGGCAGCCCTGCAGCCGGTCCGTCCAGCGATGAAGACAGAGCCTTATCGCACGCAATTCCAGAATGTTGATCGGGAGGGAAGACTCCCCCTCCGACCAGGTCCCCTGGGCGGACAGAACGCCCAGAACACCACCCCAGCCCGACAGGCTGGCATCCGTGGTGATTACCGTCCACGGGATCGGACGAAACGACTTGCCCCCGGACACCAACGGGGACTGGAGCCACCACAGAAGGTTTTCCCTGGTGCAATGACTCAACGAGATCTGAAGATCCAGAGATTGAGGTCGCCCGTCCCACCTGGACAGGATCTCCGCTTGGAGACCCCGCGTGTGAAACTGCGCGAAAGGAATCGCCTCGAAGGCCGAGACCATCAATCCCAGACATCTCATACACGTCCGCAGAGACGAGTGTGGAACGTCCCTGAGGGACCTGACTTCCTCCTGAAGAGTCCTGAGTTTGTCTTCCGGCAGGAAGACCTTCGCCTGCACCGAGTCCAGTATCATTCCCAGATAGGGGAGACGAACCGACGGACTCAGTGTCGACTTTGGAACATTTATCGTCCAACCAAACTCCTGCAGAGTTTGCATCGTGACAGACAGGTCCTCCTCCAGACCCTGTCTGGTCGCAGACCGAACCAGAATGTCGTCCAGATACCCCAGGACAGAAATGCCCTGGGCCCTCAATAATGCCAGAACCGGTGCAAGCACCTTGGTGAAGACCCGCGGAGCCGAGGCGAGACCAAAGGGCAACGCCACGAACTGGTAGTGATCCTTCGCAATGGCAAATCGAAGGTATCTCTGATGACCCTCGAATATGGGGATGTGAAGGTACGCATCCTTCAAATCGATGGAGGCCATGAATTCCCCCGGAACGAGGGCAGCCACCACCGAGCGCAGGGATTCCATGCGGAACTTGCGAACCCGCACAGAGCGGTTCAGAGCCTTCAAGTCCAGAATCGGACGAACCTTGCCCTCCTTCCTGGGCACGGTGAACAGATTGGAATAAAACCCCCGAAATCTGTCCCGATGAGGCACCGGAACCACCACTCCCTGAGCCCTCAGGTCCCGCACCGCCAGGTGCAGATCCCGCAGGCGCTCTGGAGACAGTTGAAGATTTGAGGGAAAAAATCTGCTCTCCGGCCGAGAGAGAAACTCGATCTTGTAACCAGATCGAACGATTTCCAGAACCCATCTGTCCCGCACACGGGCCAACCAGGGCTGAAGAAAACCGAGCAAGCGTCCCCCCCACCCCAAAACTGGGTGAGGGCGCCCCTTCAGGCCGAACTGTTATGGGCTGCAGGTCCGGATTGGCCGGACTTCTGTTTCCCAGACCAGGGCTTCTTCTGAGAGCCTTGGCCTTTGAACGGTTTGCCCTTGTAGTGCGGCCGAAAGGCACGAAAGGACCCCTGAGGGGGCCGAAAATTAGCATGCTTCTTCCCAGAAGCCCCCTTAGCCTTGGGGAAATGGGGCAAGAGAGTGCTCTTACCCCCGGTGATCCCCTTAATCAACACATCCAGGGACTCCCCAAAAAGGCGAGACCCATCATAAGGCAGATTGGCTAAGGTCTTACGTGAAGATTGGTCCACCGACCAACATTTCAACCAAACCAGGCGGCGAGACAACACCGCCACGCTGTGCACACGTGCAGCCAACGGAATCAGGTCCAGGTCCGCATCACACAGATACATGACACCCTGGTGGATCTGATCCACCATATCCAGGGTCGCCGCCGAGGCCGAATCGGCCACTAGGACGCGCCTAAGCATCTGCGTCCAACTTGCGATCGCCTGGGCCGCCATGAGAGAAGCAAACAGA
The DNA here is from genome assembly GCF_965119305.1 of Pelophylax lessonae. Taxonomy (NCBI): domain Eukaryota; kingdom Metazoa; phylum Chordata; class Amphibia; order Anura; family Ranidae; genus Pelophylax; species Pelophylax lessonae. Next base: position 144,350,588 of record NC_138776.1, read on the forward strand.
GCCTTAAGCATAGAACCCGTAACAGAATAAGTATGACGGGCAAGAGACTCCAGTCTCCTATCCGTGGCATCACGGAAAACAGGGGAACCCTCTGCAGGAATCGCAGTGGCTTTGTTCAAAACCGCAATTGCATGATCCACTGGCGTAGGCACACACCACCGTTCATCAGTGGCAGGCGAGAAAGGATAACGCAGCTTGAATTTACTTGGTACCGCAAAAGGCTTGCGCAGATCGCGCCATTGATCCTTAACAGCGCGCTGAAAATCAGCATTGCAGGGAAAAACCTGCGGCGTCCTGCGTTTCCTCTGCGTCCCATAAGCCGCCAAGGCAGCGGGGGGGACACACTTCGTCCTGCAAACGTAGCGTCTGCTTAATGGAAGCAATCAACTCATCCATGATTGCAAGCTCTTCAGGCGAGCCAGGGGGAGAATTATCAACCCCCTCAACTTCAGCCTCTACCTCAGACCCCACTAGATCAAGAGAGGAGCGGGACCCCGATAAGGAGGTCCCTGCCAGAACAGCCCCATCACCTTCACCCTCAGAATCAGAGGACAGAGCAACTCTGGGCCGTTTAGTAGATTGAGCAGCCACCAGCATTTGCACCTGGGCAGCAAGGCCAGCCACAATAGTGGCTAAATCCCCCCCTGGGGGGGAAACAGCGGTCCCCTGGCTTTCCACCAATACTGTAGGAAACTTGCCCTCCTGAGAATCCATTGCCCCTGTAATGCCAGACAACCAAGGGTTAACTGCCCCCTTTTAGCAAGCGCGGCAAGCGCAGCCCACCGCACCACACTCAGGCACAATGAGACCCCCACAGGGAATATACAAACTGAATACAGGCAATGGATAGCAAGAACAGAAGGATAAAACCTGAGGAGACCCCGCTGCTGCTGCTGCCTCGATCGGTGTTCCTGGAAAGAGGAAGTGATGCTGCCAGGGCGCTCTATGTAAGCCTATGGAGGCTACAAGAAAATGGCCGCCGTGCATGTAAACCATGCGGCCGGAGCGGGCGCCGGTAAAATGGCGTCGTTTGGCACCGAAAACGCCGCTCCACAGTGCATAAAAACACACACATTACATCCCAATATAAGGATACATGTTAGATCGCCGCAGCGATCGCTGCATATGCCCAAACATGCCAAGAAAAAACATGCCCCACAGCACACAGCTTCTCACACTGCCCAGCCTGACACACACAGTGTCATACAGCTCCCCCCCCCCCCCTTGCAGCCCACAGCATGCAGCCGAGAGATAGGGAGACAAGCAGTGTGATTAAAGGCAGGTTACACAGTCCCAGACTGAGACCCCCCCAGACAGACAGGTCCCCACATAAATACACTTACCTCACATGGCGTGGGGAACCCGCACAGGCGAACAAGCCGCTGCACATGAGGCAGGGAGAGTCGCAATTCAAGACGCACACAATGGAGGTTAAGAAACCGCACAGCGTCCGGTGAGGTAGCCACCTCACCAATCATCCCTGCACCGAACAGGGATGGGTCGTTCACTGTGCCAGGAGCGTTACCTGGCTGAACGCTCGATGGCAGACTGGGAAGCCACTGACCCACGACCTGCGACCAGGGGGATCAGCCCGAGACCCAGTCCGCATGATCCTCTTCGTCCGAAGAACTAACTAATGCTGACAAAAATAACAGCTAAGTAAAGATAGAGAGAAAACTCAAACAAAATATTAAAAAGAAGAAAGAGTCTGGGACAGAAAGTCCCAGCACAGAGAGAGCCAGCCACTCCTGACAAGCTAGACATTAAAACTGAGATATGGTTGCAGGAAGTAGGAGGGTATTGACTGAGGGGACCACCCCTTGAGGGTGGGATATGTTAAAGCTTTATTGTTAACATATTCTGTTGCCTAGCTACTCCTTCGGAGCAAAGTCTAATACCCCATATGTGACGAATATGAAGAGGCGGCGACTGTCGGAGGACGTAAGAGAAAAAAATGTTTTAAATAACCAACGTTATACTTACCTGCTCTGTGCAGTGGTTTTGCACAGAGCAGACCAGATCCTCCTCTTCTCGGGTCCCCCGCCAGCGCTCCTGGCTTCTTCCTTCTGTTGAGTGCCCCCACAGCAAGCAGATTGCTATAGGGGGACCCGAGCCGAGTCACAGCTCCCCGTGTCCATTTAGACATGGAGACGGGGCCTGACCCCGCCCCCTTTCTCTCCACATTGGCTGACTGACTTTGACTAACAGCAGCAGCCAGCCAATGAGGAGAGGAATCCCAGGCAGCCGAGACCCTTGTGCAACATCGCTGGATCAAGATGGGGCTCAGGTAAGTATTAGTGGGGCTGCTACAAACAGAAGACTTTTTATCTTATTGCATAGAATGCATTAAGATAATAAACCTCCTGCCTTTTAAACCACTTTAGTAGCTCATTCTGTCCCTGATGTGCTGCAAACGCACATTTTTTCACACATAACATGTTAACATGTACTGTCGGAAAGCAGCCCATTTACACGACATACCAGCAAAGCTCGAAAACAAAAAAAAAAAAAATGGACATGCACCCTTTTGGCAACACCACATAGCACAATGTACAGCAGTGAGTTACCACCCATTGTGGAGTGCTGCAAAGCATGCGTGTTGGAACTGTGGTGCCTTTGTGCCTCTATGCAAAGTAGATGGCACCGCAAAGCACAAACGCAGGTAATGTGCATTATGATACACCACACTGGAAAGGTGTAAATGGGCCCTAAATAAACGTACAAACCCTTTCTCAAAGCACGAAAAGACTAACAAATGATGGAAAAAACACGATTCTCGAATATCATCCAACCTGACATTCAAATATAAAACACGATCATACGAAGACACAGCAACTCTTTAATAGGGGAAAGGAAAGAAAAATGTAACTGGTCCTTTTATGGTCATGCACAGGGAGAAGAATTAAACTGAATTTTAATCTGTTTTAGGTTTTGCCTTCCCTGGTACCTCAGTTCCCCCCTCACCAACATGCTAATGATTTTTTATTTTTAATACAAACCTTCTGTTTTTATTACATGCTTTATTACAGGCCCAGCTATGTCAGTGAGTCTCTATGCTTCTCTATGTAACTGACACTTCCCTCGGTCCGACAGTCCTGTTCTCAGGTGTTTACATCCTGGCTGTGCCCACACATTACCACCCCCTTACACGTCTATAGGGCCATCTCCCTTCATTTCTGGCTTCGGGACACAGCCAGAAGTCCACCAGGCTGATCAAAGTAATAAAGACCCCCTCTGGAGCTATACGCGCTTTCCCTTAAAGTGATACTAAACACACTCTGTTTAATTTACATTGTCCATTCTCTTTCTGTAGGTTAATGATGGCACTGTAATTATTTTAATTTGAAAAACCTAATCTATACCTTTTTTCCTACTCGATATACAGCTGTCACATGACCCAGCTCTTTCCCAGCCTGTCTGCAGGGAAACAAAAGCAGGAAGAGCTTCTAGTCCTCTGCAGCTAGTTCAAAAAAAAAAAAAAAAAATCTAAAATCTTTACTTTTTTGGCAATAAAATGGTGTGGGCAGATTTCTGTCAATCACAAGCTCTGTCACACTCCTCCAGCATGGGTCTTAGGATAAGAGGGAGGTGAAGCCTCAATCTACATGGAATACCTCACCCCTGTGTTTAGCTGGTTAGTGGGTATGGAGGAGGAGGAGGGAGGAAGTAGGCTGTCATTTACCACTTTACACACAGGTGTGTGACTCTATACTATAGTCCCATGCAAGGAATAGAGACACACTGAAAACTGAGCATGTGCACTAGTTGCCAATGCTGCTCTGCAGAATCCCCAGCTGCAGCGGGGACATGGACAGGTGGGAGGAACAGTGAAAAGCAGGATCCGATTTTTTACACAATACAGAAAATGAATCCCATAGTGACTGAGTGTATAGTCAGGATGTAATACATTTATTGATCGTTTTTATTAATGTTGTTTGAATGACACTTTAAGCTAAAATTAAAAGGGCAGTTTTTTTTCTCAACCAACAGGCTCAACAAACTTAAGTCAACCATAGATGGCTCGAATCACAGCCGGTTCAGCAAGGACTGGCAAAGATTTGATCCATGTATGGGCATGCTGATTGTACCCAAGCCGATCTATCAGTCGTCTTGGGTACAGCCAGCATGTTGGATTTCTACCAATAATCAGTGTTCTCCCGGCAGGAACTGCTCCGTCAGGGAGGTTGACAGGTACCCTTCCCCACTTCCAGGAGACGGCCTCGCGATGCGGTCCCTCGGAAGTTTGTCCCCCCCTCTTTCTTCTCCCGCCGCCAGGCCAATTAGAAAGTGCATTGCGCATGCGCAGTAAGGAACCGGCTGTGAAGCTGAAAGGCTTCACTGCCGGTTTCCTTTACAACAAATGGTGGCGGCAGCCAATCCGAAAGACAGCTGGGGTGCCGACATTGCGGGCTCCCTGGACAGATTAAGTGTCTATATATTAAGTCAGTGTGTGAAACGCGTCTACCTTGTCACTAGGGATGCACCGAATATTCGGCGGCCGAACATTATTCGGCCGAAAATAGAAAAAATAGCACTTTCGGTGTTCGGCCGAATAAGTCAAAAGGCCGAATAATTTTGTGCCGAACAATAGGGCTGAACGATAGTCGATATGATATCGCGTTCTGTGGCCGTAGGCAATATTTATTTTGCCGAGGTCACGATATTTACAGGGGGAAGGGACTCGGAGGACAGGAGGACTCACAGACTTCCGTGAAGCCGGGACACTTCAGCGGTGAGCATACATACATTACTCACTCGTGCACTGCAGCCCGCCCCACACATTCAGTGAGTCTTACTCTCCTCCCTAGTTTTTTCAATGGCACATTCAGGAAGCCAATCACGCCGTGATTAGCTGCACAGCAAACCAATCACGCGTGCCTGCACACCTGATTGGTTCCGCTGTGCCGCTACTCACGGCGTGATTGGCTTCCTGAATGTGCCATTGAAAAAACTAGGGAGGAGAGTAAGACTCACTGAATGTGTGGGGCAGGCTGCAGTGCACGAGTGAGTAATGTATGTATGTGGCTGTGCTCCTTTCCAGCCTCCTACTAGTCAACCTCCAGCCTCCTACTACCACCACTATGAGAGACTGTCTGTCACTGTATAATCTGATCGAGTCCACACTGACACTGACTGACTGTCACTGAGTAATTGATGTTACCACATTAACCCTGACCTGCCCAGTGCCCTGTATCTGCAATTAAAATTTACAAGGCTGCCTGCATGCTTCCTGATTTCCATTCCCAGCATCCTTCCCAATCCCTACAGTGTCACTAACATTAACCCTATGGTACAAGGCTGCAGTGTGCACTGAATCCCATTCCCTACAGTAACATTTAGGGAGAGCGAGAGAGACATGAGAGAGAGAGAGAGAGAGAGAGAGAGAGAGAGACATGAGAGGACGAGAGAGAGAGACACGAGAGGACAAGAGAGAGGATAAAAAATTGGCAAAATAAATGGAAAAAATGCGAAACACCGCGTTCGGTATTCGGCCTTCGGCCAAACATTTCATTATTATTCGGCTTCGGCCAAGAATTTCATTTCGGTGCATCCCTACTTGTCACGATTGTCATATTTGGATGTCCAGTCAATAAATCTGGATTTTGACTCAACCTGGAGTGCTGCCAATTCCTTTTCCTTTATACAATATTTGTAGCTGCTGACTTTTCATTTTATTTTCCCCATCTGGAACACTTAACTTCTTTAACTTAAAATGTAAGTTCGCCTTATTTAGGAAAAAAAAAAAAGAAAACAAAACACTGTACACCCTCCCAACCAGGACCCATCCAGGATAGATCAAAGTGAGGCTCTGAGCGATCACTGACCAATCAGAATCACTCTTATCTGTCCCACAAAGCACTGCAGAAAGAAGGAGGAAGAAGAGTGGGATTTCAAATCCCTGGACTGCTACATCAGCTGCATGAGCACCAACAGCTTTAAACCCACTGAGGATATTGTCCAATCACAATGGAAGATGTAGGACAGCTTTACACTAAGATTTGACAGAATACCAACAGTGTCAGACTCCCGGCGTGTATACAGTATGGTAAGGGATAAATATATGTAGATTATAATTAGTTAGGACCTTTGGCATGCAAACTGGTTTACAACTTTTTGAGAGATTGGAATGCAGAATTTTAATAGGCATCTCAAATTCCAACCAACAGATTCATATTACTGGTTCCAAGAAAATGGTGAAATATGCAGGGCAAACTTGGTATGGGATTTTTTTTTTTTTTTAAATACTTACCTAGGTGGATGCAGCACCAATCCGATGCTGCATCTGCACCCCGCTGTCTCCAAGACCATGAACCGATCGATCAAACACAGCTGATTGCTTGGCTCTCAGTGCTCCGTGAGCAGAGAGCCAGTGACTGTCAGTCACTGGCTCTCTGCTCTGTCCTGACCCTGTGCTCCCTGGAGTGCTGGGCTGTGGAGGGGGCGGGAGCGGCCGGCTTAGGCTCTCGCTGGTCCAGTCATGAGGCGGCTTTGGACCATATGGTCACGATTTTTCCAGAGCTTGGACTGGCACTTTAATAAAAAGCCGACAATGAGCTTCAGACCGCTTTATGCTGAAAATGGGTCTCAGGAGTGCAGAACGAACTGTACTCCTCTAATCCACGGGAGAAGTACAGCCAAACGAGCTTTGGCTGTACGCCTTTAACAAATACTGCATGTTAAAAAAAAAAAAAAAAAAACACAAATGAACAGAAAATACAGCTGTTACAGAATTCTAAGTGCAAGATTTACATATGAAAAAAAATAGAGAAATAGGTCTACTTTTTACTCATCTACTTGTAAAAAACTGCAGCCAATAGTGCAACTTCCTAGTGCTGTATCCTCCATTCATGCAAAATCAGCAAAATATGGGCAATCTCAGATGACCTCATTTCAACCACATGGATAAAAGTATCATTCAAAACTTCCAAGATACACTAAGGTCCCACACACCCTTAGTGCATGAGGAGCTGGCATTCAGGTGTGAGCAGAAAGCACAGGTACATTGTACATTGTCCAGTCATACTGTCGACAGCCTGTAGAACGAACGAGAGGCTGTAAGCTGCTCCAGCCGGGCAATGTGATGAAAGGGACTTGTGTTTGGGGCAGTATGTGACCAGGGACAAATATTGAGAATGCATGCAGCCTGCGTTCTGAACATGGCAGCACCTCATGCACTGGGGTTAAACACGGGGCCTAAAACTTATTTATTTAAAAAAAGAAATAGTTTCCTTTTCTTAATTTGTGTCATAGCCATAAAAAAATATTGATAATTGAAAGCACCTTTCGGGTCCATTCAGACTAGCGCGACTTGTCATCCTGACAAGTCGCGCTCGGTCGCTCGCCATTGATTAGCACAGGACCCGTTCTAATAGGAGCGACACAAGTCGTTCCGACTTAGAAAAAGGGTCCTGTACTACTTTGGGGCGACCTGGAGGCGACTTGCATTGACTTCAATTATATGAAGTCCGTGCAAGTCGCGCCAAAGTCGCCCCACAAAGTCGGATTGCGCCAGTCTGAATGGGCTGTAAGAGTTGGAGGCTTTTACAATCAATGACAGAGCAACTCACAGGTCTGGTGCACATACCCACCGCTATACTATAGCTAGGAAAGTAATACCCCTAAAAGAAAAGTGGAAATACTCCCCTCTCCTGCTGCCCGCACTGCCAAACACAGCTGGATTTATCCCCCCCCCCCCTCAAGTCTGCTGGGAAACAGACACTTCGGGGAGTTTCGATCTCCATGTTCCTCAGCAGCCCTCACCAATTCCTTCGGCAAACCACCGCCTACAAAACGCTTCAATCCAAGTAAACAAGATGCCCCATAGATGCCCAGAAGGCATCCAAGAAGCTTTTGCTTTTATTACATGTTGTTCTTTAAACTGAATCCTGAAAGCTTTAGACATTGGTTTAAATATTCCTCCTAAACTGTCAAACCACGTTTTAAAGGAGACGTTCATCTTTTGTAAAAAAAAAAAAGTAATAAATGTACATGATTTTACACTTAAATAATTCCAAATGCGTTTTTTTTTACACTGCAGCCATGATCAGCAGGTTGCGGGTGCAATGCCAGGCTCCTTCACATTAATGTACAGGCAGACAGACAGCTACTGAAGTGAAAGAAGAACTAATGAACAGTGCATTAAGAACTATAAGCTGTCTGCCAAATTGATAGATGAGCCTTGTAGTTCATCCATTCAAAGACCTCTCACATTTTAAAATGGGCGTGGCTGTGCGGGGCTCCGCCCACACAACTGTGCCATTTTTAAAATGTGACAGCAGGTGCAGAGAGAGAATCCTCCTCCTGCTGTCACAGGGGGCATGGGGGGTGCGGGGGGACTGCTCCAAAGCAGCATGTTAGTCCCATATTTAGGGTGTAACATGTTACTTTAATGCTATATACTTAACCTGTAATTCTTTATATGTTTAAAATGCACAGTTCTAATGTCCGTGTGACTTTAACCTTAGTATTTACTAGAACCGTAAGTATTTGCTTTTTCTTTAAAGCAAATAGACAGCCCCAACATTTGTACAGTTCTGGATATCCCTGAAGGCATTGGCTTCCATAAAACAACCAGAGCAGGGACAGCTGGCTCCTGATGACATCAGCAGGAAAAAGCTGGATTGGCTGGATAGGCATGTATTTGAATTGAGGACAACCATGCAGAACAGGTAAGAGGGGAATAAAGGAAATGTACAGACAAAGCTTGTTTGGCTGTACATCTCTGATGGATCAGAGGAGTGGAGATTGTTCTGCACACCTGTGACCTGTTTTCAGTAGGTCTGAAGACCGATTTCTGCCGACATCACAGAAGTCGGTCCACGCACCGCGTCATCATGGCCACGGGCCGCTGAAAACCTGAGCTGGTCACTCCCCACCCCAATGAGCAAGGAGGGGGCAGAGCTCGGGGAGCTGTCAGAACAGAGCGATCGGCGGTGTTCGATCGCTCGGTTCTCAGTGCAGAGGAGCCGGAGGACTGATGCTGCATCCTAAGTCTAAATTGGGGAAAAAAAACAAGATTCCCATACATCTCCTTTAAAGAAAAAAAAAACAAATAGGGAAGGGGTGTGCAGTTTCTCTTTATGAAAATCCTTTTTGCAAAGATTATCATAAGGAGATCCAGTAACATTACAGCACTTATTGTTGCAGACAATAGTAAACGACTGCCTCACAATTAGCAGCAGTGTTGTCAGCCTACTATGCAAGAACTTTTTGCTTGTCGGTTGGCTGCCTATCGGAGAAACCCAATTGACAGCCCAGTGGACAACGATACCACGAAGCGTAAAGGGAGTGACTAATGGTCAGCCTGCTACAAGGAATGCTGTTACTGGTAGGATCTCAACGTAAACAAAATTTGCAACAGGGTCCCAAAAACTGTATAAGAAATGCTAAAACAGCGAGAACATACTGAAAAATAGATTTAGCATTTACATACAATGTCTGTCGATTCATTTTCTTTTTGGTTTTCCTTCACTCCCTGCCCTTGAGATGCAACATGAAATATCTACAAAGTGCGGGAAGCCCCTTCTTTGACCGTCACCCCAATAAGCCTTCCCATTGAAATATTTCCCCTTGCCTCTTCAGGTGATAAGTGGATTTGCTTTCTGTTTCAGTGACTGTGGTCACCAAGACAAAATAGAGAGGGTGAATCTACCCAGGGGGACACAGACAGCAATAAAAAAAACCTTCCCTACTACTCCAAAACAAAAAACATTTTGGCTTTACATACACCTTAGACCCCCTCGCCACCACCATGGCCCTTTAAATGGGTGATTGCCAGGCCAGAAGGTATGAAGGATCTCCGGATTATGTGATCACTGTGCACTCTCAGTCTCCATGAATGGAGATGTGCAGTGTGTGGGTGTGAAGGTATACAATCCTGTTGACGCAAATATGCATTATGTGGTTCGCCACAAGTTAAGGCCTGGATTCACACTTTTATGTTGGGGTAACCCATACCATGCATTGTGGTGTTATTCATTTTGAATCCTTGGTGCAATGTATTTAAAAGAAAAAAAAAAAAAAGGGTTCTGACTGATTGGCAGCCTTAACGCAAGATCAGTACCATGGCGCACATCTATAATGGAGCCTAACACAGTACACCAACCAACCAACCAAGGCTCTTAAGATGTAAATCAGATCTTTCTACATTCTAACAAAACACTACAAGGAACCAATATTCTTTACATGACGTGCACATTTCAGCCACGTTAAACTGATCCCCATGAAGACAGAATAGAATATCCCTGAACCCAGAGAACAGTGTAGGCCGCCATCCCCAAATATCATTTAACATGGCTCTACCCAAAGCACCCTTTAAAATTATGGACGGACTCGAGGCACCCCATTCTAAAATGTAAAAAGCTATTCTAATAGTTTTACATAATGCAGCAACATCCACACGTAGGGCACCCAACGTTAGAAGTGATTTATTCCTCAAAAACAAACACACTTTTGCACAGTGGTACTGATTTGTATTGCAATGTTTCCCTCCTTCCTCAGTTTTTCTCCATCACTGATCCTGGTGCTGATGGAGGGGGCAGGGGAGGGCCAAACAAGGATGCTGTGTAGATGACCGACATCCTCCTCATCAACTGATAAAAATGCCATTGGTTGTTAGAATACCAGCGGCTAGAAGGTTATAATGGTGCACAATAAAATAAAAAGTGTGGCTTTGTGTAACTAAAAGGCAGGGTTGACTTTAACCTTAAGGCACCCTGGTTAAAAAAGGCTGCTCTACTGTTAGAATTGAAGGCCTGTGCACACCTAGAACTATAATAATAATAAAGATTAATGATAGTGCCCTCCTGTCAGTGATCAGTGTGGATCTTCATAGAACACAAGCTTACATTACAGCTTAGCAAGCAGTGACAAGTGATCAGCCCTGCCAAGGATCTCTATGGATCGTGTGCTCAGTCCAGCCGGGGACTGTCAACTCTACGGCTAGGGGCGATCAGCCCAGCCTGGGATTGTCATCTCTATGGCTAGGGGTGATCAGCCCAGCCGGGGACTGTCAACTCTACGGCTAGGGGTGATCAGCCCAACAGGGGACTGTCAACTCTACGGCTAGGGGTGATCAGCCCAACAGGGGACTGTCAACTCTACGGCTAGGGGTGATCAGCCCAGCCTGGGACTGTCAACTCTACGGCTAGGGGTGATCAGCCCAGCCTGGGACTGTCAACTCTACGGCTAGGGGTGATCAGCCCAGCCTGGGACTGTCAACTCTACGGCTAGGGGTGATCAGCCCAGCCTGGGACTGTCAACTCTACGGCTAGGGGTGATCAGCCCAGCCTGGGACTGTCAACTCTACGGCTAGGGGTGATCAGCCCAGCCTGGGACTGTCAACTCTACGGCTAGGGGTGATCAGCCAAGCCTGGGACTGTCATCTCTACCGCTAGGGGTGATCAGTCCAGCCTGGGACTGTCATCTCTACGGCTAGGGGTGATCAGCCCAGCCGGGGACTGTCATCTCTACGGCTAGCCTGGGGTAGTGATCTTTGCAGATTGGGGAGATCAGTCTAGGCAGGAGCATAGATCTGTAAAGATTGGGGTGATCATTGTAGGCATGGACAGGGATCTCTATGGATAGAGGTGACCCGGCTAGACAGGGATCTGTATGGATTGGGGTGATCAATAGACAACAGGACAGGAATATCTTTGGGTCAGGGTGATCAGTCCAAGCAAGGACAGGGATCTGTAAAGATAGGGAAGATCAGGTTAGGCAGAGATCTCTATGGGTGAGGGTGATCAGGTTAGGCAGGGATCTGTATGGATAGAGGTGATCAGGTTAGGCAGGGATCTCTATGGGTGAGGGTGATCAGTCCAGGCAGGGATCTCTATGGGTGAGGGTGATCAGTCCAGGCAGGGATCTGTATGGATAGAGGTGATCAGGTTAGGCAGGGATCTGTATGGATAGAGGTGATCAGGTTAGGCAGGGATCTGTATGGATAGAGGTGATCAGGTTAGGCAGGGATCTCTATGGGTGAGGGTGATCAGGTTAGGCAGGGATCTGTATGGATAGAGGTGATCAGGTTAGGCAGGGATCTCTATGGGTGAGGGTGATCAGTCCAGGCAGGGATCTGTATGGATAGAGATGATCAGGTTAGGCAGGGATCTGTATGGATAGAGGTGATCAGGTTAGGCAGGGATCTCTATGGGTGAGGGTGATCAGCTCAGGCAGGGATCTGTATGGATAGAGGTGATCAGTTTAGGCAGGGATCTCTATGGGTGAGGGTGATCAGTTCAGGCAGGGATCTGTATAGATAGGGAAGATTAGTCACCTGTAATGGTGACACAGACTATGATATGTGTTCAGGGCCCGGATCTGCCTGCGTGTCACCCCCCTGGTGCCCCCATCTCCCCACACCGGCCTCACCCCCCTCCTCACAGACTCAGGATGCCGCTTCTCTATACAGCTGACCCGGGTAATGCCTTCCTCTAATAGGATCACTGAGGCCTTCCTGTTCACTTTCACTATGCTCTCCATATCCCCCTTTTCTCCTCCCCCAACCAGCGAACACCTCACCTCCTTCCGTCTCTCCGCTTCTCCCCGTTCGCTTCCCGGCGGCGGCAGCGACTCCTCCTCTTCTCCCGGCCCGGGGCCTTGGACACTGGCTAGCAAGAGAGAACAGACACCGCACACCGGAAATACGTAGCAAAAAGGGCAGCCCGGTCTGTCAGCAAGAGGGAGAGCGGCTTCAATGGAGCTAAGGGCGCATGCGCCGGAGGATTGCCGAGCGCTCGCCTGCAGATTGGGCATGCGCGGTATACAGAGGTATGCGTGTCAACCTGGCACGCAGCCGCAGTACTGCGAGCCCGAGGCAGTGCTGGTGATTCGGCTGCGTGGCTCTTCTCAGATCATGTGACGTGCTGATGACGTCAGGTTTAGAATGTCACAGGGAGTTCCCAGCTGGTTGTTTGTTCTGAGAATTGTGTAAGAGCTGCTATGAGGTCAGCACGAGGGGCTCAGTGCAAGAGGCATGACTTAGGGTTGGCACAGGAGGTAGAAAGCGGTGCCAAGGTGTTTATGGTGCTGACAGGTGGATATATTTAGCCCAGTGTGCTGTACACAAGTCTTGTTTGTTTATGGCTTCACGAAAGCTCAAAGGTCCCATTCACATGTACTTGATATGTGACATGCCCCACACATTACAAAGGTGCCAAAGAAGCTCCTGCAGCTTTACGGCATTGAGCTTCATGCCGCTTATAACTGTTCATGAAAATGTGTTCGGGGTGCCATGAACAATCAATGACACTGCATGCATAAGAGCCGGTTCACACTGAGGCGATCCGACTTCGGGGGGCGACCTGTGAAGTCTTGTGCACCGCGACTTACAGGGACTTCACATAATGGAAGTCTATGCAAGTCGCTCCCAGGTCGCCCCAAAGTAGTACAGGACCCTTTTTCTAAGTCGGAGCGACTTTTGTCGCTCCTATTAGAACGGGTCCTGTACTACTCAATGAACCGCGACCGACTGCGACTTGTCAGGCTGACAAGTCACGCTAGTCTGAATGGGCTCTAAAACCCATGTGCGTTTTATTGTGGAAATGTGCGCTTCTGTGCCTGTTCCTGGAATGTGCAGATGTGAATGTAAAGGTGGCCAAACAGTCAGGGTGGGGTTGCCACCTTTTCTTCAAGCCAATCCTGAACACTAGTGGTGCATGCAGGGCCGCTGATAGGGGGGGACCACCAGCCCTCTTGTAGGGGGCCCGAGCACACAGGAGGGCCCACACCGGGAGGGGGATTAGTGATGGACAACAAATACAGAAATCTTCCTCCAGCACCTGAATCTGATCTGTCCCTCTCCCTGCTATCAGCTTTTATCTGTTTAGAAAGAGACAGTCGTCCCTCACTAATCCCCCCTCCCAGCACTGGCTCTAATGTTATGTCTGCTCAGGAGTTATCTATAACTTTGTTTCTCTTCCTCTGTCTCTCTAATCACTGAGCTCCAACTGCCCAGCCTGTATATTTTTCTCATCTCATCTTCATTTTTATTTAACATCATTTTTTTTTCCAGATGTAGCAGGAGTTATGTGAGTTATGTTATATTTGTGTCTGCTAATTGTGATTTTGTTGTAATTTTAGCTAAATATAGCTTTAAAATTTTCTTGGGGGGGGGGGCTGCCAGGTAGTCTGTACGGGGCCCTGCGATTTCTAACAGCAGCCCTGGGTGCATGGCGTTTTTTTTTTTTTTGTAGTATACACTATGCATATATTTTGTGATTAAATAACATTTATGATCATATGGAGTTATTTACAACTTTCCAAATTTGCTGTAGAAAGACACTATTTGTGCATTTAACCTGTATATAGAAAATATTATTACCTATAGGAAAATAAATTCATTGTATGTAATGAGTAAAAAGAGATTTAGTAAGCTTTTTCACCTAGTAATGGCGGTGATCAGCGACTTATAGTGGGACTGTGATAGTGTGACGGTAAATCTGGCACTAACAGACCCTCATTGGGAGGTACACTAACTGCCACTGACATCACAATTGACACTAAGACTTCTTTCACACATGTGGACCGTTTGTCCGTTTTTCATTCATCCGTTGACAGATGAAAAACGGACATCAATGTATCTATGGAAAAACGGATGTAAATGGATGATCATCTATTTACATCCGTTTACATCTGTTTTTTTAAACAGATCAAAGCAATATTTTTGTAAACTGACAAAGGTCAGTTTTTCATCCGCTTTTTCATTGGTAGTAGATGTAAAAAATAAACTGATGAGCTGAATACCTCATCCGTTTTGACGTGACTGAACTAATGAAATGGACGGTCTGCGTGTGCGAAAGGGGCCTAATACAGTGATCAGATATAATACTGTACTAATGACACTGGCTGGGAAGGGGTTAATATCTAAGGGCAATCAAGGGGTTAACTGTGTGCCTAACAAGTTTAATGTGTGCTGCAACCATTATATCAGCAGTCAACATCCCCCATTAGAGACCCCCATTAGCTCACAGTCCCCTTATATCAGTGCTCCCCCCCTTCGAGGGGGGGGGGGGAATGGAGCCGCTGCAAGCAACAGTGTATGGGAGGTAGAGCAGCCCTAGGAAAATCCCATATGTTCACAGCTGCAAAAGCATCATTGGTTCTAAGACACCAATGGTCCTAGCAACCAGTGACTGCAAAGAAGAGCATTTAGGTGGGTGGGGGGGCAGCAGGCGCCCTGCGGGGGGAGAAGGCAGAGAGACAGCACACAGCACAGGAAGCCGCAGCTGAGGAGTTGTCACTGAAATCGTGGTTACCCCTCACTTAGTTCCCGCACTTGCGCCATCCCCAGATACTTGATGACTGGGACTGGGGGTATGTTGTGTCCGGGTTTCAGGTGGACAGAAACCTGGGCACAAGTGTCCAAACCCAGAGTATCCGGGTCAGTCCTAAACAGGTGGCAACCCTAGTCGGGGGCGATTGGTGTGGCGGTGGGGACAGTTACAAGTACCGATCTTCCTGTATGGCTTTCAATGAAGAAGCTGAATGCCGCTTCTCCTCTCTGGCCTGCTGATTTCAGCTGCTTCATTGAAAGCTACACAGGGAGATCAGTGCTTGTAACTGGCCCCACTGCTGCACTGATCACCTCCCGACTGTTCTCCAGATTTCCCTTAGCTTCTGGGCCCCCCTTGTGATTCTTAGCACCCCTAGTCCCTTTGCAGCACTGTCAGCTTCCCTCCTCTCCCATCAGCTGCTGCGGGGGATCTGTCAAGATGGAGAGTGGAGGAAGGGGATGGTAAACGTCTCATTAACTGGCCCCTTCCTTTTCTAAATGAGCAATGACTGTCCATTCATAACTGAAGCATCATCAACTGTGTTGACTTTGTTTCAGTTTAGGAATGAACAGGAGCCTCTGTCACCTATTCTTCAGTGCAGCTGAGGATACAGAGAAAGGGACTGGGGAATCTCTGTCCTCAGTCCTTTTCTCTGTCTCAAAGGGGAGATATCAGGGGTCTGTTTAGACCCCTGATATCTCACCAAAGGTCCCTGTGACAAAATGCCGTCACGAGTGCCATACCCATATGCGGGCACCCACTTGTCTAGTCACATTATACCCCAAGGACTTGGACTGTAGACTCCGGGGGGGGGGTCCAACCAACTTTTTGCAGGCCCGTCGTGGGTCTGGCCACAAGTCTGTCTATTTTCATGGGGGAAGATAAGGGATGGATGGCCTGATTTGTTTGGTGCGGGCCACAAGCTTGCGGCGCCAATTTTGTGATTGTTTTACATGTGTTTATTGGGGACACAGGGTGATCGAGAAAATGATGAACAGCTGCTTAGTGGACACTGAGAATATGGTTTGGTTACTTCAAATGGGACAGTTATATTTATCCACAATATTCCTCTAAAAATCTATGACACATTAATTCCACTGTATCAGAATGATAGAACATTGTATGAGCTTTGCCTCATAGACTATTGTAGACCATTGCCATGAAGTCTGTGACTTCTGAATAATCAAAGCATTGCTTAGATGTGGATTCCATGTACTTCAGTGTAGGAGACCAACTGTCTGCTACTGGGGTCTCCTTCTTGTCAGTTTCATAAGGTGTTCTGTGTTTATACTTAGGATATTGTGTAATGTACTTTATTTTAGCCTTGTTGCATTGCTAAGTTAATTAGCATGTTAATTATAACATTGTCTAGATGTGATTTCCCATTCACCTATTGTTTCTGTCCAGATGGCTAGTTAATTAGCTCAGGTTATGTTTCCGCATATGATAATGTAATCAGGCTCTCCTGAGTTTGTTGAATAAACATTAATTCCTGTTGTACCCTTCATCAAGTCTTGGCTGATGTTTGGGTAACCGAGGGCTCTGATCACTGATTTACTTGGGATTTGGGAGACTTATAACGGATATACTCAGTCGGAGTATAGGGAGTCCATTACAGCGTCCAACAGGGCTGGAAAAAAAATAGAATTGTAATAAATATTAGAAAACGAAATAGTAAAAAAAATAATAAAAAACATAATTGTAAATTTTTTTTAAAAAAACTCCCCCCCCCCGCAAAATAAAAAAACAAAAAAACATTGTAAATAAAATAATAAAAAAAAATGTAAAAAATTAAATTGAAAAAAGCTAAATAAAAATAAAAAACTACTAACTGCCCACTGCTCTACTGACACCATCCACTGCCCTACCAACACGATCAACTGCCCCAAACCCCTCTCCCCCAAAAGCATTGTGAAAAAAATTGTAAAAAATGTATTTAAAAAAGTTAAATAACAATAAACTACTGATACTGTCCACTGCCCTACTGACACTGTCCACTGCCCCTTTCCCCCCCCCCCCAAGTATTGTGGAAAAAAATAAAACAAAATTGTAAAAAATATTTAAAAAAAAACTAAAATTGTAAAAAACAATAAAAAATAAAATTATACCAATTAAAAACTACTGATACCATCCAAAGCTCTACAGACACTGTCCATGTCTCCTTCTAATGCTGTCCACTGCCCCCCCCCCCCAAATCATGAATGAATTGTAAAAAATACAACTGTAAAAAATAATAAAATAATAAAAAACTTCTGACGCTGTCCATAGCTCTGCTAACACTGTCCACTGCCCTATTGACACCATTCTTTGCCCCCCAAAAAGCATTTTGAAAAAAATAAAATTGTGATAAAAAAAAAAGAACTAATGACACCATCCACTCCCCTACTGATACTATCCTGCACATACTACCCACAGCCATACACTCCACAGTCCTCTCCTGCACATGCTACCCACCGCCATACACTCCCTAATCTTCTCCTGTGCAAACGATCTATTGCCATACACTCCTCTCTTGCACATACTACCTGCTGCCATACCCTCTGCACTCCTCTCCTGTACATACTACCCACCGCCATACACTCTGCACTCCTCTCCTGCACATACTACCCACCGCCATACACTTCCCACTGTTCTCCTGCGCATACTACCAGCCACCTTAAACTCCGCACTCCTCTCCCTGCACATACTGCTTGCCGCCATACACTCCGCACTCCTCTCCTGCACATACTACCCACCGCCATACACTCTGCACTCCTCTCCTGCACATACTACCAGCCTCCATACACTCTGCACTCTTCTCCTGCACATACTACCCACCGCCATACACTCCGAACACCTCTCCTGCACATACTGCCCGCTGCCATACACTCCACACTCCTCTCCTGCACATACTACCTGCCGCCATACACTCCACACTCCTCCCCTGCATATACTACCCACCGTTATACACTCTGCACTCCTCTCCTGTGCATACTACCCACCGTTATACACTCCTCACTCGTCTCCTGCACATGCTACCTATTGCCATACACTCCGTACCCTTCTCCTGCACATACTACCAGCCTCCATACACTCTGCACTCTTCTCCTGCACATACTACCCACCGCCATACACTCCGAACACCTCTCCTGCACATACTGCCCGCTGCCATACACTCCACACTCCTCTCCTGCACATACTACCCGCCGCCATACACTCCGCACTCCTCTCCTGCATATACTACCCACCGTTATACACTCTGCACTCCTCTCCTGCGCATACTACCCACCGTTATACACTCCTCACTCATCTCCTGCACATGCTACCTATTGCCATACACTCCGCACCCTTCTCCTGCACATACTATCCGCCGCCATACACTCCGCACTCCTCTCCTGCACATAGTACCCACTGTCATACACTCCACACTCCTCTCCTGCACATACTACCCACCGTTATACACTCCTCACTCGTCTCCTGCACATGCTACCTATTGCCATACACTCCGCACCCTTCTCCTGCACATACTACCCGCCTCCATACACTCCGCACTCCTCTCCTGCACATAGTACCCACTGTCATACACTCTGCACTCCTCTCCTGCACATACTGCCCGCCGCCATACACTCCTTACTCCTCTCCTGCACATACTACCCACTGCCATACACTCTATGCACTGTTTATTTTTTATTTAACATTCTGCACTATGTAAGTCATCTCAACTCTATTTAACCACAGCCCCTTTAAGCCACGCCCAATATTTATTGAAATGTAAACCATGCCCACTTTTCATGCACTTTTTTTTTTTTTTTTAATCAGTGCCTAGGGCCCACTTTTGTTCTTGCACACGGGCCCACTAATTTCATGGTACGCCCCTGTCCAGACCACACACTTGGCGTAGTTGGAAAAGGACCACTGACACACATATGTACTGGGACCCAGCCACTGCCCTGAATGCAAGATTTTGGCCTCTGTATGCAAATGAGAGTTTTCATATTTCTTTGCATACATTTGGGCAATGCCAAGAATTTACTGAAATTAAAGACTACTACACTCACAATGCCTATAAAAAGTAATCATACCATGGAAGTTTGCATGTTTTATTGGCGTGACACATTACAGCAGGTAGAGCTGTTTTTTTTTTTTTTATTTTCACTGATCAACTTCAGAGACTCCTAAATATCAAAGTAAAAAGAGGTCTGATTTAGACGAATATAACGCTAAAACACAAAATAGCTAACTTCATAGGCATATATCCCCTTTGATTCAGTGTTTAGCAGATGTTCCTTTGACAGCAATTACAGCCTTTAGTCCTTGTGAGTAGATTTAGAGCAGTGTTAAATCCAAAAACAAAAATGTAATATATAGCAGCTTACCATTTCTTAGATAGATGCTTTAGATTCCTTTTTTCCCTTTATTTTCACCTGGCGATCCAGCCAGTAAGTCTGTTATTTTTCAACTTCCATTAACAGACCAAGCTCTTCAGCAAAAGTGGAAGTTAGAGGGTTGAGACAAACCATTTAACACTTGCAGGGATGCTTATAATGATGCGTTTTTTTCTTTTTTTTTATATAAAACCTTTATCCCAAAAGTAACAAAAAAAACATTACTGTAGCAGCCTAAAGAAGTGTAAGCTGGGCTTGGCGTTATTTGTTAGTCAAGTCCATCTAAACCTGCTTGACGTCTCCAGACTGATTTAGCTGCTTTCCAAATGTGTCTCTGTTGCTCCTCCATTCAGATTGTAGGAAGTGTGTTACTTGGCTGACTACCTGGTGGAAATGAATGAAGAAAAGCTTTAAAAAAAACAATGGAACCATCACATTAAGACCCCATCACACAGGGGCAACAGGACTTGCTGGGGCGACCTGTGAAGTCGTGGTGCACAGCGTGCACCGCGACCTCGGTGCGGCATGCACGGACTTCATATCATTGAAGTCAATGCAAGTCGCCTCCAGGTCGCCCCAAAGTAGTAGAGGACCCTTTTTCTAAGTCGGAGCGACTTGTGTCGCTCCTATTAGAACGGGTCCTGTGCTAATCAATGGCAGGCGACCCACCGCGATTTGTCAGGCGACCAAGTTACCTGACAAGTCGCGCTAGTGTGAATGGGGTCTTAGGGATTATATATATATTTTTTTTTTTTTGGGGGGGGGGGGGATTTAATACGACTTTAAAGTGATTGTAAAGTCTCATTTTCTTCCTACTAAAATACCAAATATGTTATACTTGCCTGCTCTGTCTTGTTGGCTTTGCATAGAGTAGCCTGTATCCCCCTCTTTATGGGTCCCTGGCTGGAGCTCCTGGCCCCTCCCTCCTGAGTGCCCCCACAGCAACCACAGCAATCCGAATTAAATAGTAACACATTTAAAATTAATGTATTCATTTTCTAACGAGTTTTCAGAACAATTTGAATTAGGATTGGTCGAAAAATGATCGACCAATTCAAATTCTGCGTGAAGAATAGCTGGTTATTAACTGCTTGCTGACCGCCCGCCACAGTTGTACGGCGGCAGTCTGGCGCTCCCAGGCAAAGTGCCGTACATGTATGGCGCTAGCCTGGGAGGAGCTAGAGGGGGGGTTGGCTGGGGAATCAGTGTGACCACTCGCGATCTCCCGCTGCAGTGAGAGAAGGACAGACGGCTGATGTAAACACAGCCGTCTGTCATTCTCACTAAAGTAATCACAGAGGCTATGCGATCCTGCTATGTAGGATCGCATGTCTCTGTGATTACATCACAAGCCATGCCCCCTGACAGTTAGAATCACACCCCTAGGAACACACTTAACCCCTTGATCACCAGTAAAGTTAACCCCTTCCCTGCCAGTGTAATTTTTACAGTAACAGTGCATATTTATAGCACTGATTACTGTAGTGATGTCACTGGTACTCCAAAAAGTGTCAAAAATGTCAGTCAGGGGTCCGATCTGTCCGTCGCAATGTCGTAGTCCCGCAAAAAAAATCGCAGATCGCCGTCATTACTAGTTAAAAAAAAAAACAATACAAATGACATAAATCTTTCCCGTAGTTAGTAAACACAATAACTTTTGTGCAAACCAATCAAAATATGCGATTTTTACCAAAAAAAGTAGCAGAAAACAAATTGGCCTAAAATGTTCAAAAATTTTGATTTTTTTTTTATTTTTACATTTTTTTTGAGAATTTTATATAAAAAAATGTGAAAAATATTGTTATTTTTTCAAAATTGTCGCTCTTTTTTTGTTTATAGCGCAAAAAAATAAAAAATCGCACAGGTGATCAAATACCACCAAAAGAAAGCTCTGTTTTTGGGGTAAAAAGGACGTCAATTTTGTTTGGGTATAGTGTTGCACGACCGCGCAATTGTCCGTTAAATTCATGCAGTGCCGAATCGCAAAATCGGCCTGGTCTTTGAGCAGCCAAATCTTCCGGGGCTAAAGGGGTTAAGGAGCGGGTGAAGCCTGCCACCGAGTTCTTAACAATGATAACTCATCAGCTGTCAGCGGGCCTCTCCACCGAAAGATGAATGTAAAGAAAAGAACGTGGCAATGACTCCAATCCATACCAGGCTCTTCCTGAACCATACCAAGTCACTTGCCCTCAACATGGGGGGGGGTCTCTTCCCCACAACCCTGGCCAGTGGTTGTAGGGGTCTGCAGGGAGGGAGCTTATCGACCCCACCCCCCCTTACATAGTACTCCTACCCCTACCAAAAAGTGTAAAAAGTAATAAACAGTAAAAAAACACAACTCAAGTTCTTTATTAAAATTTTTTTTAAAAAAATGTCCCCCGGTATAGATCCATTGTCAATCACGACACCCGCTGCCACCGCCGACCTAAAAAAAAAAAACCTCTGGTCCCATCCAAGGTTTCCGCTGCCTGACAACGCCTAAATAGCTAAGAGGCGGGGCCAGCCGATGACGCCACTGAGTGACCCCTGCCCCCTTTTGACGTCATCAACCTGGGGCATGCTGTGCCAGACCCGAAGGCCTTTGGAATTTGTTAGGAAATTAATAAACAAAACAAAATAAAACTAAATTAAACTAATTCCGAAACAAATCAAATAGACTAAATTAGTAGCATAACTAATCTATCCGAAACCAAATGAAACAAATATTTCTATTCTGCGCATGTGTGGTCAATCATTGGCCATCACTCACTGATCAGCTTGTGTTGTGACTAATCACAGCAAAGCCAGGATGGCAGGCACGCGTCTGTGTGGTTCCTACCTAGAAGTGCTGGATTACGTATCAGATATGTGATCCAAGGCAGCGAGGTCACTTTGCCATCATGCTTGTAAGTGAGGCGTTCAGCAAGAGATTAAAGGAGACGTGAGGGATTGAAAAAAACATACATACCTACCTAGCTGCTGTAACAATGGTGAAATGCTACAAGCTGTCTACTGCCAGCTCTAAGCCCAAGAACTGTGAGATCGCGTGACCACTAATTGCTCAGGTCTGCTCAATCACTGCTCTCTGTTCTACTCCTCCAATGCTCACTGGAGCACCGAGCTGTGGAGCGAGAAGGAACAGCTCGCTTAAGCTCTCAGCGGCATGCTTAGAAGCAGAGCCAGCTGCCTGTGCATATGGGTAGATCCCAACATTATTGTCGGGATCCTCTCAGAGACTGGAGCAGAACTGTGACGTCAGCCAATAGCCGACTTTAGCCTATTGTCAGCTGACTCTGGGTCACAGGAGTGCAAAAGTATGTGCACTCTTGTGACCCATATGAGATGTATGACCAAACAAGCTTTGGCTTAAATCTAGACTGTGACTTTTCTGCTCCAGGATATAGATGTAGCACCCTCCTAGGTAGGTGTTAGGCAGAGAAAGTATAGTTGCTCTGTCTGCTTATCAAGAGAGCCTGATTAATAGTTAGCCAAAAAAGAAAAGAGTGATAATAAGCACCCTGCTCCTGCGCTCAAAACCAGGTCCTCAAGCTGTTTCGATCTGGGAACCTACACTTGGCATCCCGTATGGCTACGCCTTGCTGCCCTTTATGACCGGGGTGGTCAAAGACACTGAAAAACAAACACAAAAAAGGGCGCACCAGCCTAGCGCATTATCCTCAGCAAGCTTTTAATAATAATGGTATAAAATCAACTACTCACAAACATGCGTGGTAGGTCAGCATATAGATTCCAACAGAACGGCATCAAAATAGAAGAATCCGATATTCCATATGAACGGAAGGCTAACGCGTTTCGAGGCCTTGCCTCTTCCTCAGAGGGCTCAGGGGCCCTCTGAGGAAGAGGCAAGGCCTCGAAACGCGTTAGCCTTCCGTTCATATGGAATATCGGATTCTTCTATTTTGATGCCGTTCTGTTGGAATCTATATGCTGACCTATCACGCATGTTTGTGAGTAGTTGATTTTATACCATTATTATTAAAAGCTTGCTGAGGATAATGCGCTAGGCTGGTGCGCCCTTTTTTGTGTTTGTTTTTCAGTGATTAATAGTTAGGCCTGTTGCATGTGTCCAGGGTGTGATTCATCTGGGCTGAGGGAGTGTCCCCACTGCATCCAATAGGGGAGCATGTTGGACAGTAGAGAAAACCTAGCCAGGCATTTGTAACTATCTCAGTGGGTTGGCACAAGCAGTGGTGCATTCTGGGATACGTTATAAATGCCAAGGGCACATGTGACAGGGGGTCTTTGGGCGGGAAGCCGAGTCCCAGAAGGAGGGTGACAGCTGTCTCCTCTTCTGCAGCTGTGAGGGTGGTCGTAGGCAGTCGGCCTAGTGAACCAGTGGTGTGGCTGAGCCCAGAGGTCCAGTGAAGCTGACTGCGGAGGTGAAGGCAGAGCAACTCTGGAAAAACATTGTCCGTGAGTACAGGGGAGCTTGCCAATGCGTCTACCAAGGAAGGGGACCACTTCAGAGGCTAGAGTCAGTGGACTGATGTCAAAACACAGGTACTGAGAGTAAAGGGGGTGCCAAGTTGTTAACCCTGAAGAGAATATTCAATACGGGAAAAGTCAATTTAACTTCACTCCAATGGCAGGTTGAAGCAGCGGCCTTGCCGCATTCTACAGTCAGTTGTCCTCAGATTTGTGCATAGTTACTAGTTGGAGTATCCCACTCATCTTCTCCCATCCCAGTTCTAAATAAAACACAAAAACCAAATCCCCTGGACTGATTATTGTCTGAGCCAAGAACTGTTAATGCGGTGTATCTGCTGTCAGTTGCTATTGGTAACCCAGGGGAACCCAATAAGTGTATTTCTCAGCAGCTGTCTAGGGGGCAGTGCTACATAAACATTGTTGGTTCTAAGCCATCCTTATGCAGTGTTGGCTTTTGGCTTAGAGTTGTTGTCTTCCCAAAAGACAGATCTCCCTTGACTCTTCCTTCAGGTTCAGCTGTATGTTGCTGCAATCATTGTATTTTCTTCCCTCACAAGCCTTGCAGAGCATGCTGCAGAGAAAAGTCCCCACAGCATGATGCTGTTACCACCCTGCTTAGTGATGCAGATGGTGATCATAGTCTTTAATTTAAAGAGCAATTAAAGGTATGGATATTTTTTACATAGTTACATTGGTAACAGACAAATGGTACTATGTATATACCATACTTCGCCAATGCTCTTGGAAGCTGGAAATCACTGTAGACAATGATACTTCTAGCAATCCCCACTTACTTCCTGATCCTGTGCCTGCGGCGCTGCTCAGCTGGGACAGAAGGGGTTAGCAAGTTTCCCAATCTTTTTACTTGGTCCACTCTACTGGGCTCTGCCGCCCTTCCTGTACAAATAAATTCAGGGGGAAGGCTCTGCCCGGAGAGACATAGAGTCACCGCTATGACTAATGCTGGCCATACACGCACAGAATTTTCGGCCGTTTGCAGACTGAACGATTATTCGTCAGTCGAAAGCGAATTGGCCACTAACTTACAGAATAAACTCTTTTACATAATCGTTTTCATGATCATAATGATCGCATCGTTCGATAACATGCACAATACGAGTCATAATATTATTTTCAAAATTAATGAAGAAATATGCCTTCAGATAGCAGCAAACTGAGCATATATACTATATACAGGCGGTGCCACATCCTCAATAATTATTCAAAAAGGAAGGATTAGGAAACAAGGATTTTAGGGCACATTATATCATTAAAATGAATTTTTATTGTTAAAGAATCACATAATATCAGGAAACACAAAAAAAACACATACTGGATAAAAAAGACCTGTAACGAAAACAGTGTAGAATCGATTAGCAGTTGTTGAGGTAACAATTTCCATACAGAATATATAATTAGTATTGCAGTTTAAGCAAACAAAATACTTGACATCAGGAGATTCCTGTTGACGGATGCCCAAAGACATGAGGTGCCGTCCAACCGAGTCAACTGATGTCGTATTCAAACATTCATATTAGTGCATTTGATTATTTTTGTTTCAATTTTACCATACACGTAACAACTTTTGTAGAAATTATAAAAGTTTTCGCTATGGATCCATCGACATTAGCCGGGCACACGATCAAAATCGTCGGTAAACTTGTGTTCACTAACGGCCCGATTTTCGAACGATCTTTCCTAAAACAACCATTTTCGGGCCGAAATTCTGTGCGTGTATGGCCAGCATAAGCCATGATGGGTGGGGCGAAACATGTCAGAGGGTATGGTTTGTGGAGTGGTGCAAGGCTGAGACCATCTTTTTTTTTGATCAGAAAAAAGTATATTTATTGAACAGACTCAAAAAAATATATAAACAAACACATGGCATCAAATCAGACACGATACAGTAATACAAAGCACTGATATGTAAATAAAAGGAGAATTACAGAAAAGTACCAGACATCAGGCAAAAATGAAATGCATTTGTATATGTAACAGAGCCGCAACCCACACTGTACTTGTGGACTTCGGTCAGTATACGGCTTCCTCCCAGTTGTGAACATAGATATCAGAATTTCCCAGCCGCCTCCCCATACAAAGCTAGACGACAACTTAGCTTGTATAAGTTTTGAAACCTTCCAGAATAAGAACAGTTTCACACTCAATTTATACACACATGAGCTGAGCACACCCCCCTCCTGATCAAATTACCCCATTAGGTCAGGGGTTGCCTGATAACATTATCCTATGCAGATGAAATTGTATA
The DNA here is from genome assembly GCF_965119305.1 of Pelophylax lessonae. Taxonomy (NCBI): domain Eukaryota; kingdom Metazoa; phylum Chordata; class Amphibia; order Anura; family Ranidae; genus Pelophylax; species Pelophylax lessonae. Next base: position 144,376,921 of record NC_138776.1, read on the forward strand.
CAGAAATATAATCAACATATCTAAAGAACAACCAACACAAACAGAATACTATTTCTCAGCAACTAACAGATGACAATTATTCAATCAACCTGAGCCAATTAACTAGGAGACGGCCATCCTTGAGCTCCTAAAATACAATACACATCTAAGCATTGCTTTGCTTATTTAGGAGTCACAGACTTCATGGCAACAGGCTATAGGTCTCATAGTGTAAAGTGGGATTAAATCTTGATATTTCTTGAGAGATATTGTGGATAAATATTACTCTCCCATTTGAAGTTATCCAAACCATATTCTCAGTGTCCATTAGGTATCTGTCACATAGTGTCTGTCTTTCACTTCCAGTCAGGGTGAGAACCGTCACCGTTACCGTATATGGTAATCAAACACATAAAAAGTTGACATACTCGTAAAGATAACATACCAAACCTAAACAAACAACAACATGGAAAAATTCACTCAGAACCTTGAGGGCTAAGAAGGAACCAATATGTGGCTTGTGTGGTCACATCATCTATGTTCCATTACCCATACAGATCCATACCTTTACGTCTTGCCACCCCTGCGTAAGGTCCTAATATCTGTCTCTGGCCAGCTGGGGAGGTTCCAAACCTGGAACATCTAACCATGGTCACCACTTAGAGAAAAATGTACAGTAACATTTCTATGTTGTTAGGTCAGCTTCTCGCATATTAAAAAATGTTTTACTTGTTCCACCCATTGCTGTCTGGTAGGCACCTGGAAAACAATCCAATATTGAGCAATTAACTTACGGGCAATATATAACAAACGTAAAACCGCAACATGGGCTTGGGGAGTTAAGGATTCCTCCTCCAGTGCACCCAGTAGACACACAATAGGATCTTTCGAAATCTTGAACCTAAACACTTGTGATATTGTGTCTGAGACCTCTGTCCAAAATCAGACTAGCTTCAGACATCTCCATAACATGTGAATGAGATCACCATGATCCCGCTCACATTTTGGACACAAGGGAGTGCTCTGCTTTCCCCATTTATGTAGTTGAACTGGAGTTCTATAGACTCTATGTAGGAGATACATATTGGAAAGCTTATGCGAGGCTGACACTGAAACCAACAGGGCAAACAACAGATAAACTTACATCTTTCCCCCATACCTTTCTGCAAAGTAATGCATTAGGGTCCTGGAGGACATTAGGAAGGAGGGTGTAGCCTCTAGAAATCATCCCTTTTTGTCCCTTTCCAATAAAATATCCCGAATCATAGGGGTGGTCAATTGGACAGAGTCAAGAAGTTCACAACTGCAATTGAGGGGCATGCCGCAGCTGCAGATGTCTATAAAATTGACTGGGGGGTATGGCAACTCAATTTGTAAGTTTAAGAAGGAATTAAGGATCAAACCATTATACACCTGAGTTATATAGCGTATGCCCATTTTTTCCCAGTCTTGGAAACCTACTAATTTAAGCACTTCAGAAGAATTTGAATTATGCCACAGTGGAGTATGCGGTAGGAAACCTTGGATTCCTAACACATTTTTAACATAGGACCATAGCATCCTCAATAAGGCAACTGTTGGAGCCCCAGGTGCATAAATGCCTCCTCTAAATCTGTGAGGGTGAAGTCATCCACCCCCATAGGGGATAACAATATTACAAATAGGATCCAGAGGGTCTGCATAAGCCCAACCTCCCAACTGATGCAACTGAGAGGCGAGATAGTAAGCCCTAGAGTGAGGAACCGCCATGCCTCCCTGAACTTTGCCATAATGTAAGGTCTATAATACGGGCCGTTTTTTTGCACCATATTAGCTCTCTAAACTGAGGGTCTATACGAACTAACCAACTTCTCAGTATCCACACTGGGAAGTTGTACCGAGGCCATCTTACACACATTTACCACATAGACTGGATTGGATTGAGCAGTAATCTTTCTAAGTATGCTATACACTACTGGATGGTGATATTTTAGAGCGGCGCTACAAGTGTTAGTAGGTCATAATGCAAGTAATTGGCACCTTTAACACATAGTCCCCCACTGTGGGTCACTAGGCACATTGGGGTATGAAGAGTCAGCACCTAAAGTATTTGTTACCCTAAAAAACAAAAAAAAATAAAGATCCTGTTCCCTTAAAGCATGTTATACAGCATAGTGCTTCTACTGCGCCATTTGGCCCCTTGTAACACCTAAAAAACCTAGCGGATTCTGCCAGTTTCTGGCCTCCCCTCTGTAAACTGACCACTGCTGAGCCCTGACACCGTGGTCAGTTTATGTGCCTACATCATCCGCAGCTCTCCTGTCTGCTCTCCCCCCTCCCCTCCCTGCCTGTCTGCTCCTCAGTGACCGCCTCCTTCCCTCCTTCTGCTCTCATATTTATTTAAAATCATTGAATCCCCTCTGTAATATAACAATAGCTTCCCCTGTGTCTGTGTTATAGAAACAATGTGCGATCTGTACCTAAATCTGAGCAGTTCCCGGCGATCACGTAAACGCTCGGCGCTCTCTCTCCTCTCTTCCCCTCCTTCCCGGCTGATGTCAGCGGCAGTGCTCATCCCTGCTCGCTAGAGCTGTCAGCTGGGCAGAGGAGAGAGCCAAGGGGTCAGCTGGGTGCCGGGAGCTGCTCCGATTTAGGTACAGATTGCATAATTTTTCTATAACAGACACAGGGACACTTTTTGGTATATTACAGAGGGGATTAGATGACTTTATATAAGTGACCTAACAACCACTTTAAGCGCTTGCCGACTGCCGCACGACTATTTACGTCGGCAGTCAGCCCCTCACAGGCAAAGCGACGTAGGGCTACTTCGCTAGCCTGTGAGGGTCTAGGGAGTGAGCGCGCTCCCGCTCCCGCGCGGTCACAGACCCCCCGCGCATGTGCCCGGTGGACCCGATGTCCGCCGGTCACTCGCGATCGTCCGTTAGAGCAGGAGAAAGGCAGGTGACTAATGTAAACAAGGCGCCTGTCATTCTCCCCTGTGTATTGTAACAGGAAGTCAGCTAAATCTGGGAATGTAGTCACAGGAAGGAGATACATTTCTACCTGATTTAGAAAGTCCATTAATTAATTTAGGGTGTTGGCTACAGAGCTAGCCAGCAGGAAGTTGAAAGGCCTTCACCTGTTCAGAATGAGGGAGTTAAGGCTCTATAATTTGTTCAGAGAAATTCCTATTGTTTGCTGCCTCCAGAAGCTGCATCCTGAAGCCATGTGGGCTGGGAGCAGGAGGACAGTCAGCGTGTGCCTCCCGACAGGATGTGTGGGCCTGGGAGAAGACCCCCCGGAGTGATGTGTGCCCGGGACGGTAACCAAGGGTGAATACGTCTCAAAGGTGAGAAGACGAACTGTTGATGTGAAAGAAACAAAAGGACTGTGTTGCCCTGTGAAGCTATTATAAAAGGACTATTGAGTGTCCGCTGTAGGACAAGGAAGTCTGCCCGACGGTAGGTTGGAGACAGACACTTAGGCAGGTTCCAGTTGTGAGAAGGTAGCCGCCCACAGAGGCAAGGATTTATTTTCTGTTTTATTTTATTTTGGATGTTTTGCTGCATACAGCCTGGTGAAGAAAACACCATTTAATAAACCACACTGTTTGTTTGCAAGCACTTGTCGGCTACCTCTCTGGGAAAACGCACCCCCCAAGGGGTCATCCACACCCGCCACCGAGCTAATCCCTCACATATGGTGGAGGTATGCAGTGGGCATAAGCAGAGATCCCTGCAAGGAAGTGCAAATGTTTGATGAACTTTATCTGGTGCATGAGATTGCACAATCTATGTGTGCAGGAGAGAAGATCCTGACAGAGAAAAAAAAAAAGTGTTTTAAAGAGACAGCGGTCTCAAAATTATTTGATGAACTTTGTTGTGTCTGGTGCAAGTGACTGCACAAACTGTGTGTGCAGGAAAAGAGATCTTGCAAGAGAGAGAAAAACTACATGTGTTAAAGAGACAGTGGTCTGAAAATTTTTTGCTGGACTGTGAAAAATTTGTTTGTGGAGTTATTGAAGATGGGGCGTTCAAAACGCCTGAAGAATGCAAAGATAGATGAAATGAGAGACCGGATTCTATGGATGGAGGGGATGCTACCGTCTGAACCAGCCCCATCCATGCCTAAAGAGAGTCTACTAAAGAGGAAGGGTGTTGTCCCTAGCAACACTGATGAAACTGCTATGGAGACGCAGTGTGCTCAGATGAAAAGTAAACCCAAAATGGGGGAGATGCTGAAACAACGGAGCTTTGCAGCTCAACAAAAGGCTCATCAAGAGAGCATGGCAGGCTGGAAACAGAGACGCCAGCAGCCAATGGAGGCCATCGGTTTGGAAGAAACCGAGTATGTGTGCAGGGCTGAGTTGGATGCCTTGCAACGGAAAATGGAAGAAAAGGAACAAGCCTTGGAATTGCTTAAAATGGAGCATAGAAACTTGCAGGAAATGAATGAACTACTCAAGTCTCATGTGTTACAGTGGGAAGAATCCACTGCTCTTCTTTTGGTCGAGTTGCAAAAATGTCAAGACACTATAAAGGAGAAAGAAGCCTGTGTGGCAGAATTACATTCTTATTCCCAGATGCTAGCCAATGAGGTGAAGGCTCTTATGCAGGGAAAAGGAGATTCTGAACACAAGAGAAAAAAAGTAGAGGCACAGCTTCTGGAATCGCAAGTCAAGGTGTCAGAAGGTGACCGAGTGTGTGCTAAGCTGTCAGAGAAGGCAACCCGATTGCAGGTTGAGTTGGACAGTGTCACAAATCAGCTTTCTCAAGCAGACAGCAAATCTAGAGAAATTGCGGAAGATTTTTCTATCTTGGAATCGCAGCTGCAAGACACGCAGGAACTCTTACAGGAAGAGAGGTGTCAAAGGCTGAGTTTTAGCACAAAGCTCAAACAAATGGAAGATGAGAAAAATGGCTTCCTGGAACAATTAAAAGAGGAGGCGGAAGCAAAGAAAAACCTATCAGAGCAAGTCGCAACATTGCAAGCTCAGATAGCGGATATGAAAAAACGCATGGAAGAAAGCGTTGGTTCATTACAGTGTGTTGAAGATGTGAAAAAGAAGTTTGATCAGATGCTTGGTGAAGAGAAGACTGTGTCTGCAAAATATGCAGAAGAACGCGCCCGTGCAGAAACGGAGGTGCGTGATAACGAGAGCAAAGCCCTGTTCTTGGCTCGCTCTTTGGAGGAAGCTCTAGAGTGTAAGGCTGAACTAGAAAGTGTTAAACAGCTGCGTACAGAAATGGAAGAATTGGTCAGCTCCAAGGATGATGTTGTGAAAAGCGTTCAGGAGCTAGAAAAGTCTAAGCGAGCCTTAGAACAGCAAATAGAAGAGATGAAGATTCCGTTGCAGGAACTGGAAGAGGAATTCCAGGCAACAGAGGATCTGTGCCAAAGAGGGGATAGTGTGCCTGATGCAGTTTTTAAAAGGATCAGTGTTTTGGGGTCTGTCCTGAGTGAGCCTCAGAAATGTGATGACACGTGGCTTGAATCACCCCTTTGGAATAAACCGTTCCTTCAAAAACTTCAAGCATTGGAAAATGTATCATTAGAGCTTCAGCAAACAAAAGAGTTGTGTAAGAAATGTGATGATTTCTCAGTTCAGGCTGAAAACCTAGTGGAGAAAACTAAAGCGGAGAAAACTAAAGCAAGTGATATAAATCTGGGAGAAAAAAGCAAACGCCACCTAGTGGAGAAAACTAAGGCTGTTGGTGAAAACGTGAAGCAAATGAATAAGTGCCTTTCAGGGAGTGTTTCCAAAATGGAACTGGTGAAAGACGGGTGGCAGAAGTTTGATCATGATCTTGAGATACATTCCATGTGGAATTCAGATAGAGAAAAGGAACTAGGTGACCTTGAGCGGTCAAATAGTTCAGCAGAAAGTGCATTGAAGAAACCTGTAAAAGAATGTGTTGCAGTTCCATGCTTCTTCACTGATGCAGAGAGGAGGTCTATAATGGATACCACCCAGATCGCTGGGTTCAACTGTGTTGTTGCCTTTAACCCCTATGTTGGTGGAAGGAAAGTTGATGATGTTCTGGTTGGCTACTTCTGTGAAGAGTTTGGCAAGAAATATAAACTGAATATCAAATCAAATAGTAGGCCTTTACTGCGACTCGCTCAGGAGGGCGAAAAGTTTAAGAAGTTGATGAGTGCAAATGCTTCAGATCTGCCTATGAATATGAAATGTTTGAATGATATTGATATCTCTGGGAAAAGGAACAGGGGTCACTTTGAAGAAATGTGTGACAGCCTGTTGTCTCAATTGGAAAATCCTCTGCACAGCATCTTAGAGCAAGCAAAGCTCAAGAAGGAAGATCATTCCCTTTTACAACAAAAAGTCAATGATTGTGTACAGCTGTATGGAGAGGCAACTCAAGTCACAGAGGGATGTCAAGAGTCCCTACTTGGAACAAAGCTTAGTGAAGCAAAGGTTCTCAAAGTTTTGTGGAAAACATTTATTGATTGCAGAGAGAGGCGTCTTAAGAATGTTGAAGACATTAAGACTAGCCCAATTGAGTTGCCTATGGATCACGGTCCTCCATGGTGGATTGGACAGACGGTTATGAGGGACAAGCTGTCTGACATTTAGGAGAAAGCTGTCAATGAAGATGACAGAAACGAGAAGGAGCGAAATGATGCCAAAAATGCAGTTGAAGAATGTGTATATGAGATGAGAGACAAACTGTGTGGCATTTATGAGAAATCCGTCAATGAAGATGACAAAACAGTTTCATCCGGAAGCTTGAGGATAATAGGAGGCTTATCAGTGAGTCAGCAGTGCTTGACACATGCGTGCCTGGAAATCTGTGTCCCAACCCTAGGGTTGAAACAAGAGGGGGGGGTATGTAACAGGAAGTCAGCTAAATCTGGGAATGTAGTCACAGGAAGGAGATACATTTCTACCTGATTTAGAAAGTCCATTAATTAATTTAGGGTGTTGGCTACAGAGCTAGCCAGCAGGAAGTTGAAAGGCCTTCACCTGTTCAGAATGAGGGAGTTAAGGCTCTATAATTTGTTCAGAGAAATTCCTATTGTTTGCTGCCTCCAGAAGCTGCATCCTGAAGCCATGTGGGCTGGGAGCAGGAGGACAGTCAGCGTGTGCCTCCCGACAGGATGTGTGGGCCTGGGAGAAGACCCCCCGGAGTGATGTGTGCCCGGGACGGTAACCAAGGGTGAATACGTCTCAAAGGTGAGAAGACGAACTGTTGATGTGAAAGAAACAAAAGGACTGTGTTGCCCTGTGAAGCTATTATAAAAGGACTATTGAGTGTCCGCTGTAGGACAAGGAAGTCTGCCCGACGGTAGGTTGGAGACAGACACTTAGGCAGGTTCCAGTTGTGAGAAGGTAGCCGCCCACAGAGGCAAGGATTTATTTTCTGTTTTATTTTATTTTGGATGTTTTGCTGCATACAGCCTGGTGAAGAAAACACCATTTAATAAACCACACTGTTTGTTTGCAAGCACTTGTCGGCTACCTCTCTGGGAAAACGCACCCCCCAAGGGGTCATCCACACCCGCCACCGAGCTAATCCCTTACAGTATGAATAGTGATCATACGGTTCTACTATGTAGGACCGTTGATCACTGTTCCTACACCTCAAGCCACAGCCAATCACAGTTAGAATCACGCCCCTAGGGACACACATAACCCTCCCTCTCAAAAAAAAGTTAAAGCTTTTTGCCATTTTTTTTTACCAAGCATATGTAGCATAAAACAAATTGGCCTAAAATGTTAAAAAAATTTGATTTTTACATTTTTTTGGGGGGAATTTCATATAAAAAAATGTGAAAAATATTGTTATTTTTGCAAAATTGACGCTCTTTTTTTGAACGAACGAACGATCTGATTGACTGACTGACAGGTTGGTCTGGTCCTTTTAAGGCCCTATGATCATTTTTTGCCCTTTATGTTTCGGTTTAGATGCATAGAGGTCACCCATAGTGGTTTTTTTTTTTTTTTTTTTGGGCTATTTTGAAAATACAGAGAGAGAGAAAGTGATAATTTGTTAAATTTTTTAGCTATTTGGCGAAGTCCCGCGGAGGGGCTCCGGATCTTTCAGGATTATTATCTTTTACTGGTTCTGTTTTGATCCCCCCCTTGCTGCTCACCCTCCCTAAACCCTTGAGCGGAGCTCGGTTTTCCCTCACCTGCGTTTCCCTCCAGGTAGCGGGCCTCCAGGAGGGACCACGGTTGGGGGATCATCGCTCTTTGGTGAGTGTTCCTCACCGATATACTGTCGCTATGGCGACAACCTTCTTCCCCTTACTCCATGTTTTTTTTTTTTTTCTTTTCTTCATTGTTTCTTTCCCTCCCATGGTGTACACCAGCCTATGTGTGGATATTGGCATATATACGGTCTAGATTGCAATGGCAAAAGTGACATATTTATCCTATAATGTAAGGGGCCTTCATACTCCAGCTAAACGGCATTGTCTATATAGGGAACTGAATGCACTGAAAGGAGAGGTTGTGTTCCTTCAGGAGACTCATATCACCCACACCTCAAATCTTAAATTGACCACCCCTACATACCCTATTTGGTACTATAGCCCCTCGGATATTCGTAACTCCAAGGGAGTTGCCATAGGGTTTCGTAAAGGCTCATCCTTTAAACTTACACAAATGGTAGCGGATAAATTTGGGCGTTATTTGTTCCTGAAGGGCACCCTGGGCAGCACTGTTGTTTCTTTTGCAAATGTCTATGCCCCTAATCAAGATCAAGTGTCTTATTTAACAACCACCCTGCGTAGGTTCCATGAATTTGCTGACGGAATATCAGTGGTGGCAGGCGACTTCAACGTTACTATGGACCCTCTGCTGGATACCTCCTCTGGTAAGTTCTATATCTCACATAAACGGTTAAACTATTTGCGCACACAACTGTATGAATTTCAATTAATAGATGCTTGGCGTGTTTTCCACCCTTCAGATAGGGACTACTCGTATTTTTCCAAAACACATAATTCATATTCGAGACTTGACTATTTCTTGGTGGACCATTTCCACCTCAAACTAGTTGACTCTATTGCTTCATCTTCTATTTCAGATCATTCCCCCATTTGTTTGACTTTGAAGATTCCTTCTCTCCCTTATAAAAAATCTACATGGAAGCTAAATGACTCCCTAATTCTGAGCCCACCGGACAGACAAACTATAGGTAAAGAACTTGATAATTTTTTTGTGGATAACTCCCTACCGGAGGTCAATCCAGCTGTTCGCTGGGAGGCCCATAAAGCCTATATTAGGGGTAAACTAATAGAATTAGGAGCAAGGAAGAAGAAAGAGCGCGTATCATGTCAAAGAGCTCTTGTTGCAGAAATACAGGTTCTTGAACGCGCCCATAAGGCCTCTCTTGCCGCCTCTACTTTACAGTCTCTGACTAAAAAACGGGAGGAACTTAAGGCCCTATTTCATACACAAAACAAGGCTATATACCGCAGGGTGTCCCAAAGGATATACGAATGGGGTGATAAACCTGGCCGACACCTAGCACGGTCTTTGCAACAACAAAAAGTAGCCTCTTACGTCTCCAAAATTAAGCGACAAGATGGCTCTTTGGCGCATGATTCCACCTCTATCGCGGCTGAATTTTATAAATTTTATTTAAATCTTTATTCCGTTCCGAAAGCTATCTCGGATCCAGAAAAGCGTAAATCATTGATGTTAGAATATCTTGCTAGCGCTAATCTCTCTTCTATTCCACCAGAGAAAGTTAATTCCTTGGAGGAAGGAATCTCGGTGGAAGAACTCCAAACTGCTTTAATTGCTACCCCAACGGGGAAGGCCCCTGGCCCTGATGGCTTTTCGGCCTTTTATTATAAACAATACACCGAAACCCTGCTCCCTCACCTGGCCTCCTATGTTAATTCTATTCTGGAAGACTCTTCTTTGCGTCCGGAGACTTTGCATGCATATGTTATGTTAATTCCGAAAGAGGGTAAAGATCCCTCTTTATGTTCTAGCTATCGTCCCATTTCTTTATTAAATGTCGATGTTAAACTATATGCCAAGGTAATCGCCAACAGACTGCTTCCCTTCCTACCCTCTAGTATTGCTAACAGCCAAACTGGTTTTGTTTGTGGTCGTGAGGTGAGGGACAATGTGTCACGCACAATCTCACTTCTATCTTTTGCTCGCCGGCACTCCCAGCCCACCCTGCTGCTTTCCACGGATGCTGAAAAAGCGTTCGACAGGGTGGACTGGGAGTTCCTGATGGCGACACTACAGGCGTTTGGCCTAGGCCCCCGCCTGTGTCGCTTGATTAATGCTTTATATAAATCCCCTACTGCTCAGATTAAAGTTAATGGTATCCTTAGCGAATCAATTAAGCTTTCTAATGGGACCAGACAGGGCTGCCCGCTTTCCCCTATACTTTTTGTTTTATATTTGGAACCTTTCTTAGCTAGAATTCAAGCAAACCCCTCGATTCACGGTATCACGGTCGGGTCTATGTCACACAAATACCCGGCTTATGCGGACGATGTTCTCTTTTATGTACAACAACCCATGATATCCTTGCCTAATCTTCTTTCTGAATTTGATAGATATAGTGCTCTGTCTAATTTTAAAATCAATCTAGCGAAGTCGGAAATTTTAAATGTTACAATCGCCCCGGCAATGGTACATAACATCAGCCCAGCATTTCCCTTTATATGGCAATCCTATTCTCTTAAATACTTAGGGGTACATATTACTGCCCAGGTGGAGGATCTAGCACGGGCAAATTATATTCCTTTACTTAACACAATTAGAGCTAACTTCGCAAATTGGCATCATTTAGCCACCTCTTGGGTAGGGAGGGTGAATGTTGTCAAGATGAATGTGCTGCCCAGGGTGCTCTTCATGTTTCAAATGCTGCCGTTTAACATACCCGTCAATTTGGTGAGGACCTTAAACTCTTTGGTTAGAGCATATGTTTGGCGCCGCTCACAGCCTCGGCTGGCGCTCTCGCTACTTATGCGGGGCAAAAGCCGGGGGGGGGTTGGCGGTGCCGGATTTTGGGAGATATCTGAATGCCGTTTCCCTGGTTCGGATAGCCGATTGGAAATATCATACAGATGAAAAGCTCTGGGTTCAGCTGGAGCAGAAGCTGGCAAATACATCATTATATACTCAACTTTGGGTACCGCCGGAGACTAGAAATCTTGCTGATACTATTTCGCCCTTAACCAGTTCGGTTCTCCGTGCCTGGGATCGGCTTCATAGGCTCCATAAAATTCCATACAACTCACCGCTTATGCCGATTTTAAGCCATAGCCTTTTCCCGCCTGGTTATAAAGATCATTCTTTTTCCCATTGGCTACCACAGGCCAATGCTACGCTGTTGCATCATATAACGGGGATGGAAGGAATACTCCCACTCTCTAAAATATGCCAGACCTCACCAAAGACATTTATGGACTGTTGGAAATACCACCAACTTCAGCAATTTGTGAAAAAACTACCTCAACCCTTACGCAATATACACTCCCTGAACCCGATTGAACAAATCCTAGCACGCCCTGAACCAGGTAAAGGTTTACTATCAAAGTTTTATAAGGCATTGGACGCACTGAGTCCAAACTCCACCCCACATTTCCTGAAACAGTGGCAACTAGATTTTAAATGTACCTTCTCGCCGACACAGGAGGAGGTTATTCTCCAACTGTCTCATAGTTCAGGAATTTCGGTGCGGACAGCAGAAGCCAATTATAAGTTGCTCACTAGATGGCACTACTCCCCAGTTAAGCTACAGATGATGACACCATCTCTCTCGGCTGCCTGTTGGAGAGGCTGTGGGCTTAAAGCTACGCACGCACATATTTGGTGGTTCTGCCCAGCAATCCAACCCTTTTGGACTAGCGTATTATCTTTAATTAAAGAGATTCAGGGTTTTCCTATTGCTAGGGATCCGTTGTCTGTTCTATTCCATGACACTAAACTCCCGCCGGCCCAGTATCGAAAATCTATTACCCCTCACCTTTTAAACGCAGCTAAAGCACTAATCCCAAAATATTGGAAACAGTCTACAGTTCCCTCGATACCTCAATGGTTGCGGGCAGTCGACCGTATTTATTACCTGGAAGACATGACATTGGATCTTCGTGGTCAGGCATCTTTGGCACGTAAGATTTGGTCTTGTTGGTTAACATTTACCCACACTAATATATACGCTTCATATATGGCTGAGGACTCACCAGGCTAGAACGTCAAGACTGGTGAAACACCAAGGGACCCCCCCTCCCTCTCCCCTCTTTTTTTTTTTTTTTCCCTCTTCCCCAGCTCCTTCTTCTCTTTTTTCTTTCTCTTTTTCCTATATTGAAGATCCCCCCCGTTAAATTGCACTAAAATGTTTAACAATCCCAGAAATATTGATTTTTCTTTTTGTATGCATATTAAACCGTATGTCTTTGCGTTCGCTTTAGCTATGACGTGTAGGGATTGCCTAACTGTATGCAGCCTTGGGAGACTCTACCTTTCTTTTCTTTCTTTTTTTTCATGCTTGTATAATTTGTATAAAACTCAATAAAAATAAATTAAAAAAAAAAAAAATATATCGTACAGGTGATCAAATACCACCAAAAAAAAGCTCTGTTTGTGGGAAAAAAAGGACGTCAAATTTGTTTAGGTACAGCGTCGCACGACTGCGCAATTGTCCGTTAAAGTCACGCAGTGCCGAATCGCAAAATAGGCCCTGGTCAGGAAGGGGGTAAAATCTTCCGGGGCTTAAGTGGTTAAAAAGTCATCCTGGTGCAGTACTCAATGTGGTTGCCATGGGCAACGGAAGTTTACAACCAGTTAAAACAGCCTGTCGGTAGCTTGTACATATGTCAGTTGGGACAGCCTTTAGCAGCGAGGGAGTTGTGTTCTGTACTCCTTCCGCAAGCAGTCTTTTTCCTATAGCAATGGAAGCAGACTCACTCTGCAGAGGCTCTCATTCTGCGCAAAGTTACAGGAAGTCAAGAGTAAAGTGAGTGCACACGTGGAGCCCGTGAAGCCAGTGGTGCCCCAATCTACTACCGGGAGGAGGGTAGTGTAAAACACTTAACAGGTGTATGTGGACAAAGCTCAGCGTGTCTCTCCTGACTGCAAGCTACAATGAGAGGTGTACACTCACGTGGGGACCCAAGAGTTAGCTGAAGTACAGTTTGGTTCAAGTGTACACGGTGTACGTTCATCTCTAAAGAGTGGAGGCCCTCCTTAGGGTTGAGCATTCCCAAACGGCGGCCTCAGCCTTGTCCCAGGGCATTGATCGAAATGGAACAGAGCAAAGGTACCCCATGTGCAGAGCTGAGTGACCCTGATACAGGTGCCTAGCGTGCCCCAGAAGATTCCACCCTAAGGGTAGTCCTCTCATGTGGCCCAGGCTTGGCACCCGAGTTAATGGCAAAAAATGAAGGAAAGGTCCATCATTACCTTCCTACCCCTTACACGCTGAGTGGCTGCCCTGTATGTATGTATGTATGTGCTGGAGGTGGAATCTCACAAGAGAAAGACCAAAGTATGTGCTGTAGGTGGCATCTTACTAAGGAAAGACCAATGTAGTGCTAAAGATGGGATCTCTTGAATGCGGTAGTTGCTACCATAGTACACGATGACCAGGCGGGGTTCATGCCCAACAAATCCATGGCAGTTAACCTTAGGAGATTGTATATTAATATGCAGTCCAAGGCAGATAATGTGGGCTCCCGGGCCCTTTTGTCCCTTGATGCTAACAAAGCCTTTGACAGCGTTGAATGGGACTACCTCTGGGCGGTGCTAGAAAAATTTCGTCCCACATTTATAGCTTGGGTGCGTCTCCTTTACGAGGCCCCGCGGGCGGTTATTCGGGAGGGGGGCAGACAGTCTTTGCCATTTCACTTGGAGAGGGGGACCAGGCAGGGCTGCCCTTTGTTCGCTTTGCTGTTTGCCCTTGCCATTGAGCCCCTGGCAGCACAAATTAGGGCCAGCTCCTCTGTGGTGGGCTTTCGGTATGGGACAGTACATGAGAAACTATTATTGTATGCGGATGATATGCTGCTGCTGTTGGGTGACACGGGACCCTCTTTGCAGGCAGTGATGCATATTATTACTGCCTTCGGTGGCTTTTCTGGTCTTACCATCAACTGGTCTAAGTCGGCCCTGTTGTCGCTGGACCAGGGGCTGGATCCCCAGTTGGCTACCTTTTGCCCTGTGTCGGGGGTGCAGCAATTCAAGCAAGTACTTGGGTGTAGTTGTCTCGGCCACTATTACTGACTACTGTCGCTTGAATATCTTTCCACTTCTGATGCGGTTTAGGGACAAGGTGGGTATCGGGTCCAAGCTGTGGCTCTCGGTGGCCGGACGGGCGAATTTGGTAAAAATGATTTTGATGCCCCAATTATTATACTTTCTCCACAATGCTGATTATTTCGCTGAAGATATTTAGAGTGGTGAACTCCATCTTCCGCTCTCTGTTGTGGAAGTCGGGTGTAGCCTGGATTAAGCTGGAGCAACTACAGAGGTCCAAAGATGGTGGGGGCTTGCCTTCCCTAACCCCTGGATTTACTATTTGGCGGCGCAGCTGCAGCACTTTTTGGGGGCCCTTAGGATGCGGGACCAGGGGAGGAGGGACTCCACCTTGGGAGTTATGCTTCATGCGGTGGCTGCGGACAGTCTCCCTGAGGCCCTGGAATCACAATTGTTTTTGAAATCTAATAAATTGTTCCCTACTTATAGATTGATACATAAAATTTGGGCCAAAGTGAAACAACTTCAAAGGGTTACCAGTTTTACAGAATACAGTTGGAAGATTATTTGGACAGGTTCCCTAGTCCGGCTAAAATGCAATGGGAGGTAGATGTGGGGGACATCACTGATGATCAGTGGGACGAGGCGCTAGAGACGATGCGACATTGTTCCTTAAATGTTGCGCAGTGACTCTCGCAATTATACATACTCTTCAGGGTGCATCGCACCCCACTCCGACTACATAGGATGGGCCTGAGAGCGGACTCATTGTGTACCCGGTGTAATAGGGATTGCGGGGATCTCGTTTACCTCCTGTGGCGTTGCCCTAAGCTTCGTAAGTATTGGACGGCGGTGGTTCGGACCATCAATACTACATACCTACTGTCTGTACGGGTGGACCCAAAACCTTTCCTTCTTGGTATGGTGGAGGAGTATACCTCAGACGTCAATGTTAAATTGGCGGTGTCCAGGGCTCTGTTTCCTGCCCGAAAACGTATTTTGCAACACTGGACCTCTCCGTCCCCTCCCACGCTGGAGATGTGGGCACATGCCATGGGCGTTACTCTATGATGTGAATGTATGATCTACCAACATAGAGGTATACTGCTTAGATATGACAGAATTTGGGGTGGTTGGCTGGCGCAACTGGGCTTGGCTCCTGCTGATTTGACTCTTGATCGTCTACTACAGTAATGTACTATTTCTGCTGTTGATGGGGGGGGCACCATGGGGGGGGGGGGAGTGTAAAGGCTGTGGAATGCTTGATTGACCAACTGTTTTATTAAGTGGGGGTCTGTTCTTCTGGCTGTGTACTACTCATGGTATATGGATGTATCTTCCTCTGTACAAGTGCTTGTGTTCTGTGAAACTTGTAACTTCTTGTTTTCTTCAATAAACTTTGTTTCTGATTTAAAAAAAATAAAAGATGGGCTCTCACTATGGAAATACCCATGTTTGTGCTTGAGGTGGGATATCACTGGTAGAACATACTGTTCATCTGAATTCAAGACTTAAGGCACAATCCCACTGTAACAGTGGAAGTGAAACAGACTTATTATACTAAGGAGAGATAGAAAAGTCCAGATCGCCACACACCAAACAAGAGACCTCCATGTTAAGTCCCATGGGCAAGGCAAAATGCATCAGTGGGTTGTGGCTTTCATGGAGCTAGGCTGAGGCTGCTATCACTTGCATGACTATCAGGTTTGTTTGGCATGCAGTGATCTGGACTTTTCTCTCCTATTTGAATACACAGAGCCAGGAGGGGCTCTTTATACTGAGCCAGTGCCTACAGTCAGGGCCGCTGATAAGGCAGTACAGCCAGCCCTCCTGTACTGGGCCCAGGCCCCATCAATTAAAAAGGAGGCCCAGGCACCTACTGAGCAGGAGGGCTGGCTGTACTGTCTTATTGCAGACACAGATCCTCTTCTGTCTCCCACTGCCAGCTTCTCCTCCTCTCTCTCTCTCTGGATGCACTGCATATTGTTTATGTCTGTACATTTAAGACACATTGCCCAACTGCCCATTCAGCTTTACCTATAAATTGTTCTTCCTTTCACTCCTCCATTATCCCCACAATTCACAATTAGGCCCGTTATGGGCAGGTTTAAGAACAATTTTTTTTTTTTTTTGGTTTTGTTAGAGCTAGGCTTTTAGCAGCTCTTTCAGTACTAGGACTGCCCAGCTGTAAGATAATTACCAGCCACTCATTGTTTCCACAATGACTCACCTGGTTACCATTATCTGCCTTATTAGTCCAGGCTACAGCCAGCCCCTTTTGGGTTCAAACTAGAGATTGACCGATTATCAGTAACACCGATTTATCGAAGGCCGATATGCACTTTCCCCAAATTATGTCAGAATCGGCCTTTTGATTTGCCGATGTTGCCGATATTTTCGTGACGTCATTCCGTATGTTGCGCCCACACGTTATGCTTTCTAACATCGCCTCCCACGCCTGTGTGGCCCATACATGACGCCAAAACTTAAGACTGCCTCCCACGCCTCACACAGCCTCGTGTTACAGCCAGCTGCAGTCCGGTCCGGTCACGCTGCCAGCCATCCATCCACCCACAGGCCCTGGCCTCAGAAAAGCCAGCAAGCAAACAGCCACCCAGATCACACCAAGCCAGCCACCCGTCACCGTGACCAGTGTTCCAGCAAGCCAGCTACCCACCACAACAGGCTTGGGGGAGTGAGTGACAACAAGCCAGCCACCCACACAACAGGATGACCCCAAGCCAGCCCCCCCACCACAGTGTTCCAGCAAGCCAGCCACTCACCACAATGTTCCTGCAAGCCAGCCAGCCACCATAGTGTTCCTGCAAGCCAGCCAGCCACCATAGTGTTCCTGCAAGCCAGCCACCCACCACAGTGTTCCTGCAAGCCAGCCAGCCACCACAGTGTTCCTGCAAGGCGGCCAGCCACCACAGTGTTCCAGCAAGCCAGCCACCCATAACAGGGTGACACCAATCCAGCCACCCACCACAGTGTTCCTGCAAGCCAGCCACCAATAACAGGGTGACACCAAGCAAGCCAACCAGGCACCACAGACTGTTCCTGAGAGCCAGCCACCCATAACAGGGGGACATCAAGCCAGCCACCCACCAGTGTTCCTGCAAGCCAGCCACCCATAACAGGGTGACACCAAGAAAGCCAAACAGGCACTACAGACTGTTCCTGAAAGCCAGCCACCCATAACAGGGTGACACCAAGTCAGCCACCCACCACAGTGTTCCTGCAAGCCAGCTACCCATAACAGGGTGACACCAATCCAGCCAGCCACCAAAGTGTTCCTGCAAGCCAGCCATCCATAACAGGGTGACACCAAGCAAGCCACCCACCACATTGTTCCTGCAAGCCAGCCACCCATAATAGGGTGACACCAATCCAGCCACCCACCACAGTGTTCCTGCAAGCCAGCCACCTATAACAGGGTGACACCTAGCAAGCCAGCCACCACAGTGTTCCTGCAAGCCAGCCACCCATAACAGGGTGACACCAAGCAAGCCAAGCAGGCACCACTGCCTGTTCATGAAAGTCAGCCACCCACCACAGTGTTCCTGCAAGCCAGCCACCCATAACAGGGTGACACCAAGCAAGCCAACCAGGCACCACAGACTGTTTCTGAAAGCCAGCCACCCGTAACAGGGTGACATCAAGCCAGCCACCCACCAGTGTTCCTGCAAGCCAGCCACCCATAACACGGTGACACTAAGCAAGCCAACCAGGCACCACAGACTGTTCCTGAAAGCTAGCCACCCATAACAGGGTGACACCAAGCCAGCCACCCACCACAGTGTTCCTGCAAGCCAGCCACCTATAACAGGGTGACACCAATCCAGCCAGCCACCACAGTTTTCCTGCAATCCAGCCACCCATAACAGGGTGACACCAAGCCATCCAACCAGCCACCACAGACTGTTCCTAAAAACCAGCCACCAATAACAAGGTGACACCAGTCACCAAGCCAGCCAGCCACCCATAACAGGGTGACACCAAGCCAGCCAGCCAGCCACCACAGTGTTTCTACAAGCTAGCCACCCCTAACAGGGTGACACCAAGCAAGCCAGCCACCACAGTGTTCCTGCAAGCCAGCCACCCATAACAGGGTGACACCAATCCAGCCAGCCACCACAGTGTTCCTGCAAGCCAGCCACCCATAACAGGGTGACACCAATCCAGCCACCCACCACAGTGTTCCTGCAAGCCAGCCACCCATAACAGGGTGACACCAAGCAAGCCAACCAAGCACCACAGACTGTTTCTGAAAGCCAGCCATCCGTAACAGGGTGACATCAAGCCAGCCACCCACCAGTGTTCCTGCAAGCCAGCCACCCATAACACGGTGACACCAAGCAAGCCAACCAGGCACCACAGACTGTTCCTGAAAGCCAGCCACCCATAACAGGGTGACACCAAGCCAGCCACCCCCCACAGTGTTCCTGCAAGCCAGCCACATATAAAAGGGTGACACCAATCCAGCCAGCCACCACAGTGTTCCTGCAAGCCAGCCACCCATAACAGGGTGACACCAAGCAAGCCAGCCACCACAGTTTTCCTGCAATCCAGCCACCCATAACAGGGTGACACCAAGCCATCCAACCAGCCACCACAGACTGTTCCTAAAAACCAGCCACCAATAACAAGGTGACACCAGTCACCAAGCCAGCCAGCCAGCCACCCATAACAGGGTGACACCAAGCCAGCCAGCCACCACAGTGTTTCTGCAAGCCAGCCAACCATAACAGGGTGACACCAAGCAAGCCAGCCACCACAGTGTTCCTGCAAGCCAGACACCCATAACAGGGTGACACCAATCCAGCCAGCCACCACAGTGTTCCTGCAAGCCAGCCACCCATAACAGGGTGACACCAAGCCAGCCAGTCAGTGCTACCACAGTGTTCCTGCAAGCCAGCCAACCAGAACAGGGTGACGCCAGCCAGCCACCACAGTGTTCCAGCAAGCAAGCCACCCACAACAGGTTGACACCAAGCCAGCCACACTGCCGGGCTTCAGCCACCAACCCACAACAGGGTGCCAGCATCAGCAGCAACTTCAGCTTCAGCAAGACATTTATTTAATTTTTTTTGTGTCTTTCAAGTTGAAATGGAGATGGGTGAGGAGAGAAAGAGTAAAAGTGTGGTCTGGGACTATTTCTCTATTTCTCTTTTTTTACTATTACATTAAAGGTGTGATAACTGCATTTTCTGTCTCTGCCTGGTTTATGGTCCCTGACAGGTTTAAAGGATAAGTTCACCTTTTAACAAAAAATAATAAATGCACATTTTTTTTGTAGTTAAAAGAATGTGCATTTACTATTTTTTTTGTTTTGGGAGCCTGTAAAGCATTGCACTAGAGATCAGCAGGTTGCTGATGCCATGCAGTTCTTCAGCAGACCTGTCAGTGTATCCGTTTGCTCGTACCTAGTAAAAGCAAGTAGATACTCACTGACAGGATGGATGAACTACCACAGAGCTCAACAGCACCATGGTAGCTCATTAAAAACTACAAGCCGACAGCCGCAAAGGCTTCCCATTAACAGAGGACTGTAAATGATCGACGCGGCCGGGTGGGCGGAGACCTGCATGGCTATGTTTTTTCAAAAAGTGACAGCGGACACCCAGAGAAGATGCCACCCGCTGTCACTGGGGATGGGGGTGGAGAGGGGAAATGGCTGCAGCTCCTGAAACATGTTACATGTTCCACTCTAAATAGGGGTGGAACATGTAACATGTTCCAAAGGGTGAAATTATCATTTAAGGAGAAGTCAGCAGTACTTGAGAATTGGCATTTGAAAAGACTAACTAATAAAGTAAGAAATTTATTAAAAAATAATAAAGGATATGGGTGCCCAATTTGAAAGGGAAAGCTTTTGCAGCCTCACAACTGGAAACGTAAAGAGAAATGTCACCCTCTGTGTTATTTACTTACACGTTCAGTAAATCCAACATTGTACTGTTATAAACTTCCGAAAGCTACCATGCATTAAAGGCCACACCGCCATCTTGCAGCTGGCCTCCCAATGACTCATGGCTGTACATGCACAGTTTGTTTTAGATTTTGGCTAAAGCTTCCTGGGATGCATGACACAGGCATTTGTTTTTGTTTCTTTTGTAAAGCATTAAAAAATGTACCTTTAAAGGTGATATATGTCCCAATCCTCCATCTGTTTGTACATAGATAAAGATGGTAAATCAAACATTGCCATATGAAAACCTTGTATATGAACACAGGGGGTACCCAACAAAACATGATAAGATTTCTAATATGTGGTGTACATCTACCCTTACCGTTTCCACTAATTAAAGCGGAGTTCCAGCTATTTCACTCACCTGTCCAACGGTCCAGCGATGCGGCCGCCCGAAGCCTCGATCCTCTCCCTCGGCGCCGGCATCACTGCTGTGGGCACCCGGCTGTGACAGTTTGCGGCTTCACAGCCGGGTACCCACTGCGCATGCGCGAGTCGCGCTGCATGTCTTGATTGGCCGGCAATCTTCTGGGACCTCTGACATGTCCCAGAAGATTGCAGGGAGGGAGGGGGAGAGGAGAACTTCCGCTCAGGGCGCCGCGGCGCTCCGAGCGGAAGTGGGAGCGGGTACCTGTCAAAACTAGGTACCCGCTCCCCCCCCAAAAAAAATGACATGCCAAATGTGGCATGTCAGGGGGTTAGAATACCTAAAGCGGAAGTTCCACTTTTGGGTGGAACTCCGCTTTAAGAAGCCCATTGACTCAGACGTACACTATAATAGCCGTTAGAATTCAGACTTCTCAGAGTTGATATCTAATACCTGGGGAAATAACGGTGACTCATTGTATGCTTTATATCTTTTATTTTGTGATCCAAGCAAGTTGTATATACATTTTCAAATAACTTGATATGTGTCAGTTTAACTGTGTTTTATTGTTATGGTGCTCATGTTGAGACTTTTGTAGAAATTGTTACTGTAACGCACACATTCGTTAATAAAATGTGTTGAAAAAAAGGCAATATATGTATTAAAGATCATTTTTTGTTATTATTATTATCCCAGGAGGCTTCGGGTAGCTGGGGACAACATTGTGGCCAAGGCAAGAATGGCAGAACAGCTGACTGCATTTTCTTAAAAAAGAAACTGGGACAGCAATATTGTTTAAAGAAGAAAAATGGGGTAAAGGTTCAATCTAAATTTAAAGCTCAATTTTTGGATAAAAGTAACCTCCCTTCCACCTGCGGTCCTGTGATCATCCAAAGCTACTTCCTCTCTATTTGCAGGATAGAGAAGACTGCTTACATCAAACCAAGAGGAGTGAGGGGGACAGTGAAGTTTAACATGTGCGCTGGACTAGTGGTCCCCACAGATGAAAATTATATCAGTGAGGGACGTGGATGGGGGGACTCTAAGGTTGGCCATACATGTTCAATTTTCTTGTACAATTTTCTGTTAGATTTACCACAACTCATATAATATGAGGTCAAAGCTAAACAAAACTTTCACTTGTATCCAATTAGGCAGGCCTTTGTACTACATGGTTGAAGGTAAATTTCAAGAAAATTGTACAGAAAATTGTAAGAAAATTGTATAATGTATGGCCAATCTAAAGCCTCGTACACACGCAACGATTGTTGGCCGACCGATCGGCCATCTTTTGTCCAGTGTTGTTGTGTTGGTTGAAATGTGCTCTAGACTGCACACAAATTTTTTCGGCCAACAACAACCAACTTCAGAAGTGATGTCATGTTCTGGTTTACTTTCCGTGTGTTTTTTCTTCTCTGAGCATGCTCAGTCTTGCTCATCTGATTTTTGTCTGCCGAAATCTGTACTGACTGACGAACAATCGGCCGTTCTGTTGACGGGCAACAAAAATTTTATAGCATGCACACCAGATTTTGTTCGGCCGAAAAGTCGCAGTCGGTTGTCGGAAAGCATCATACTAACAAGCCGACAATCGGCCGATCGGACGTTGGCCGAAAATTCACGGCCAACAATCGTTGCGTGTGTACGGGGCTTAAGTGACTATAACTGACTTCACCAGTTAATGTAATTTGGGCAGCTGGAAGGACAGCTGGAATTTAAGATTTTTCCCAAAGTTGCACATTAAACGATACAAGCAACAACAAGGTATATTATTTAATCCAGCTAGAATCTTCCCATAGCATGGCAGCAATAAGTTTCAGTAAAAAAAAAAAGTGAATTCACTTGGGTATCCTCAGATAGGTTATTGAAAAACCAGACTGAACATGTCCTTATTGACTTCAGACAACTTTCTTGATGTACGCTCAGGACACTACCTTTTGAAAAGTGAGCATTGAAAGTCTGTATTTCTGTTGTAAAGAAAAAAAGAAACATTTAGTTTCTTCATTTTTCAGAATCTAGGAACAGCAAACCAATGTGCTAGCAGAACTAAAGAACTCTTCAGTTCTTATATGCCGGAGATGACTCAGAAGTCCTCTTATGCTGGAGTTCATTCAGAATTGGAAACGTGTAAAAAAAAAAAAAAAAAACAATCCACGAGGTAGCAGAAGTGCTTGAAAGGAAAGAAAAGAGGAAAATCAGAGGAAAAGTTTGATTCAAATTGTGAGGTTAGTGTAGAAAAGAATGAATCATACTTGGCAATATAATAAAAGTTTAGGGTAGGAAGTTTAGTATTCAAATATAATTAACCACTTAAGCCCCTTCCTGACCAGGGGGTTTTTTGTGATTTTTTTTACTGCGTGACTTTAACGGACAATTGCGCGGTCGTACGATGCTGTACCTAAACGAATTTCATGTCCTTTTTTTTCCCACAAACAGAGCTTTCTTTTGGTGGTATTTGATCACCTGTGCGATTTTTTGATCATGCGCTATAAACAAAAAAAGAGTGTAATTTTTGCAAAAATAACAATATTTTTCACTTTTTTTTATATGAAATTCCCCCCCAAAAAAATGTAAACATCAAAATTTTTTAACATTTTCAGCCAAATTGTTTTATGCTACATATGTTTGGTAAAAAAAAAATCGCAAAAAGCGTATTTTGATTGGTTTGCGCAAAAGTTATCGCGTATACTAACAAAGGGAAAGATTTTTGTCATTTTTGGTGTTTTTTTTTAACGAGTAATGGCGGCGATCTGCGATTTTTTTTGCGGTACTGCGACATTGCAACGGACAGATCGGACCCTTGACTGACATTTTTGACACTTTTGGGGGTACCAGTGACATTACTGCAGTAATCAGTGCTATACATATGCACTGTTACTGTAAAAATGACACTGGCAGGGAAGGGGTTAACTGTATTGGACAGGGAGGGGTTAAGTGTGTCCTAGGGGCGTGATTCTAACTGTAGGGGGACATGTCTCCTAGTGTAAAAACAGAGAGCAAAGGTTCTACATAGTAGAACCGTCTGATCTCCATTTTTACACAGGGGAGAATGACAGGCGGCTTGTTTACATAAGCCGCTCTGCCTTTCTCCCGCTGTACTGACGATCGTAGTGTGACCGGCGGACATCAGGTCCGCCAGTCACACGCCCGCACTCCTCCCTGAACGAGCCGAGGCGGGCGCGCGCCTCAGCGGGCGCGCGCTCGCCCGCTATTGGCTCAAATCCCAGTGACAGGCGAGCGACGTAGATCTACGTCACTCTGCCTGGCCGGGCTGACTGCCGCAGTAAATATACTGTGCGCAGTCGGCAACCGGTTAAGAACTGCTGAAAAGAATAACGTAGCAAGAAATAATGAATGGGAGAGCAAGCAGTTTAACACTGCTTGGTTTCAGTGCTAGATGTAGTGAATATTCACAGTGAATTCACTGCGGATTCAGCACCGCATCTAAATCACAACCCGTCCATGCAAACTGTTTGCGGAGTATATGTTAAGTTAATGACACCCAACAATGAGTTTAAAAAATGCAGCGCAATTTGCAGAATCGGATCACATGGTTGTTAACACCCATGCAATCCGATTCTGGTGCGGCCAAAAAATGGATCCTGCACCAGTTTGGTGTGAATGCGGTGAAATTTGAGCCATACAAATCCATGGCTCAAATCGCACCCCAGAGACGCCGCATGTAATTTGCTGCGATTCCTGTGCAAATTACATGCAGTGTCTCGCTCCGCAGCAGTGTGAACCCAAGCTAAGGAGACAGGGGACCTATATTCAGGGAAAGAAACCAGGAATAAATAAATTAGGAAGGCATTTAAATCTTGAGTTTTCATGTATAAAAAGTAAAAATATGTTTTTTTTTTTTTTAACTGAGTTTTTATTAAGTTTTAAGAGCAAAGAGTACAATGACAATACTGGGAACAGAGCGGCGGACGCAGCCACCTCAATTGTCAATAACAGTGTAACATAAGAAAAACGTTACAAAAGAAAGCAAGTAACATAAAATTATGAGTAGCATAATAGGGCAGAATTGATAGAGGCTACAGCGATCAGGCCCTTGTCAGAATAAAACGTTGTTTGGAGTCCGAGTTAGGGTCTGAGGGGGGCCCAAAAGGTCAATAGTTGACATAGTAAGGGGAGAAAAGAGGTTCAGCAGAGAGGCAGTTGAGAGTTATGCAACTAATACTAAATGGTGAGGACCTAGCAGATGACTCTCTTAGGGGTCAGGGGGAAGGAGATGTATAAAAGGTTGAAGGGAAGGTGTCTCTGGGGTTTGTATCAATCATAATTTACTGGTTTTCAAGGGATCTGGGGTCTGTGAGCCAGTAGTTCCAATGTTTAAGGAATTTAGGCAGAGCTAAATGGGTCTTGGCAAAGAGGTATTCCATGCAGTGATTGTTGAGGGTTGAAATGACAGCTTGTAATGTAGGGGGATTTGGGTTGTTCCATGCAGGGACAAGTGAGCTGCTATCAAGATACGAGTCACAACAGGGTAATAAGTAAGTGGCCATGAGTGTAGCCCTAGCCCGAAAAGAGCCATCTGCGGGGTAAAATTGATTGTAACATTAGAGATCTCGTGTAGGAGGGCAGAAACTTTTGTCTAAAATACATGTATTTATGGGCAGGTCCACCAAATATGAAAAATTGTCCCATCAAAGCCACATTTCCTCCAGCAGTTTGGTGAGTGAGAGGGGTAAATTTGAGTTAGCCTTGTTGGGGTGTAAAACCAGCAGTGGTATATTTTCATCATAGACTCCCAGTGTGTTATATTTCAAGAAAATATAGTGGGTGTACGGAGTGCTTGGTACCAGAGAAGAGGAGGCACAGTATTCTGTTGTGAAGTTTCCCAGTAAGACATGGCAGGAGACTTCCAATCTGGATTCGGTCGTGCAAGTAGGCTTTAGATGAAAGAGATTCCACTAACTTTAGCTTGCGTTGAATTGAAGAATGATAGCAGTTCCCTAGTTATAATGTTAGCGATGGTATGTACCTTAAAGATGATATGTCTGACACACAGGTAGATATAGAAGTCCTTATTATGCAGGGAGTAACCTGATGATAGTTGTTGAAAGGTAAGGAGCCCTTGGGGAGATAGAAGGTTTCCAATGTTGTAAATGCCAGCTGATAACCATTGACGAAGCAGAAGGTCAGTGAATAAGAGTTGGAGCGACAGCAGAGGAAGCTGGTGGAGCACCTAGACATGGAGGCCTCTAGAATATTGTTAGAGTTTCAGGTCAGGAAGGTGGCGTTAATAGTAGACAGAAAGGAGCTCGGTGGGTGATGACCAAGCCAGAGGGCGCTGAGGCATAATTTAGGGTCTCGATCCAATACAATTGCTTCAATTTGAAACCACGGGGTGGAAAGCTGTGGGGCCCACCACCACTTAGGTTGGTCTAGTAGGACTGCTTTGTAGTGGAACTTAATGTTCACTGCTCTAAGCCCATTGTAACATTTTGGGGTGCACAGGGAGGAAGAGTTCAAGCTAAACTTTTTGGATGCCCATATAAAGTCGTTGATAACTTTTTGAAGCTTCAAGAGATCACTAGATAATAAGAGTATAGGTAAAGCCCTAAAAAAAAAAAAAAAAAAAAAAAAAAGATGTGGGAGGAGGAACATCTTGTTGGCTAGTGCTATGCTCCCGGCCAGGAGGCTCTAGTTTGGGTGAGCGAGGTGCACTTCTGGACCGGAAGATTTTCCCCCTTAATGACCGGGCCATTTTTAGCAAATTCGGCACTGCGTTAATTTAACTGACAATTGCATGGTTGTGCGAAGCTGTACCCAAATAAAATTGATGTACTTTTTTCTCCATAAATGGAGCTTTCTTTTGGTGATATTTGATCACCTCTGCGATTTTTATTTTTTGCGCTATAAACAAAACAAGAGCAACAATTCTGAAAAAATATATTTTTTATAATAATTGCTATATAACATTCTGAATAAAAAAAAATTTTAAATCGAATTTTTTCATAATTTTAGGCCAATTTGTATTCTGTATATAAAAAAACTCTGCGCTTGTGGTCCGTTTGGGTAAAATGTGTTAAAAGTGTTTAGGCTGCAGCCTCCCTAAAATATAGTCAGAGAACTATAAATGAATATAAAGAAGGATAGGGGAATGGCGCTGCCTATTGAGGTGAATATTAAGGTTTTAATAAAGTGCTAATGTGCTAAATAAATATATTGCACTCTAAAAAGAGAAAAAACGAGGGTAGTGCATATATAAAGTGACTGGTGCAAGTACAACCACTAGGTGGTGTCCTTAGTGTAGTGAAATACAAATGGGTATAGAATATATATTGTGATATACAAATAAATATAAAGAATAAAATGTTGATATGAATCTAAGTGCCAATAATTTGAAGTGCCACTTGCACTAGTAACTATAGATTGTATTAATGAACACAGGACTTAGATGGTGAATGAAAGAATCCAAAACCAAAACAAAACAAAATTACACAATTTATGATTCCCACTAAGTTAAAGTGCTGTGCATAGGTGTTGGTGACAAATAAATATTGGTGACCAAATAAATAAATAGATGGTGATCCAAAAAAATGTCCAGATATGACCATATAGTCTATATAAACCTATAAAGGTGAAGTGGCAATTATAGAGATATATGAATATAAGTGATTGGAAAAAGTCCAAAATAAACAGCCAGTGATAATCTTCTAATATACACCTGTGGTGGGTGACCCCGTGGTGGGCAGTGAGGTACTCAGTGACCCCTCTAGTGAATGGAACACTCACCAGATGTACCCACCTCACACAGGGGTATAGAGCGGGTATAGGTGGTAGTCCGATGAATGGCTCCCAGTGTCCTCCTCTGTAACCCTGTTAAACGATATCACACTATATGCCTTTTTATTACCTTGGTACCCCTACTCCATCGGCACGAGTGTTACCCCGTGGATCTAGGACCCCTACTGCCCACTGTTTACGGTCAGGATCCCATTAGGCTCCAACTAACCCCCTCAGGAATCCTTACCTCACGGGACCCACGTAGGGACCACGCAGGACGTGTACACCAAGGACCGGAGGAGGACACTGGGAGCCATTCATCGGACTACCACCTATACCCGCACTATACCCCTGTGTGGGGTGGGTACTTCTGGTGAGTGTTCCATTCACTAGAGGGGTCACTGAGTACCTCACTGCCCACCACGGGGTCACCCACCACAGGTGTATATTAGAAGATTATCACTGGCTGTTTATTTTGGACTTTTTCCAATCACTTATATTCATATATCTCTATAATTGCCACTTCACCTTTATAGGTTTATATAGACTATATGGTCATATCTGGACATTTTTTTGCATCACCATCTATTTATTTATTTGGTCACCAATATTTATTTGTCACCAACACCTATGCACAGCACTTTGGGAATCATAAATTGTGTCATTTTGTTTTGTTTTGGTTTTGGATTCTTTCATTCACCATCTAAGTCCTGTGTTCATTAATACAATCTATAGTTACTAGTGCAAGTGGCACTTCAAATTATTGGCTCTTAGATTCATATCAACATTTTATTCTTTATATTTATTTGTATATCACAATATATATTCTATACCCATTTGTATTTCACTACACTAAGGACACCACCTAGTGGTTGTACTTGCACCAGTCACTTTATATATGCACTACCCTCATTTTTTCTCTTTTTAGAGTGCAATATATTTATTTAGCACATTAGCACTTTATTAACACCTTAATATTCACCTGAATAGGCAGCGCCATTCCCCTATCCTTCTTTATATTAAATTTGTATTCTGCTACATGTTTTTGGTAAAAGAAAAATCCCAATAAGTGTATTTGGATTGGTTTGCGCAAAAGTTATGGCGTCTACAAACTAGGGGAAAGATTTATGTCGTTTTTAGCCGGAAGTCGAGCATATGCGCTCCAACGACGGGAACTTCCGGGTCAAAGTGCTAATACTCCATATCCTGGTGCCAGTCGCTTGCACTCCAGCTCCCCGGAAACATGCGCTTCAACGACCGGAACCAGGAAATCCTATAATCCACAACATTCAGCAGCGGATGCCAGTTTAATGAAAAACAGCACCCCGAACATAAGCCAGAATATATGGAATATGTATTAGCATGAGTCTATGTGCTCAATTAATTAGCACAATGGGGATGCCTCAGACTGAAGAGGAATTGCTCTAAGAGGTCTGACTTTCTGCGGGAGGCAGATACCCTAAAATCCAAGTTTTTGGAGAAAGGGTATAAGGAGGAGGACCTCGAGAGGGCTCTTGTGCAAGCAGATAACCGTAATAGGGAGGATCTGTTGCAACCGAGAGTGCGGAATACAAATGAGGATTTCCAGTACGCCTTTTTT
The DNA here is from genome assembly GCF_965119305.1 of Pelophylax lessonae. Taxonomy (NCBI): domain Eukaryota; kingdom Metazoa; phylum Chordata; class Amphibia; order Anura; family Ranidae; genus Pelophylax; species Pelophylax lessonae. The sequence continues at coordinate 144,405,749 of NC_138776.1, forward strand.
TCCTCATATTCCATTCAGCACTTCTCGGTCAAAAAGATCATCCGTAAGCATTGGCACGTCCTGAAGAATGACAGTGTATTGGGATCTGTTTTGCCGGTAGCCCCTAAGATCATCTTTAGGGGTGTCCCCCCTTTGGGGCTACAAGTGGCTCCCAATATCATAGATCCGCCTAAAACTGTCTCATTCTTCCAACATAGAGGGGGTTTTTACCCCTGCAGACGTTGTGCCATTTGCAAAATCAATGCTTGTAGGACGAGGAGGGTTGAGTCATTCTTCTCCAACTCTACCCAACAAGACATCAAAATTAAGCCGTTTATTACTTGTACCACGCGGCATGTGGTCTACCTGTTACGCTATCCATGTGACCGCGAATATGTGGGCCGCACGATTCGCATGCTGCATGTGCGCTTGCAGGAGCATGTGGCAAACATTATAAAAAAATTCCCAAAGCACAGTGTCTCGCGGCATTATGACCTTTGCCATGGGGGAGACCCCAAAGGCACTGTGTTTCTGGGTATTGATACATTTTCTGGCAGTTGGAGGGGTGATAATCGTACAAGAGGCGTTTCCCAGCTAGAAACTAGCTGGATTTACCGATTGAAAACGTATGCCCCCCATGGGTTAAACACAGATTGGGATATCAATGCGTTCATCAACAATGCATAATTGATGTGTCCTCTCGATGTCCCATGGTCTGATTATTTATCTTAGCCACTAACTTTGGCTATCCGGTAGGAATTTTAAAACCATGTATGAGTTTGGGGTGTATTGTATCTTATTGTCTTAATAAGTGATGCCCTAAAAACTTTTTATAACTTTTTTGTTGTTTTTCTATTGTTAATATATTTTATGTTGCATTTTTGTTTTTATGATTGGCACTGTATTTGGTAGATTGCTTTTGGGGCCTGCTTTCGTGACCGGAGGATGGCGCTGCGCACCATAGTGGATCCTCTGTGGTGGTGCCACCTTTGTGCATCATAGCACTACATGGTTAACAAGTATGGTCATTATTGATATAATGGAAACCAAGAGTGATGTTTATATTCCCATTAGTTTCGATATCGGCCATGCATGGGGGATGTGTCATGTCATGTTGTGATGTGAATTTTATGGCATCCCCATTGTGCTAATTAATTGAGCACATAGACTCATGCTAATACATATTCCATATTCCATATATTCTGGCTTATGTTCGGGGTGCTGTTTTTCATTAAACTGGCATCCGCTGCTGAATGTTGTGGATTATAGGATTTCCTGGTTCCGGTCGTTGAAGCGCATGTTTCCGGGGAGCTGGAGTGCAAGTGACTGGCACCAGGATATGGAGTATTAGCACTTTGACCCTGAAGTTCCAGTCGTTGGAGCACATATGCTCGACTTCCGGCTTCGGGTGATTATACGAAGTTCCGCCTCTTCCGCCACGTCCAGCGCATAAAAGAGATTGGTTTACCGCAGGCCACACCCCCTGACGACGTCACTTACCGACGAAAAGCGTAGGGGGTGCCTGCGGCACGCCACGCTGGGATACACGAGGGGACGCGGCGGCCATTTTCTTGGTTGGAAACCAGGTCCTAAAGGCGATATCAGAGAGAGACATGCTGTTTGATTTGCTACGAAATGTGAGTTGCCAATTTTTATATTAGTGCATCAATAAACACATTCGCTACTGTACTTCACTATGGGAGTTGTCCCTCTTTTTTCACACATGCACCCATACCTGTGCCTTCATTGAGTGGAGCTGATGTGGATATCGCTACGAGCCGGGTACTGTCGGCAAGGGTCTTACTGATGTGTGAAATGAGCTGGATCTGATCTCTGTAGTGGGGATCCATACATTGCGGTAAGGGGCCATCTTTTCTCTTGGTGGTGGTCTCTTTGCACAGATCTGTCGGTGTGTGAAGTAATTGGCTACACTTTTGGGAGCACGTCTTTCTGAACAGACTCGTTTTCCATCCAAGGTTTTAATATATCTGTATATGGACTGTGGAGTTCATTTTATATCTATATAAGCGCTACACCATTCACCTCTAAACTCTTTATCACTTCCTGATTTCCTCTTGAGGATGGAATATGGAATTTTTTTTTTTTTTTTACCATGGATATAGACTGTACCATTTACATGTAATCTCAGATTCCAGAGAGGTGATGTTTAGAAGTAGATCAGTATTTCACTTGTCATATATGGAAAGGGAAGGATATTGTGACACACTCTTTTTTAAAGGAGCTAAATTCTGGTTAACATCAATAAGTAATTTCTCTTCATAAGTTGAAATCAGTCTCAATAAATCCAGAGAACATTTAGATAGTATATCTAATATTCCATTCAATAAGGAAGAGGACTGAATAAATTGTAGATGGAGATTTTTTGATCCGCAGACCTCTTGGGATCATACACGCATTGATATATTTCTGCAGGTTAATATCAATGAAAAAAAGGCGCTGGCAATGGTATGGGTTAATGGGAATTAATGGGTTAATGTGAATTAATTAATTAAGGCTAAAGATGTGTTTGGAAGTCTGGATGGTTTTAAATGTGTTCTGGTGGTTATGTTAGTGTTCTTTATCCAATTTGAAGTGCAACCAGTGTGTAACTGGATCAAAAGCGATTTAGTTCCTGGCGACCTAAAGCCATCTGGTAAGAGGCAGAGATTGCTTATTTTATCAAGAGCACATTTAGAGCACAAAATCACCTTGAAGAACTCATTTATTTTCACGGACTATTCTCACTTGTTGCACAATTAACGTTGTGGATACATCTTTTTATTGCATATGTTTTATTAAAATTTTATGAATTTTTATTAATAGCATTATTATTATTATTATTTCACAGCACCACCACCAGTGTCACTCATATATTATTTGTTTCTCAACAAGTCACCTATCATGCACACTGTTTGTGTCCAAATATTTTAAATTATTTGAATTTTACCAAAAATGTTCATTTAATGGTATTATCATAATTTTATTTGAGTTACACACTGGTTGCATTTTAAATTGGACAAAGAACACTAACATAACTACCAAAACACATTTAAAACCATCCAGACTTCCAAACACATCTTTAGCCTTAATTAATTAATTCCCATTAACCCATTAATTCCCATTAACCCATACCATTGCCAGCGCCTTTTTTTCATTGATATTAACCTGTAATTTTTTGGGGTGACTCACCACAAAATAAAAAGGGCAGCAGGTATCCTGAATTCATATAGGGTTAATCCATATACAAAAAGAACCAGGCGCCTTCACCCTGATAAGAGATATATTTCTGCAGACCGGTGTAGTCCCTCCACAGCCGCATCTCTTTCTTCATCAATTTATTAAGTTTTTCAAAAGTGGGCTTACACTGGGCTTCCATTGTTAGATCCTTAACATCCTTAGTATACACCTTGGACAATTTCAATTGTTGGTCTGGCAAGGTGAGGAAGGCTCGAATGTTTTCAGTTAGAACATGCTCCATGTCTGTACCTTGTTCAGCAGCCATAATGGTTAAGTAAAGCTAGAGCCACTCTCCAGTTCAAGATGCAAATGGAAATCAAAGGTAGCTGGAGAGGGTAGTGAACAATTGTAAGGAAAAAAGCAAGGATTACCCCAGCTCCACTGCTAATGTTAAGTCCATAGACTGGAGTTCGGTGCTCAAGCCAGGGTGTTCAACTCCCATAAACTGTCCCTCCTCTACACTGAAGTCACCGCTTGAAACCAGTCATGTGAATAGACCAGAGCAGACTCGGAATAGGTAAGTGTAGATATCCTTTTTTTCACAGGGTAGTTAGAATAGTCTTAGAATGGGAGTGGGAATAAGTTTAGGCTTAATTAGAAAATGACTGAACTTCCACATTAACAATGCAGAATGGAAAAACAGCACTAGGAACGAATTTCCACTGTATTATGGTCAAACTGATAATGTACCACTGCAATTCTGATAAAAGCGCCTGCGGCACATAGATAAAGCGCTGCTGGGTGCCTTATAATTGCGGTTTACGATATAAGCATACAATAAAAAAAAAAAAATATATATATATATATATATATATATACACAATTATGAATTGAAAAGAAGTATATGGATTTGAATAATGATAATAAAAGTAAAAATAAAATGAATCCTGGTTTAATCCATGATTTATTACATGTATTTATGCTTGGATGATAGTTGTGGAAGGATTTTTATATGTTAGTAGAAAACTTTTTTTATTTTTTCATTAAAAAAGACTGCTATACTGTGGAAGTTCTTGACCTGTTTATGTTCCATACCGCACAGGCACAATGGAGTATTTCTAGTGATGTTGTGTGAAGAGCCCTAAAGCATACATCAAAAGGTACACCTGAAGCAATATTATTCGTGGCTCATAGCCCCCAATTGATTTTTCCCTTTTTATTAAAAAAAAAGATGGAAAAAAAAGATTAGTTCTTGCTCCAGATGCTTTTAGTTATGATATCCATTGTTCTGCATTATCACAGGAAGCATGTAATATCACACCTAATAGATGGCAGCTCTACTGAAGGATAATGCACAGGAATTAAATGTGGACATACAAGAAAGAATATGATCTACTGTGTCAAAATATATGCCTGGAAATCTCTCACTATTGTTCCCTATGGATTGTATGTGTAAGGTTTTTTTTCTCTTGGATATCAACACCTTATTAATTTCCTGTCCACTGGATGCCTCCCAAGCATATGGCAGACTCCAAAGGCAGTAATTTATGCTTCATCTGCCAACATCATCTGAACAGTGTAACATCTCAATTCATGCAATGCCATTTTCTTTTTAATTAACCAAAGTTTAATGGATTATAAATCTATATAAAAATTCTCTAATCCTTCTGTGCTCAACAGGAAACAAAAAAATAATGACTCTTATCATAAGTGTAAACACCAGTATGCTGTGAAAATTATATTGTGCCTTGTCCTACTTTAGCTACTTAGTGGTGAATGCAGGGCTGCTGTTAGAAATCACGGGGCCCCATACAGCCTACCTGACAGGGCCTTCCCGGCCGGAAGTGACTGGGGACATAGATGTATCAGTCCATTTCACTGCAGCCTCCGCTGCACAGATAAATAAAATGGAAGCGTTCTGAGGCTTCTTGCTCATTCACAAACTGAAGCACAGTAAACACAGTTTATTATGCTTCAGTGGTGAATGGACACAGGAGTGATTGGTACCAATCACTCACTGTGTTCATTCAGCAAAGGAAAGGGCCAATACATTATATATTTATTTATCAACCCCTTCCCCCGCTCTTAAGCCTGAAACATCCCCCTGTGTGCCCGCAGCAGCTGTCGGCAGAAGAGGAGAGGAGGGAAGCCCGGAGCACTGCAGGGGAAAGGAGCACACAGGGGGGCCCGGACAAGAGATGGAAGGGGAGCATGTGCTATAACCAATTCCCCTGCAGTGAAGCTGGAGGGAGAAAGAGGAGGAGAAGCTAGCAGTGCTGCAGGGGGAGGCAGAAGAGGAAAGTGTCTGCAAAAAGACAGTACAGCCAGCCCTCCTACTGAGCAGGTGCCTGGGCTCCCCTTTTGAACTGATGGAGCCCGGGCCCAGTACAGGAGGGCCAGCTGTACTGCCTTATCAGCGACCCTGGGCGAATGCAACAGGATGATTATAAATATATATGATTTTATGTATTATTACAAACCAGGTTCAGCAAAAGGAGGGAGCTGCTGAGCAGGAAGACTTCAGTAGACTGATTCAGGCAGCAATGCACTGCGGGAACTGTAGTCCTGAGGAGATTACTGTGTAATCAAGAGCTTTTGAACTAAATTCCTCAGAAAGGAGATTGCTGGGAGGAGGTGAAAGAGCTGCATTTTCCCAGGCTGTGCAGGCTTCCTCTTGCTGTGAGGGAGACCGGAATGTGCACATTGCTGTCCGTGTGCACCATTACTTCTGCATATCAGTGGCCCGGGTGGGATTTGGAGTGCTTAGTTTGGAGGGTGCCAACAGACAGAGTGTCAGGTACCTTGGTTGAGGCCGAAGTGCTGAGAGGGCTTCCCTTGCAGCTCGGTGCGGATCACCCCTGGAGGTGAGACAGGAGATGACACGTCCCAAGGAGCACTGGATGCTGGTGAAATCCGGATGGATGGTATGGTATGGACACCCAGGACCGCTTCCAGGAGATCTAAAGGTGCTCAGTGGAAAAAGACACAAGGTTAATGCCAGGCCGAGGGTCATACACAGTTAATCAGTCCGGAAGTAATGAGCCAAGTGGAAGGTAGCAAAGGGGCAAGACAAGAGAGAGTCTGTGAGAACCAAGCCAAGGTCGGTACACAGGAGATCCAGCAGGGGTGTCAGAGCAAAGAGTGGTCAGGCAAGCCAAGGTCGATCAAGGGAGAAGATGCAGACAGGTCAAAGAAGCAAGCCGGGTCAAAACAGGAACACAGGTAAACGGACAGGTCACGGGTACAGGAGCTGACGATAAACCAGCACTGAGCACACCGGAAGAGCGTCTTATATAGGGCCAGGGCTGGGGAGATGGGCGTGGTGACACACAGGGCCGCTGATAGAAATCATGGGGCCCCGTACAGCCTACCTGATGGGGCCCCTTAAGCCCCACCCCTGGCCCCTCCCTAGACCCCACCTCTGGCCCCTCCCTAGACCCCGCCTTGAAACAAAGTGCAGTTTTGTCTTCAAGTGATATTTATCTTCCTCCAGCCAGTTATAGGTTTGATTATGCAAAAGGAATACTGATTTCAGCTTCTGGGTTTAGTGCCGGTTTACATAAATGCAATGCGGGAACCCTGTGAATCCACTGCGGGTTCCCGCATCGCATTCAAATCGCAAGCAGTTCACACTGCCATATGCAAATCATTGGGGGTGTCAATACAGAGTTAACACCCCCAGATCAGTTCGCATATCGCAGTGCAAACTGTCAGTTCGGACATGAATCGCATAGGTGTGAACCACCATGCGATCCAATTCTGCTGCGGACCAAAAATGGGTCCTGTGTGAGTTGTGTCCGGATGCAATGCGAATTCAGCCATACAATCTGTATGGTTGAATTTGCATCGCACAGACATTGCATGTATATATATATATATATATATATATATATATATATAATATGTATGTGTGTGTGTGTGTGTATGTATATATATATATATATATATATATATATATATATATAATATATATATATATATATATATCTGCTGTATCTCTATCATTTCAGTCTCTCTCCCTCTCTATCTATCTTTATTTTGTATTATATAATCTTTATCTCTCTGTCTCTTTCTTTATCTTTCTCTCTTCTTCTCTTTCTTTCTCTCCCTCTCTCTCTCTCTTTCTGCCTACCTCTCTGCTTCTTTCTCCATTTCTCTTTCTCTCTCCATCTTTATCTTATATTATATAATATTTATCAATCTGTCTCTACCTGTCTGCCTCTCCATCTGTAATTCTCTCTATATCTAGTTTTCTCCATATCTTTCAGTCTCTTTCCCCTTTCATCACCCTTTCTCTATTTTCTCTCCCTCTCTTTCTCTGTCAGTCCCTCTCTCCATCTCTTTCTCTGTCTCTCCATCTTTCTCCCATCTATATATATATCTCTCTCTTCTCCTCTCAGTCTCTCTCTCTCTTTCTCTGTCTCTCCATCTCTCTCCCATCTATATATCTCTCTCTTCTCCTCTCAGTCTGTCTCTCTCGCTCTCTTTCTCTGTCTCTCCATCTCTCTCCCATCTATATATCTCTCTCTTCTCCTCTCAGTCTGTCTCTCTCGCTCTCTTTCTCTGTCTCTCCATCTCTATATCTCTCTCTTCTCCTCTCAGTCTGTCTCTCTCGCTCTCTTTCTCTGTCTCTCCATCTCTATATCTCTCTCTTCTCCTCTCAGTCTCTCTCTGTCTCTCCATCTCTCTCCCATCTATATATCTCTCTCTTCTCCTCTCAGTCTCTCTCTCTCTCTCTCTCCATCTCTCTCCCATCTATATATCTCTCTCTTCTCCTCTCAGTCTCTCTCTCTCTCTCTCTCTCTCTCTCTCTCCATCTCTCTCCCATCTATATATCTCTCTCTTCTCCTCTCAGTCTCTCTCTCTCTCTCTCTCTCCATCTCTCTCCCATCTATATATCTCTCTCTTCTCCTCTCAGTCTCTCTCTCTCTCTCTCTCTCCATCTCTCTCCCATCTATATATCTCTCTCTTCTCCTCTCAGTCTCTCTCTCTCTCTCTCTCCATCTCTCTCCCATCTATATATCTCTCTCTTCTCCTCTGTCTCTCTCTCTCCCGCTCTCTTTCTCTGTCTCTCCATCTCTCTCCCATCTATATATCTCTCTCTTCTCCTCTCAGTCTCTCTCTCTTTCTCTGTCTCTCCATCTCTCTCCCATCTATATATCTCTCTCTTCTCCTCTCAGTCGCTCTCTCTTTCTCTGTCTCTCCATCTCTCTCCCATCTATATCTCTCTATTCTCCTCTCAGTCTCTCTCTCTCTTTCTCTCCATCTCTCTCCCATCTATATCTCTCTATTCTCCTCTCAGTCTCTCGCTCTCTTTCTCTCTCTCTCTCCATCTCTCTCCCATCTATATCTCTCTATTATCCTCTCAGTCTCTCTCTCTTTCTCTGTCTCTCACCCATCTATATATCTCTCTCTCTTCTCCTCTCAGTCTGTCTATCCCCATCTCCCTCTCTCTGTCTGGGATTGGAGTTTTTAGATAAAGTGATTTTTAGGGCAGTGTCACAATGCTTCCCACCTCTGGCAGAGAGAACCCTCTTTGTTCATTACGTATTGAACTCCTGTAACTTTCCCATGTAATAGAAGTGACAGGATGCCTTCAATGACACACACTGCTATGGTTATTGATCATTTTATTTCCAACCTGAAAAAAAAAGCTTTTCTGTTCTCAGCTTGATTAAAAAGCACAATTTTCAAAGCATAACTTTTTTCTTCTATTTACTATAGAAATCTTTAGGTTGACCTGGGAAATAATACCAGTGAGGCAAGCATATTTAGCTACATTAAGACAATCTTGCAAACGTTTACAAAGTCAAATACACAAAGAAACAATCTGGATTTTCTGGGCTTTCCTTCAATCTTTAGCCCTGCCTGACTTTGTGGGAAATAAATGTGTCTTCAGTGTTCAGACACACCTGAATGTTCTGCTGTGTTAGGCACTGGGACTGTCTGGCAGCCTGACGATCACGAACCTCTTCTTCTCCTAACTAACTTACCTCTTCTCAGTTCCTTCCTGCAGTGCTGTTGCCTGAAGAGAAATGTCGGCTGCCTGTGGCTGAGTTGCTTTCTCTCTGCCTCCTCACAGACACAGCTTCCTAGCCGAGTGGGGAGCAGAGCTGAGTGCCATAAGCAGGGGAAGACAGATCACTCCGCCAGGGCAGGGGAAGGCAATACGCAGGCTGCAGGCAGGAATTCTATGCAGAGCGGGCACTGAACTGACATGCGCCCGAAACAGAAGAAGTAGTCCCTCCCACACCTACCAGCACATTCATTGCAGAGGGGCCCAGAAAAAGGAAAAACACCAGTTAAGTAGGTAGGAGAGGGGATGCTGTTAATTCAAAAAGGCTTTTTTTTTTTTTTTTTTTTTATTCCGCACTGTGTTTTTGATTTTAGATTGCCTGGGCCCCCCTGCAGAGCCGAGGACTCCGGGCCCCGTACAACAGGGCCGGTTGTACTGGCCTATCAGCGGCCCTGGTGACACACCTGCTCTGCATCCGGCGATCTATTGCTGCTGAATGGTAATTCCTTTCCTGACACAGAGTCATCTGGGTGCACAGCAGAGAATGGACTAATCGCTATGTGTGACCAGATGGTGAGCTGCAATATGGCTGAAACTGGTGAGCTGCTGCTGTTGGGATTTCCTATCTGCTGCTAGAGAAAGTGATTGAGCCCTTTAGGATCTGAGCATAGTCATCTAGTAGTCTTATTTGCTTTCTGCAGGTCTTACTGGCATTGTACTTGTGTGCACCATCAGTACATCTGGGCCACAACGGTAGCTGGCTTAGGAGTTACAGCTAAAGGCTGCCACTTTACAGCTGCTACACAGCCATTTTCTAGCCATGCTCCTAGCATTTGTCTAGAGTTCACTCTAAACAAGTTATAGTACTATTATTTACATTGCAGTTAAGATTTATATGCACTGTTTATTGCTGACTTTGCTGATTCATGAAGTAATTCCAATCTAGTGGTACAGAACTCTGTTTTAAGTTACTTTGGCATAGTGATTACACTGTCTAGCGGACTGTGTCTGAACCTACTTTCTGTGCCTTCATTTATGCTCAAACCACCATTTGTTATAATCCATACTAATACATCAAGTTAATTTATCACTAAACAGTCTTGTGTCTGTTTCATGGTACTAATTCACAACTGAGTTAAAGGTAGCTCTACTTGTGTTCTTATAAATGCTTGTAGTAACTTTTCATCCAACCAAACGTGTCAGAGGGTCTGAGGTGGTTCTTGAAGCCAAGGAGAAGAACAGAGAAACCAAACAACTCCTGTGGTAGTAGTGCTGCATTAAAATAACATTTTATTTATTAAATATAGTAAACATTAAAATATGGTTGAAACTATGTATCCATCAAGCTTAATGTCCCCTTGTGTGCAAACAATCTAAAAAGTGAAGTCCAGTAAAGTTTTATTAGTGTAATTGCCTCTCTGTTTGTACTCGGTGTACTTGGTTATAATGTGCCATCTCTCAGCCTTCCAGCAAAATACTTATGGTTCCTGCTGTGAATGTGATGTGGAGCAAATAAACTGTGTGATAACATCCGGCAATAGTGTCCCAAACCTCTGTGTGATCCTCTGCTGGGAGACCGCCAGCACTATTTAAGGAATGCTATATCCGATGATTGTGCCTGCTCCCAGGCCGAACCAGCTGCTGACACTAAGGCTAAGGTCACACTTGGGCAGCTTTTGAAAAGCAATCTGTGATGGACTGCTTTTCAGAAAATAGCTAAGCAGCTGCTGTCAAGCCTTAAGGGGGTGATCATGATGTCTCCAGAATGCTCTTTTTTTGCCAAATTTTGATGAAAATAATATGCCGCAACTGCAAGCCAAACGTTTCGCTCACAGTTGAAGTGCAGCCCAGTTGTCTTGAGTAGGCAAATTTTACATGCTATGCCACCTGTATATTGAACAAGGTGCATTAAAATTGCTCCTGATATGACACATAGTGCCTTGACATGTGCACATTGTCTCCTCTGGCTGGGACACTAATAAAGTGGTTCAACCACTGGTTTTACCACTCCCTGGCCACCCCTGTCAAAGAGGCCTTAGTCAGTGAAGGAAGGCTTGAATATCCCAAAGTTCCATTACCATTGTATAAGTGCTATCAGAAGTAACATAAACAGGAGGAAGTCGCAATGCAACCTTTTGCCAGTAACCCTGGCTGTTTAAAGAGAAAATCTATTGTAATCCTGTTGATAATAATGCACACATTATTAAGACATGTTTCCCTCCACCTTGTTTAATTGAAATGACTACAACTTGCTGCAAAATGTGTTCTCAGCAGTATTATTCCTTGACTAGCCACAGCAACCCTGGGAAATATAGGATACTTTTTACTGGTTTCCTTTTCATAGCATTTAGAACTTGGGACTATTATGCTTCTGGTTATGTTATTGGAGACTGCTCAAATGGTGATTGCCTATAAAGTAACAAACTTTGCTGCAGATTCCAACTTTTAGTTATTCTAAAGAAATCCCTGTGTGTTTGTCTGTGCCCCTGTTCACAGTGAGTCTAATGGGAGTGATTTCTTCATTATCAACCAGCTGCTGACCTGCAGGGCTCTAATGAGGAAAATTGCAGGGCCTGCATCCCTTTAGATGTGATTTTCTATTGGAAGTGTCTCATCAAAAATTGCATTTTTGTTGCAGGAGATGCCTGAAATCTGACTTGTATCTTAGTGCAGACTTCTGGGAAATACAGTAAGCCAATCACAGAAGCAGGAAATTACATATCTGGGTAGTATTGCATTTCACAGAAAATTACAGAATTGCTGATTGAAAATGAAACTATGTCGTAAGTGTATATGCTATATTTTTTTATTTTTTTTTATTTTAGATTTTTTTTCCCCACAAAAGTGGAGTTACTACAAATATACATGTAAATGCTGTCTACAGCTGTTGAATTACTATGTTATGTTAATAAAAATGCACTAGATGGCACTGTTAGGCTTCTAAAAAATATTTATAAACCATATTGGATTTTCTGACACTTCAACCCTTTCTATTTAAAAATAAGATTGCGATTGAGGGAAATAATTAATAGGCAGTTAAAATTAAATGAAGCAAAAACAACACATCACCACAGGCTATTAGAAATAAGTGTTTACTTGGACACGTGACATTTGGTATCAACAATTTCACTTATTTTCATTTTTTTTTAAATAAAGAATACTAATTCATGAAGTGGAGCTAAAGCTGGCCATATATTATACAATTTTCTTATTCAATTTTCTTTATTACCTTCAACTTTGTAGTGCAAGGGCCTCCCTGATTGCATACAAATTAAAGGTGTTTAGGTTTGACCTCATATTATATAGTTTTGGTAAATCTAAAGGAAAATTATTAAAGAAAATTGTGTAGTGTGTGGTCAGCCTTGGTCCACCAATATTAACTGTTTCCCAAAAGTGTTACATCAAGGCTCAATTTATGCCTCTGGCAAAAACTGTCACAAATGCCAGTTTGCTTGTGTCACCTCCCAACCAAACTCTTAAAGCCTTCAAATGGCAGGTGTCATAGGTGATCACTAATTTCCTTCCCAAAAGCTTCAGTCAGGCAACATGATGCATAAATAGCTCCCAACTGTCTCTGATTTGGAGGCACTGTCCCTCTTTTGGAACCAAATTCCTCTGTCCCTTTTTCCTCCTCGTTTGTCCCTTTTTGCCTAATGTAAAGACCAGCCTTTTTTAACCAGGGTGCCCAGAGAACTACCATGGATCAGATATATTACCAGTCACTGTTGCATAGAAGATTTAAAGTGATTGTAAAGTCTTGTTTTTTTTTTTCTATTAAAATAACAAACATGTTATACTTACCTGCTCTGTGCAATGGTTTTACACAGAGCAGCCTGGATCCTCTTCTTCTTGGGTCCATGGCTGGAGCTCCTGGCCCCTCACTCCTATTGAGTACCCCCACAGCGAACAGCTTGCTATGGGGGCACCCGAGCCAAGCTGCAGCTCTGTGTGTCCATTCAGACACAGAGCTGCCGTTCTGCCCCACCCCCTCATTTTCCTGATTGGCTAACTGAGTTTGATTGACAGCAGCAGGAGCCAATGGCACCGCTGCTGTGTATCAGCCGATCAGAAGAGAGTCCAGGATGGCTGAGGCACTCCTGGACATCGTTGGACAGAGATGGAGCTCAGGTAAGTATTAGGGGTGCTGAGGGGGGCTGCTACATACAGAAGGCTTTTTATCTTAATACATAGAATGCATTAAGATAAAAAACCTTCTGCCTTTACAACCACTTTAAAGCAAACTTGGCGTGCCTGGAACACCTTTGTATTGTCTAATGAATATAAACTAATACTGAACACCTGACCTTAACCACTTCCCGCCCGCCCTATAGGCAATTGGTGGTTGCATTATCCTGACCTGCCGTCAGGCACAGAGCGGCGATTGGTGCCGCAGTGTGTCACTCTGACACACTGCATCTTCGATCTTGGTAAAGAGCCTACTGAAGTAGGCTCTTTACCATGTGACCAGCTGTATCCAATCACAGCTGGTCACATAGTAAATAGGAAGAGCCGTTGATCGGCTTTTCTCAGTTCGTGCCTGACAGGCACGAGTAGAGGCGAGCCGATATGCGGCTCTCCTGACGGGGGGGGGGGGGTCTGTGCTGGTAATCAGAGCATTGATTACCAGTGCAGACCCTTCGGGGGTGCCACTGGAGCCACCAGGGATGTCCACCCATGACCACCAGGGATACCCACCAAGCCCACCAGGGATGACAATCAGTGCTCAGGAAGCCTGCCAGTGGTGCCCTCCCCATCAGTGATGCCTACCATTGCCATCTATCAGTGCTGCCTACCAGTGCCCATCATTGCCATCTATCAGTGCTGCCCACCAGTGCCCATTATTGCCCACCAGTGCCGCCTATCAGTGCCGCCTATCAGTGCCCTTCAATGCCACCTATCAGTGTCCATCAGTGCCGCCTATCAGTGCCCATCAGTACCGCCTATCAGTGCCGCCTATCAGTGCCCACCAATGCTGCATATCAGTGCCACCTATCAGTGCATATTAGTGCCACCCCATCAGTGCCACCTCATAAGTGCCTGTCAGTGCGGCTTTATCAGTGCAGGAAAAAACGTATCTATTTACAAAATTTTATAACAAACAAAAAAACGTTTTTTTTTTTTCAAACTTTTCGGTCTTTTTTTATTTTTGTAGCAAAAAAAAAAAAAAACCTTGCGGTGATCAAATACCACCGAAAGAAAGCTAAATTTGTAGGAAAAAAAAGACATAAATTTGGTTTAGGTACAGTGTTGCATGACCGCGCAATTGTCATTCAAAATGCAACAGCGCTAAAAGCTGAAAATTGGCCTGGGCAGGAAGGGGGTGAAACTGCCCTGTATTGAAGTGGTTAAAGTAAACCCCTTTCTCATGTATACTAACCTCTTTCTCTGTGAAATCTGCATAATAATCAATAACTAACATTTATGATACCACCTCTTATACCCAACATACTAGATCAACTTAACATAACAATACCTTTAGGGCTCTTTCACACACGGAGTCCGCCCCTTTTTCTCCATCCAGATTTGACGGATCGGATGTCAGCGGACATGTCTCCGCTGACATTCGATGCCCCATAGAGGTGCATGGGGTGACCGTTCAGGTCCTCCAAAACAACTGACAGGTGGATCTGAATCCGTATGTGTGAAAGGGACCTTAATGTTTAAATAATTAATATACTTTCTCAACTTTGCCCATTGTACACTTGTTTCTTGTATATTAATACTATATTCTTTGTCTTAATGTGCTTTTTGTAAACACATTTATTTTTCTTATGATTTCTCATGTATTACATTATACATACTATATTTTCTGTTTGTTACAATAAACTACTTCAATAAAACTAATTGTGAAAAAAGAGAAGACTTAAAGCATAATTCCCAACTTTCTGAAATGGGAATGAGGGACACTTATTAGCATAAGTATGTAGGCATAGGACACACCCCCCTTAAAAGAGAATTAAACACAAACAATGTTTGGTTGAACCCACAAGTGCTTTTTTCACCACTTTTATTCCTTTTTATTGGCTATTAAAATTTACAAATGCAGCAGTTTAGAAATTGGATGAAAGGTTTAGCATTTGGAAACACTTTTTGATAGATACAATAGTTAGTGCATTTTATATACAAAGATATAAATCAGACCAAAATGAGGGACAAATGAGGAGGAAAGAGGGACAGTTGGGAGGTATGCTTAAAGTGTATTTCCACAGCCAAATTGGTGCAACAACTACTTTATATCTGTTACATGTTGCTATTCACAAAATGTAAAAGTTGCTGCTTACATTTTTACTCTCTTTTGAAATTTCTTCCTAGTTTTCCCCTTCTGTATAATGTTAAGGAGGGGGCTGTTGAGTTTTGTTTACCATAATTAATATTATCAAACCATTAATGTAGCACTGCCCCCATAAGGACCACTTGATATTCATTCTGTGGGTTCCCCCTGGTTACCAGCACATAGCCATAAGCAAATACAATTCCTTCATTCTCTTTGGCTCACACTTCAATAATCAGTTCAGGGGTATTTGGTGGTTTTTGTTGTTTATTGTAGAATGGGGATAGAAGGAAGTAGTTGGATACTCCCAGAGGCGTAACTAGAACCTTCAGGGCCCCGATGCAAGAAACCATGAAGGGCCCCCCTTCCCTTCAAGCCCGGGGCTCTTCCCACTAATCCTGGGGCTCTTTACTCTCGTTGCATGGCCTTTTATTATGGTCCCGCAGCAGGATCCTTTCACAAGTTCTGCAGTTGGCTCCCTTCCTGCAATCTTGGGGCCTCCCCACAGTGGTGCAATGCCAGGGCCCGGTCGCAAGTGTGACCTTTGAGATCCTGGAAGTTCACCCACTGGTTTGCTACCAGGCCCCCTGGGGCATGGGGCCCGGTAGCAATTGCAACCCCTGCAACCCCTGTAGTTACGCCCCTGGATACTCCAATTTGAACTATTTACAGTGTTTAAGGACTCCTATCTTTTCTACTTTGCAATAGGTGTGGAACAGCCAGGCTGTTGATTAATCCTGCCACTTTGGATGAATATGGATTAGGTCTCTTATCTCTAAGATGATTTAATGAACAATTGGTTATCTTCAGGACACTCTCCCTAGTATCCTCTCTCTTCCTCTGCTGACACCTGTCCACTGACTATCCTACGAGCAGGGGTGGCCCCCCTCAGGTCAAGCCCCTTGACACAAGTCCCTGTACTCACGATACTGCAGTCCCAGGGTCTCCAGTGTCTCCCCTCTCCGTCAGCTTCCCTGGACCTTTGGGCTCAGCCCCTCTCAACCGCTCCTCTGGCCCTCAGGACGACCTCCTGTGACTGCATGGCACCTCTACAGGGGAGGAGGCAGCCGCCCCCTCCCTCCGAGACTCTGCTCTCCAGCCAAAGATGCCGCAGCACATGTGCTCCTGGCTTTTATACAGTATCCCAGAATGCACCGCGGCGACCTGCCCTCTGCCAATAATCAGGACTGTATCAAAAGCCTATGCACCCATTCGTCAGCTTTCCTCCCACTGTCCAACATGCCTTCCTATTGGACCAGCGTGAAACACTCTCCAGACTGAATGAATTGCATACTGAGCAGTGGCGGCTGGTGCTCAAATTTTTTTTTGGGGGGGGGGGGGGGCGCAAACAGACAAATGTAATAGGCATTGCTTTGCGGCAGAAAACGCTGTAAAAAATTGCTTGACTTTGAGGTCGCAAAAGTGTGAAAGGGGCCTTCAGTAATTAAGGTATTGTGTGCCCCCTTTCAATACAGAGAGACCAGCGTGCCCCCTTTCAATGCAGAGAGACCAGCGTGCCCCCTTTCAATGCAGAGAGACCAGCATGCCCCCTTTCAATGCAGAGTGACCAGCGTGCCCCCTTTCAATGCACAGTGACCAGCGTGCCCCCTTTCAATGCACAGTGACCAGCGTACCGCCTTTCAATGCACAGTGACCAGCATGCCCCCTTTCAATGCACAGTGACCAACGTGCCCCCTTTCAATGCAGTGACCAGTGTACATGCCCACTTCAATGCAGTGACAAGCGTACATGCCCCCTTCAATGCAGTGATCAGCGTACATGCCCCCAATGCAGAGACCAGCATACATGCCCCCTTCAATGCAATGACCAGCATACCATTCCCCCAATGCAGAGATCAGCGTACATGCCCCCAATGCAGTGACCAGCATACATGCCCCCAATGCAGTGACCAGCGTACATGCCCCCAATGCAGTGACCAGCATACATGCCCCCAATGCAGAGATCAGCTTACATGCCCCCAATGCAGTGACCAGCGTACATGCCCCCAATGTGGTGACCAGTATACATGCCCCCAATGCAGAGTATATGCCCCCAATGCAGAGATCAGCGTACATGCCCCCAATGCAGTGACCAGCATACATGCCCCCAATGCAGTGACCAGCATACATGCCCCCAATGCAGTGACCAGCGTACATGCCGCAATGCAGTGACCAGCATACATGCCCCCAATGCAGAGATCAGCTTACATGCCCCCAATGCAGTGACCAGCATACATGCCCCCAATGTGGTGACCAGTATACATGCCCCCAATGCAGAGTACATGCCCCCAATGCAGAGATCAGCGTGCGTGCCCCCAATGTGGTGACTAGCATACATGCCCCCAATGCAGATATCAGCGTGCGTGCCCCCAATGCAGTGACAAGCATACATGCCCCCAATGTAGTGACCAGCATACATGCCCCCAATGCAGAGTACATGCCCCCAATGCAGAGATCAGCGTGCGTGCCCCCAATGTAGTGACCAGCATACATGCCCCCAATGCAGAGATCAGCGTGCGTGCCCCCAATGCAGTGACCAGCATACATGCCCCCAATGTGGTGACCAGTATACATGCCCCCAATGCAGAGTACATGCCCCCAATGCAGAGATCAGCGTGCGTGCCCCCAATGTGGTGACTAGCATACATGCCCCCAATGCAGAGATCAGCGTGCGTGCCCCCAATGCAGTGACAAGCATACATGCCCCCAATGTAGTGACTAGCATACATGCCCCCAATGCAGAGTACATGCCCCCAATGCAGAGTACATGCCCCCAATGCAGAGATCAGCGTGCGTGCCCCCAATGTAGTGACCAGCATACATGCCCCCAATGCAGAGATCAGCGTGCGTGCCCCCAATTTAGTGACCAGCATACATCCCCCAATGCGGAGATCAGCGTGCGTGCCCCCAATGCAGTGACCAGCATACATGCCCCCAATGCAGAGATCAGCGTGCGTGCCCCCAATGTAGTAACAAGCGTACATGCCCCCAATGCAGAGTACATGCCCCCAATGCAGAGTACATGCCCCCAATGCAGAGATCAGCGTGCATGCCCCCAATGTAGTGACCAGCATACATGCCCCCAATGCAGAGATCAGCGTGCGTGCCCCCAATGCAGTGACCAGCATACATGCCCCCAATGTAGTGACCAGCATACATGCCCCCAATGCAGAGTACATGCCCCCAATGCAGAGATCAGTGTGCGTGCCCCCAATGTAGTGACCAGCATACATGCCCCCAATGCAGAGATCAGCGTGCGTGCCCCCAATGTAGTGACCAGCGTACATGCCCCAATGCAGAGATCAGCGTGCGTGCCCCCAATGTAGTGACCAGCATACATGCCCCCAATGCAGAGATCAGCGTGCGTGCCCCCTTACCTACCTGGAGCAGCAGCGGCGGCGGGCGGCTTCTTCTCAGTCCCTGTGACCGGCGGCGCGTCTCCACGAGCCCTTCCAGCAGCACCGGCGGTGGGGGGCTTCTTTTGAGTCCCGGTGACCGACGGCGCGTCTCCACGAGTCCTTCCGATCCCGCCTCCTCCTCGGGCCAATGGCAAGGGGTTTGCCTTGCGGCCAATCAGGAAGCGCGTATCGGACGCGCTTCCTGATTGGCCAGGAGGAGGATCGGTGTGACAATTCATTTTTCATTCGCTATTGTCACACAATGGGTGGGCTCGGGATGCACTGCTCTGTGCCCCAGGTCCACCCTTTGCATCGCCCTATTAGGTGATGCCAAGAAAAAAAAATACCATTGAACTCCATGCGTCCGGCGCCCCTGTATACAGATTAGGGGGCCGGACGCATGGATGGGGGGGTGGTGCCCCTGCGCCCTCTGTACACCGGCTGCCACTGATACTGAGCACAATGAGCAGACCTCACTAATCTCTTACTAGCACCTATCTAGGAGGGTGCTACATGTATATACAGTATATATACATATATATATATATATATATATATATATTGTAATCTTTGGGACTCTTTTGGGTTCTCACCCAGCTTCCTACTGATGCGATGTTTCCCATATGTAGCTCATGTAATTCATGGATTCTCATGGCTTTGGAAGAGAACCACTTTTACAGGTTGCTCCTTAGTTTTCCCTTTTCAGCCGCACTCTCATACAAAGCTAGATACACTATATAGATTGTTTTGGGTTTTATTTAATGTTTTTTATAAATTATACAATTTCTCAGCTGGAATTTCACTAGTTTCTACAAGACGGGCTTAAATTACACTGTTAGTCTATTCCATAAAGACAACAGTTCCATGCTCCCAATCTAGCAGAGGGTTAGTTAATGCTGTGACCGTGCATGTACATTTGTGAAAGCCATAGTGTCAAGTATTTGGCTTTGGCTTATTTTTTTACTTTTGGGTTGTTTTGTTTTGGGACAATTTCAAAGTGTTAAAGCACCCTGGGAGCGATGTCGAATGCTATGTGTTGCTCGCGGCGGAACCAAGGTACCCCACACCGTTGCGGGCATTCTGGGACTCAGCCCTGATTTGCTGGGACTCTGGGACACAGACAATTTTCCGGGATGGTCCCAGCGAATCAGGGATGGTTGGGAGGTATGTGGTAATATGGTACTGATCTGTATCTGCCGACATGTTTCTGGTGTGTTAAAATGGTACTGATCTGTATTTGCCGACATGTTTCTGTATGTTACTGATCTGTATCTGCTGCAATGTTTCTGGTGTGTCAGTATGGTACCGATCTATCTGACGACATGTTTCTGGTGTGTCAGTATGGTACCGATCTATCTGACGACATGTTTCTGGTGTGTCAGTATGGTACTGATCTGTTTCTGATGACATGATACTGGTGTGTCAATATGTCCATATGTCTGGTGTGGAAATATGACCATAGTTCAGACTATGATCCCAGGTGCATACGTGTGCGTAGTTGCCAGCCAGCAAGTGTCCAGGCAGATATGTGTACAGGGTATTTGAACAGGGCTGGTGCACTGGCTCTTTGCTGTTTTATCTACAGCGTTCCATCTTTACTTCCCTCCAGCATCGATCTGATCAGCAATCACATGACCACTGATTGCTTAGTTCTCAGTCTTCCAGGAGTAAGGAGCAGTGACTGTCAGTCACCGCTTTCTGCGCTACCCCTCCAGTAGTCACTAGAGTGCCAGGCTGGGGAAGAGGCCAGAATGGCTGGCTCAGGCTCTCAGCGGTGCCCGGAGATGGTGAGGCAGCCAATTATCAGGCATCTGGGTGGATCCTGGCATTATTGCAAAGATCCTTTCAAAGCCCGGAGCAGCTCTGTGACATCAGCTGACACCAGGCTTTAGCCTGGTGCCAGCTGGTTCTGGGTCAAGAGTATATCTGTGACACACAAGAGAAGTGTGGCAAAAAAAGCTTTGGCCGTGCTGTTTTTTTTTTAAATTATACAATTTCGTAGCTGGAATCTCACAAGACGGGCTTAAATGACACTGTTAGTCTAATAGATAAAGACAACAGTTCCATGCTCCCAACCTAGCAGAGGGTTAGTTAATGCTGTGATGCATGTACATTTGTGAAAGCCGTAGTGTTAAGTATTTGGCTTTGGCTTATTTTTCTACTTTTGGGTTCTCACCAAGCTTCCTACTGATGCTATGTTTCTCATTTGTAGCTCTTGTAATTCATATATTCTCATGGTTTTGGAAGAGAACCACCTTTACAGGTTGCTCCTTGATTTTCCCTTTTCAGCAGGGCTCTCATACACAGCTAGATACACTATATAGATTGTTTTTTTTACTAGGCATTTGTGTAGTTTTATTCCCTGTGTCATTTGTTTGCCTACCTTGTAATGGGCTCACTTGTTATGGCTCCTGTTTGTAGTTTCATGGCTTATCCATTCCCCTATGTCTATGCATTCATTCATCTAGCTTGTCCCTATTCACTAAAGTGACAGGCAACTTCTTGTTCTGGGTTCAGTTCATGACTCACTATTTCCTCTGTTTTGCATCAGAAATGTGGGAGTGCTAATATGATGAAAACACATTCCTTCCAGCATGGGGATTTCTCTGTGAATGCTCTGCTTGTTTGTGGAGGTGTCAGACCTAAATACTGCACTTGAACCAGTGCTAGACTGAGAGACCCAGGGATTGTGGGATATGTAGTTTCTTCACAGGAAAGTTCAGTTCTTAGACTAAAGACCGAGGTAATGCATTAACCCGTGCAGTGCCATGCCGCATACCTCAAGGTTGAACACAAATGGAAATTTATGACACAGCAATGTGATGATTTACTCTGCTATAGGCCAAAAAATGACACCATGAAACAACATGATTAATGCACATCTTATGCAAGTAAAAAACACCAGGTTCAGATAGGAAGGTTTATAATTCCATTAACTACTTTAGCTGTTTGGATGTAAAGTATTTAGTATGTCCAGAGATTGCATGGCAGTAGCAGCCATAAGCACATGCTTGTTTTTTTAGGGGATCCTGGCTATAAAGTGAATGTGATCCAGGTGGCTGTATAAATAGATAGATTACTTTTATAGTGTGGCCCCCTGTTGCCCGTCACCCACCCACAAATGCAAATGCAGAATAGGGTGCACACGTGTATGTAAACCATGTGTAGCACCATCTAGTGTGTGATAGGAGTGAGAGTAGAAAATATTTATGGAGCCTCAACCAATCTCCAGCAGTGGGTCGGCAGGGGGCTGAGACAAATCCTTAAAAAAATATGAGCCATGCCAGCTGGGGCAGTCGGTGTAAAATAGCAGTGTTGAGGAGGCTGTCAGTGGTCCTTGAGGCAAACCCCCTAGTCTGGGGGAGGGAGTATCCTGCCTTGGGCTGGGGTTCAGGGCTGGAAGGATCCTGCCAAAAAACACAAAAGGAGGCTTTCCTGAAGACATGGGAGCAAGAGAGAACATAGTTCGTATATCACGAATATGGGGGACTAACAAAGGGGGATGACTGACACATGTAGCCAGTCTCCCCTGAAGACAGCGGTGTGCTTTAGTCTTCAGCTTTTCCGTAGAGATCTCCTGAGAGTCAGCCGGTTGGATTGGTGAAGAGTCAGTCTGGAGGAATGGTGTGGAGAGGTAGCCTGGAGGGCTAGTAAAAGGGGCGGCTGCAGCCAGGTGGGTGCTGGAATCAGTAGCCACAGAAGAGATGTTATAAGCTGTTTCACTACACTGTGCTACACAAAAAAAGGGGCTGTGTGTTCCTGCCTGTAATGGGCTATTGCTAATCTGACTAGGAGCCTGTCAGATAAATCAAAGTTATTCAGCTGGAGCAAACAAGTGTTGTGCAGGAGGAAAGTGGAGGAGACTGTATATAGACTATATATAGGAAGATGTCTCTGAAGTTGTTATTGAAGTTTTGCTGAAGTCAAGTGGGCATCCCATAACCTCCCATCCCTATCCAAGTCATTAACTCTCAATAAATAACAAAAAAGTCATGGACTGTTTTCTGACTCTGGGTGCTTGTAGAGATGCGGTATGCCTGGCTGTGCAGGAGTGGGGGGATCCCTGTTCATCTTTGGCTCCTGTGGGGGGTGCTACCCATGATTGCACGGAATTATTTCTTGCAATGTGATGTGTGTACACAGTTTTAAGACTTCATATGTTTGGTATCTATTGGACACAACCCTATTTTTTTTATATTTTACCAAAAATGTTGGTATGATATTGAATTTGTGTGCAAAAATGTATTTTATTACCGTATTTTCTGGCGTATAGGACGACTGGGTGTATATGATGACCCCCAACTTTTCCATTTAAAATATGTTATAGAGTTTGTAATGGCTGGTTGTAAGCCTGCTTGGATTGGCTCTCCCTGCCTGCCCAGCACTCCCTGTCTCAGAGACTATGGTATGCCCAGGGTATGGAAAAAAGAGAGAGAGCGGCGATGTGACCAGAAAAACACGCCTCTTTCACCCGTAAGGCCCGCCCTTGTATCCTATTACCGTACCTTCTTCTCTGCGTCTATCTCCTGAGGACTGCAGTAAAGCGGTGCAGGCGCGCGTGTGCGAGATCTGAGAGGCAGAGAAGAAGGTACGGTAATAGGATACAAGGGCGGCCAGACGGGTGAAGGAGGCGTGTTTTTCTGGTCACATCGCCGCTCTCTCTCTTTTTTACATACCCCGGGCATACCATAGTCTCTGAGACAGGGAGGGCTGGGCAGGCAGGGAGAGCCAATCCAAGCAGGCATACAACCTCAGGCATACCGCGGCTGTTTTTGAGCCCCCCCCCCATGCATATTCTCCAGTTTCAGCATCCGCCCTATAAGACGACCCGACTTTTGAGAAGATTTTCCTGGGTTAAAAAGTCATCTTATACGCCGGAAAATACGGTATATTTTTTCATGAAAATATACATTTGATAAACAATTGCACAAATATCGTATAACCAAATGCAACTACTATATTTTTGATCTACAGGACCCCTGCTTTCAGACAATATATATTGTTCCGGGGGGGGTTTAGGTTATTTATAACTAAAAATTTGTTTTATAGGTTTGCAAAAAAATGAAAAAACTGCCCTATAGCGGATCCAAGCTGAACTAATGTAACTATGTATAAAATATTCATACCTGGAATTCTTTTTAACCAACAAGCTTAGCTGTACGCTCCATTCCTGAAGTTGTTGCCTCCACAATGGCCTTACCGGTCTTCATTCTGTCTTATCTACAAGCTGTTGACCAAGTCTTCATTGTACTCATTTGGACATGAGCCCCACATTGTCCCCTTCATTACCCAACTATCAACAAATCAATGGCAGGCCATACAGCTAACAACCTAGTTCTGTAACCAGTAACATTCTGGTCTCCAATCCATGCCAGTATAGTCTCCTTTGAGGAACTTACATTTTTTTAACTTTTAAAATGGATGACATTTGCTTTGGGTAGAAATAATTTTTAAAAATGCTGTGTGATCCTGGATAAATGGAATACCATCTCTAGTTTAACTAGCTCTGTGTTGTACAAGGGGCTTTGTTGCTGTACAGCCTGTCTGCTTAATGTAAAATCAATACAGTCAGTAGAAATGTTACAGCTGCAAAATCAGCTGTTAGAGCAGGGTGATATGGTGCCATTTCTGTTCATCTACTAATTCGATTATAGACCTGGCTCATGATACTCACACAACACCCTTGTGCGGATGTCTCTTTTCATTAGGAAAAAAAGGGAAGTCAGCTTTTTCCTGTTTCCAAGACGGAGAATGGTATATGCAAAAATAGAAAAGACCCTTTACTTCTAAAGAATTACACCACATGGCAATTTTCAGAATGAGCATCCATTTAATGATGGGACATGCTAGCTTCTTATTTTTAATTCAGGGGAAAAAGGTACATTAGGGCTAATTTTAATGTGATTTACTTTATGCCAATGATGAATTTCTCCCCTTACAAGTCTACAGGAATGCAAAAGCTGTTTAAAACCAGTCAAACGCATATGTAATGAATCCCGAATGATCAGAAGCATCTCAAATCGATATCAAAAGCACAGTGAATTTGTTCTTCCACACAGGCAATACCTAATATACCTAATTATATACCTAAATGTGTCTTTCTAACTATATCCAAAAGATAAACCATGCTCACATAGACGTTTGGTATCCAGCAGAGTTCAGCAGGAACTCTAATTACAGAGGTTTGGTTCTGAGTAAATATATTAGAATTAAAATGTGTCTGTAACCTTGTAGTATACTATATGGTGCAATGGATGAGGGATAATAATGTACACAGTGTGCCTTATTTACTTTTCCTGTGCAAAATGACGTTTCACTTTAAGGAATATGGTTACATAGTTACATAGTTAGTGAGGTTGAAAAAAGACATCCGTCCATCCAGTTCAACCTATGATGTGTGTGTGTTTGCTGTATACCGTACATTGTATACCCCTGTATGTTGTGGTCTTTAAGGTGCCCATCTAATAGTTTTTTTGAAACTATCAAATTCACTTTGTAAAGAATAGCCAATCACATGCAACTAAAATTAAAAAAAAAGGATGTTTGCCTACACATCATTGGTTGATAGAAGTCAACATGGCTTCAGCTCATTCATCTTAGAGAAAATTCACTTTGCAAAGTGAACATGTTTAACTCCTTTGGTAAATCAGCCCAAGTGTTTTCTGAATTTTTTAATTGGTATAACATTGAATGTGTGCCAACCCTAAATCTCCCATCAAAGTTCCCTCCCATGGATATGTAGGTATGCTACATTGGTGGTAGTGATTGGCAAAGAATTAGGTGTTGCTCATCCCAATGATGAATTTTAAAATTCTTCAATACAAGAGCATAGTTTGCATTCATCTGGATGGCCGGGCTTACTGTACTCTTTGGCCAAGCTCATTTGCTCTGTCTCTTAAAGGTTAAAAACAATTTAGTGGGGGGAGAAAAAAAAGGCAAACGATAATAATTTAAAAAAAAAAATAATAGAGCAAAATATTGCGACATTAATCATAATGTGAGTGGTATTAACCATTTAAGCCCCGGAAGATTTTACCCCCTTCCTGACCAGGGTTTTTTTTGCGATTTTTTTACTGCGTGACTTTAACGGACAATTGCGCGGTCGTGCGACGCTGTACCTAAACGAATTTGACGTCCTTTTTTTCCCCACAAACAGAGCTTTCTTTTGGTGGTATTTGATCACCTGTGCAATTTTTTGATCATGCGATATAAACAAAAAAAGAGCGTAAATTTTGCAAAAATAATAATATTTTTCACATTTTTTTATATGAAATTCCCCCCCAAAAAAAAAGTAAAAATCAAAATTTTTTAACATTTTCGGCCAATTTGTTTTATGCTACATATGTTTGGTAAAAAAAAAAATCACAAAAAGCGTATTTTGATTGGTTTGCGCAAAAGTTATTGCGTTTACTAACAAAGGGAAAGATTTTTGTCATTTTTGGTGTTTTTTTTTCACGAGTAATGGCGGCGATCTGTGATTTTTTTTTTGCGGGACTGCGACATTGCGGTGGACAGATCGGACCCTTGACTGACATTTTTGACACTTTTGGGGTTACCAGTGACATTACTGCAGTAATCAGTGCTATACATATGCACTGTTACTGTAAAAATGACACTGGCAGGGAAGGGGTTAACTGTATTGGAGAGGGAGGGGTTAAGTGTGTCCTAGGGGCGTGTTTCTAACTGTGATGGGACATGGCTACTATTGTAAAAACAGAGAACAACGGTCCTACATAGTAGAACCGTCTGATCTCCATTTTTACACAGGGGAGAATGACAGGTGGCTTGTTTACATTAGCCGCCTGCCTTTCTCCCTTCCCGGCGAACAATCGCGAGTGAACGGCGGACATCAGATCTGCCGGTCACACGCACTGACTTGTTAGGGAACGAGCCAGGGCGGGCGCGCACCTCAGCGGTCGCCCGCTATTAGCTCACAAGCCAGTGACAGGCTAGTGACGTACCGGTACATCACTTTGCCTGGCCGGGGCTGACCGCCGCAGTATATGTACTTGCGGCGGTCGGCAAGTGGTTAAAAATTACAATTCCTTTTCAATCTGCAGTGCTGTAAATTTCTGTAAAATGCATTGCAATATGGCAACCAAGAGGCGTTCTGTACACAGATACAGCTAGTGTATGGTATGCCCCCCACCTCCCAAAGAAATGTCATTTTCTGCTTGTGTGATTGGCTGACTGATTGTCCCAGAAGTCAGATTTTAGGCATCCTCTGCAACAAATGTCATTCTTGTTGAGATACTCCCTAAGAGAAATTATGACTATAGGTATACAGACCTCGCCTCATTAGAGCCCTGCAAGTGCAGCAGCTGATAGTTATAAAATCACTCCCATAGAGATTCAATTTGCACTTGGACAAAGACAAACACGGCTATTTTTTCACAATAACAAAAGGTAGGAATCTGCAACAAAGTTTGTTAAAATCCTTTCAATGTACATGGATCACCTAGTAGGGTGTTTTATTTCTCAACAAAAATGGAGTTACACTCTAGGAAGTGCTGGGCCTGAGTGTTGGGAGCGTTTGTGCAGCCATTCTTCCAAACAAGAAATTTCACAGACATGAAACAGAAAATTCACATTCTGTAGCATGTATAAACCCTCTCCAGGGGTTCTCCACCAGTGAATTGCACAGCAATAATAATAGTTGTACTGAACCATATGCATTCCCTGAATAGAAGATTATTCAATGTTTAATAGGCATTCACTACATTATAAATACTAAGAACATTAGCGGTGAATGCCCAAAGAATATGCATTGGATATGGAATAGTCATAATAGTTAAACAGTGGTGAACGCGCAGAGAATACTTTACATGTCACAATGTCTCACATTCATTTTCCCAGTGTCTTATTTTCAGTGCATCCATCTTCCAAACAGAAGCTCAGGATAACAGCTGTGCTGTCACCGATTTGTCCAACATTTTCATTATGGAGATTAATGTTTTACGGGCCTCAAGCAAAAACTGTCCAGCAATCACAATAAATGGCATAACGATTTGAATGTCTCTCTCAAATGTATCCTGGTTCCTCTTTCTCTGGTTTCCCGAGGATGTGGTCAGATGGGAACCGTACTGCATACCCAGTGGACCTACCCTAAGGTTCAGATGATTTTGGGTGCAAGTGCATTTCTTGATAAATTCAGTTACTATAGTGAATACCACTAAGAGCACCTCCTCATCGAAACCGTTGATAATTTTCCCAGACATACTAGGAACTGGAAAAATAAATTAATTAATAATTTACCCGGGTGACCAAATTTGTATAAACTTTAGTATCCAAGTTTATATCTGTTTGAGGTTCTGTACATGTAGGTGAGTTCCTGCATTGTTTAAGGATCTGTTCTTCTGTATAGGTTTCCTCTGTACTTTAAAAATCAGACAATGTATTTAGGATCCTGTAAAGGGTCAGTTCCAGTCTGACATGTACTTTATTTTTCAATAGGGGTACATATCCTAAGGTACTAGATTTGTGTTGGGAGGGGGATTGGGAAAGAGGATTTGTGTTAAAAGGGATGATTTGGGGTGTCTGAGCTAAAAGAGGTGATATGGTGGAGGGGATTTTTGCTTGGAAGAGACATTTTTATGGGGGAGGGGACTTGTATGATTGAGGGGTATTTGTGCTAAGAGGGGGAATTTGGGAGGGGGGGGGATTGTGCTAGGAGGGTGGATGGGGGGAATTTGTGTTGGGAGCAGGGATTTGGAGTAGGGGAGATGTATACTGGGAGGGGAAATTTGAGGGTGTGAGGACTTGTGCTAGGGGGAGTGATATTGGGGGGGGGGGGGGGAGGCAGTCAATTTGTGTGGGGTAAATTTGTGGAGAGAGAGGATTTGAGCTGGGGGATGGGGAGGGAGGCAAGGACTTTTGCTGGGAGTGGGGATTTCAGCAGAGGGGTGCTTAGGGGTATTTATGCTTAAGGGCTAAGCATGCAAATTAGATTTTTGGGGGCGGATTTTTGTTGACATACAATGCTTATACAGTATCTCACAAAGGTGAGTACACCCCTCACATTTTTGTAAATATATTATTATATATTATTATTATACCTTTTCATGTGAAAACACTGAAGAATTGACACTTTGCTTTAACCACTTGCCGACTGCCTAACGCCGATCTACGTCGGCAGTCAGCCCCTCACAGGCAAAGTGACGTAGGGCTACGTCACTAGCTTGTGAGGGTCTAGGGAGTGAGCGCGCGCCCCCGGAGGCGCGCTCCCACTCCCGCGTGGTCACGGACCCCCCCGCGCGTGTGACCGGCGCACCCGATGTCCGCCGGTCACTCGGCGATCGGCGGGGGAGAGGGAGAAAGTCAGGCGGCTTGTGTAAACAAGCCACCTGTCATTCTCCTCGGTGTAAAAACACTGATCACACGGATCTAGTATGTAGATCCGTTGATCAGTCAGTGTCCTTACAGCTCAAGCCACAGCCAATCACAGTAGAAAGCACGCCCCTAGGGACACACACAGCCCCTCCCTCCCAAATAAAGTTAACCCCTTCACTACCAGTGTATTTTTACAGTAACAGTGCATATGTATAGCACTGATTACTGTAGAAATGTCACTGGTAACCCCAAAAGTGTCAAAAATGTCAGTCAAGGGTCCGATCTGTCCGCCCCAATGTCGCAGTACCGCAAAAAAAATCGCAGATGGCCGCCATTACGCGTTAAAAAAAAAAACAACAAAAATGACAAAAATCTTTCCCTTAGTTAGTAAACGCGATAACTTTTGCGCAAACCAATCAAAATACGCTTTTTGCGATTTTTTTTAGATATTTTTCAGATAAAAAAAAGGCTAAGCCTGCCTGTAGACATCCAACGGTAGTGAATTATAAAGGCATAATCTGACCAGTTTTGTGTTAACCCTCAAAAGACCACTGTAGAGCACTTTGAAACAAGAAAGCTTCGCTCAGCCAAGCTTTCATAGAATTCCTTTGGAGACTGGAGGGGCATCGTGGGAAGTGAGAGGAGATATCTTTATTGTCAGCAGGAAAAACAATTGCGATCGTGACAGGGTTTCTAACCTGCCCAGTCAATTGTTCCCTTTGACAGCAGGCAGTCAACTGGCTGATGGGACCCCCAGACATGTAGGATTGTTGCCTGATGCTAAAACATATGGCTATATTAGGTAATGTGCAAAAAGGTAAATCAGCGCAATTAAATATAAAGTGGTATAGTGTTAAGACCCAATATTTTGGACACATAAAGAAAATACAGCAGCTATATAGAACCTCCTTCACTAACGGGAGAAATGAACTATAGACAAATATGTATACAGCGCTATATAAGCGCACTGTAAGCGAGTTTATTGATTTATTATGATGCACATTGTCACTTTATTTGATTTTATATAGTGCTGTATACATATTTGTCTGTCTATATTAGGTAAACGTGGGGCATTAGCAACTCAGAGATTACTAAAGGAAGTGCTAGAATGATTATACCTGAAATGGTTTAGCAGCTTTCATAGTAATGTATGCAATGCTAATGGCAATGCAGCACATGGAAACCATTAGTATCATCTATTCCATCTATGCTGTTGGTGTAATAGTCAGGGATGGCTCCTAGACTCACTAGCAGGGGAGTACTGGGCAAGGGGGTAGGGGGGCAAATGGCCCTTGGGCCGCTGTGATGCCCCGTAAA
This sequence comes from Pelophylax lessonae, assembly GCF_965119305.1. Lineage (NCBI taxonomy): Eukaryota > Metazoa > Chordata > Amphibia > Anura > Ranidae > Pelophylax > Pelophylax lessonae. The sequence continues at coordinate 144,436,235 of NC_138776.1, forward strand.
AAGGCTGCACCGCTTCTGCCACCGACATACCTAAAGTTTTCTGGTGAAAAGAAGTAAAAAAAAAAAAGAAGTCGAGAAACCAGATTCAGCCGAGTAGAGAATACCTGGAGCGGAGCTACAGCCTGGAATGGGGGTCAGGAGGATGCCAGGAAAAGGGAGAGTGGGAGGGGGGCCAAATCACTGCACCATGGGCCTCTGGTTTGTACTTGCCCCCTGGGCCGAAAGTTGCCAGTCAGCCTTTGCTCACCAGTGCTTTGAACAGTTAAGCATTTTTTAATTGCAGTGTAAGGAATAGGTGCTTGGATTTTTAGCACCCGCTGCATATGCTGTGATTGAATACAAAACACATGAACACAAACTTATTAACTTTATTCACATAGGTGTGATTGAATCCTTACTCCTGCCCAAGGGAGCTGTGAGTGACAAATTAATAGAGTTTTGCACAGCACTGGTATACATTTTGCAGATCTGTTGCAAGGTGACCGATGTAGTATCTTATTGCTGTTATTATGGAAAAACAATGTATTTCTGTCCAGGAATATCTCTCCAGGCATTTAAAGTAAGGATGCTCTTATTCAATTCTGCGAAGGTCAGACCAACTTAGAGAAGGCTGCCCCACTGGGAATGTGCTAAAGACTTTTTAATGTTTAATTTCTTTTTTAGAAGCTTCATTAAGAGGTCAGCAGCATCTTCAGGCTTTGTGCAGACCTGGTGTCCCTGTGGTTAAGCTTCTTTGCAGTAAAAACACTGGAAGGTAACCTTTTTAGTATTGTAACAATTGATATAAAGATGCATTGGCTCTAGGATAAAAGAAAGCTGCTTGCAATATTGTATCTATTTTCTAATAATTAGGCAACAAGCTCAATATACCTATATGTGTGCGTATGCATTGTCTTTCCTGACAAAAACAAGTTATTTTATGCCATTTCTTTTATTCCAAATATAGTCCATATTTCAGATCTACTTGTCAAGGTTTGTGCATATGTTGTGGTAAATGTATCTAAACCTCGGGAAAAGGACAATGTATGGGACCAAAACAATTATTTATTTATTTTTTTAATTGTTACTAAACCCAGGACCCTGCATTTACTATATCTGGTCTCCCACAGTACACATGGAAATATAAACTATATAAACTGCTCAATAACTTTCCACATCAGCAGTTAGAGCAGTCTTGTGACTTTTATCAGTGTCTGGTTAAAGCTTGTAGGAGGAGTTTTCATACTGCACTGGTTGCCCAATCAGGATGCAGGACCCCTGACCCCCTATCTGGAAAGTGCTGATTAGCCCTGTGCTGATCACATGCACTCTTCCAAAGAAAAAAAACTCTTTAGCAAACACATCCCATGAGCCATTGTAAAACTCTGACATTCACATACGTGACTAGGCATGATGGGAATTGTAGTTCCCTAACAACTGGAGGGCCGTAGTTTGGGAATCCCTAGGCTAAACTGAGCATGGTGCAGCCTAACTCCAGTAACTGTCTAATATGGAAATGTTATGGGGACAATGCGAGAAGAGGACAATCCATGCATACAGGACAAAACAGCCTTTTTACACAATGCAGAGCATTAACCCCTTAAGTTCCACAGTGAGTATACCAAACATACTTTACTGCTTATACAGACTGATTTTACTGTTGTCAGTTTAGTAAAGTAACACTTTAAGACAATTCATGAAAAATGACAAATGTTTGAAGATATTAGAAGAGCTGACATTTTTGTGGGGTGAATTTGGTCTGGAAAACTCAGATCATTTGTATTGTGTGGACTTCTTATTCTCCAATTCAGATAACCCGCCAGGTATTATACAATGTCCTGACTATACCTGAGGTTCGGGGCATTGCTACTGTGGGTTTGAGGCACATTCTCTGGGTTGGAGGAGTCATTTTTTTTTTTAAAACTATAATGCACTACATGGCCTTTGAACTATGGCCAGCAGGCCTAAAAGGAAAAAGCAGGGGCTTTTGGTTAGGCCAACTCCCTCACTATAAAAGGTCAGTGTATTGGAAGCTGCTGCAGGGAAAGAATGTTAAACTATTTTTTTTCTGCAAGGCTTCCCTTAAAAAGCATGCTTTTGTATTTTCGGGGTGTCATTTATTTTGCGGCTGTTTTTATTCTGTGTCGATATGACCCTTTTCATGTTTTTAAGTGCATAGAGTAGGAGGTTAGTCATAACATTTAAACTGTGGGGAGCATGCATAGAATACTTTACACATCTGTCACAAATTCCTACATCAGTTTTTCTATTGTCTTCTCTTCAGTGTATCCATCTTACAAACTGATACTCAGGATATCAGCTACGCTGTCACCAATTCATAACCTTCCAACTTTTTCAATTTTGGAGATGGAGGTTTTGCAGGCCTCAAGCAAAAACTATTCAGCAGCCAAAATAAATGGAAACATAATTACTTCTATATCAATTTGTATTTATATTCAGTGCAATTAATCAGATTAAAAAAAAAAAAAAAGGCTAAGACTGCCTGTAAATATCCAACGGTAGTCAGTTATGCAGGCATAATCTGAGCAACCTTATGGTAACCCTGACAAGACCACTGCAGAGCTCTCTTAAATATGAAAGCTACGCTCAGCTAAGCTTTCAAGTAATTCCTTTGGAGGGCAGAAGGGCATAGTGGGAAGCAAACAGAAATATCTTCTTATCAGCAGGAGAACAATTGCAATTGTGTCAGCTTTTCTAACTGCCCAGTCATTGATCCCTTTGACAGCAGGCAGCCAAATGGCTGAAGGGCCCCCTCAGAGATATAGAGTGGTGTCTGATGCTGCAAATATGGGCACATTAGGTAACGGTCATTTCTTGAGTTGTTGTGGCCTGGGACAAATCACTATACTTTAGGATTTGCTAGAATGATTATACCTAAAATGTTGAGCAATCACTTGTTTTGGCCATCTGTTCTTGGAGCTGGATTTTGTTTGAAGCATTCTGCATCAATTAAAATAAAAAAACAAAAAAAAAAAAAACAAATGTAATGACAAACTACCTAGCATTGTAGCACACACATTCCCTGCACTGCTTCTCATCCCTATGGCTAAAATAAAAGTTAAGCATAAACCAGTTAGCCCTATTATCTCTTAATACTGTCCTGCTGCTGGTCAGTTTTACATTATTGTATCCTCAGCAGTATCTTATCTATATTGTAATAAAACCCTGGCCCGGCCTCATTGTTTCTGTGAAAATTGGCCCTAGACCTGCTCACTGAAATTGTCTTGCTGTTGGCCAATTTATATTTCTCTTTCTTCTTCAGTATCTTGACCACTTCACGCTAAATCATGTACCTGGTACGTCATTTGACTTCAAGTGGTTGTACTGGGGTGATGCCTGCAGTCATCAACCCGGTACCGTTTTTTTAAAGCCGACGGTCGGCTCTCATCATGTACCAGGTAGGTCATTTGACTTCAAGTGGTTGTATCAGGGTAATGCCTGCAGGCATCATCCCGGTACCATTTTTTTTAAAGCTGACGGTCGGCTCTCGTCATGTACCAGGTAGGTCATTTGACTTCAAGTGGTTGTACCGGGGTGATGTCTACAGGCATCAGCCTGGTATCATTTTTTTTTTTAAAGCCAATGGTCGGCTCTCTTGTAATAAAAACCGGAGCGGCTAACCAGCCGCTCGGTTGTAGTTAAAAGCAGCTAGATGGGACATTGCCCCTCCTGCCACCTTCCGCAGCTTACTCTGGCTTTCTTGTTTCACCTAGAGACCCGAGCTACTAGCTGGCACATCCACCTGCTATTTGGAGATCCGAAGAAAGCTGGAATCACCTTTGATTGGGTTTCCACTATGGCAACCTGGAGGCGATGACATGACGATTTCCAGTTTACCGGCATCTTAACAGAGACATTTTTTTGAAAATTTACAGTATTCAAAAAGCCCAATCTTGGCATTTTGAATGCTTTCAAGTGCAAAGGAGGGATTTGGGGTCTTGTAGACCTCAGATTCCTCCTTAAAGAGTAACCTGTCACATGGATATTTGGACATTCCTTGTGACAGAAATAAAAGCGATAAAAAAAAAAAAATTAAAAAGTGTAAAAATGTAAAAAATAAAATAAATTAATAATTAAAAAAAAAAAATGTAAAGTGCCCCTGTCCCCCTGTGCACAAAGGGGTGCACATTGTGTGATGTTGGGGAAACCAGTCAGGGACCAGCATTGCTGGAGCAGAGTGACGCCCCTAGCTGCCAGGGGAAAAACTCCTCCAGTGAGGCCGGGAGAAAGGGAAAGGAAAGACAGGTGCTGGTGGTAGGGGACTCAATTATTAGAAGGACAGATAGTGTAATCTGTGACAAAGACCGTGTGCGCCGAACAAAGACCGTGTGCGCCGAACAGTCTGTTGTTTGCCGGGCGCTCGGGTTCGGCACATCGCGGATCGGGTGAACAGATTATTGGGTGGGGCTGGGGAAGACCCAGCTCTCATGGTACACGTGGGTACCAATGACATAGGCAGAGGAAGACGGAGAGTCCTAAACGATTTCAGGGACTTAGGCGCTAAGTTGAGGACTAGGACCTCCAAGGTAGTATTTTCCGAAATACTACCTGTACCTCGAGCCACACCAGAGAGGCAGCGGGAGATTAGGGAAGTTAACGAGTGGCTGAGGAGCTGGTGTAGTAAGGAGGGTTTCGGGTTCCTGGAGAACTGGGCCGACTTCTCAGTCGGTCACCGGCTCTTTGGTAGGGACGGATTGCACCTAAATGGGGTGGGTGCAGCCGTACTGGGTGCGAGGATGGCCAAAAAGTTAGAGGGGCTTTTAAACTAGGGAATGGGGGGGAGGGTACAGATGTAGAATTAGCCAGTGGAAAGCAAGTTTCAGAGGGCAGAAATGGGGGCATTAGCGGTAGGGTGTTCGGAGCTCCTATACCCAGGGTGGGTACGGGGAAAAATCAAGAGAGCAGCCTAAAAACATCAAAATTACGAGGCTTATATACCAATGCCAGAAGCCTGGCCAACAAGATGGGAGAGCTGGAGCTGCTGATGTTTGAGGAGGACTTAGATTTTGTGGGGATAACTGAGACTTGGTTTGACAGCTCTCATGACTGGATGGCGACCATTCAGGGTTATTCCCTTTATCGCAGAGATAGAGAGGGTAAAAAAGGGGGAGGGGTATGTTTGTATATTAAGAACAGTATACAGGTAAATATGAGGGATGATATTAATAATGGAGCTATGGACGAGGCAGAATCCCTATGGGTAGAGCTTCAAAGGAAAGGCACGGTGGGGAAGGTAATATTGGGCGTATGCTATAGGCCCCCAAACCAGAGGGAGGCGGGTGAGGTGGACCTCATGTTACAGATAGGATTGGCAGCAAGGATGGGAAATGTCATTATAATGGGGGACTTTAATTATCCTGATATAGACTGGGCAGAAGGAACCGCGCATTCAGCCAAGGCACGGCAGTTCCTAAATGTTTTGCAGGACAATTTCATGGGTCAGATGGTGAATGCACCGACAAGAAACAATGCGGTACTTGACCTACTGATTACCAACAATACAGACCTGCTCACGGATATAGAAATACGGGACAACCTAGGGAACAGTGACCATAGGTCAATTGGTTTCAGTATTAATTACAGTAATAGGAAACACAAGGGTAATATAAGGACACTGAATTTCAAAAGAGCCAATTTCCCTAAACTGCGCTCGCTGCTAGAAAATATCAAATGGGATAGAACCCTGGGAACAAAGAACACTGAGGAAAAATGGGAGTGCTTCAAGAGCATACTTAAGGGGGTGGGCCAGTGCATTCCACAGGGAAATAAATTTAAAAGAGCAAAACTAAACCCTGGGTGGCTAAACTCCAACATAAAAATGTATATTAGAGCTAAAGAAAAGGCCTTCAAAAAATACAAGACTGAGGGGTCATTGGCAGCATTTAAGCACTACAAAGAGTGTAATAAGAAATGTAAAGACGAAATCAGGGCGGCTAAAATAGAACACGAGAGACATATAACGGAGGAGAGTAAAAAGAACCCCAAGAAGTTCTTTAAGTATATAAACAGTAAGAAAGCGAGGCCAGAACACATTGGCCCCATAAAAGATGATAAAGGAAAAATGGCCACTGAGGACAGAGAAAAGGCGGAAGTGTTAAATAATTTCTTTTCTTCAGTCTTCACAAAGGAATCGGGGGGCTACACTAACCCAGCTTGTAAGGCCGAACTAAATAATACACCTCAGGAAGTGCCGCCATGGCTAACAGAGGATAGACTTAGAGCTAAACTAGAGAAACTTAACATAAATAAATCCCCGGGACCGGATGGCTTGCACCCAAGGGTTCTTAATGAGCTCAGCCAGGTGATTGCCAGACCATTATTCTTGATCTTTAAGGATAGTTTACAAACAGGTATGGTGCCAGCTGATTGGAAAAAAGCCAACGTGGTACCAATATTTAAAAAGGGGCCGAGATATATCCCGGGTAACTATAGGCCGGTCAGCCTAACATCAGTAGTCTGCAAAATTTTGGAGGGGATGCTAAGGGACCACATGCAAGACTTTAGTAATGAAAACGGTATTAGAAGTAGTAATCAGCATGGATTCATGAAAAATCGTTCATGCCAAACCAATCTATTAACCTTCTACGATGAAGTGAGCTGCCACTTAGATAAAGGTAAGCCTGTGGATGTGGTGTATCTGGACTTTGCAAAGGCCTTTGACACCGTTCCCCACAAACGCTTACTGTACAAACTAAGGAAGATAGGTATGGACCATAAGGTGAGTACCTGGATAGAGAACTGGCTCCAGGGGAGAGTCCAGAGGGTGGTGATTAATGGGGAGTACTCTGATTGGGCGGGTGTGGAAAGTGGGGTCCCCCAGGGTTCTGTCCTGGGACCAATCCTGTTTAATTTATTCATAAATGATCTAGAGGAGGGGATATCTAGTACAATCTCAGTATTTGCAGATGATACTAAATTAGGCATGCCAATATCTTCTATGCAGGATGTGGAAATCTTGCAAGCAGACCTGAACAAAATAACGGGGTGGGCAACTACATGGCAGATGAGATTTAATGTAGAAAAATGTAAAGTAATGCACTTGGGGGCCAGAAACCAGAAAGCAAGCTACTCACTAGGGGGGGAACCTCTGGGTGAGTCTAGGATGGAAAGGGACCTGGGGGTACTGGTAGACAACAGGCTTGGAAGTGGCATGCAATGCCAAGCCGCTGCAAGCAAAGCCAACAGAATACTGGGTTGTATAAAAAAGGGGATTCACTCCAGAAATAAAGAGATTATTCTTCCACTCTACAAGACTCTGGTCCGGCCACATCTGGAGTATGCTGTCCAGTTCTGGGCACCGGTCCTCAGGAAGGATGTGCTGGAACTGGAGAAAGTCCAGAGAAGGGCAACAAAAATAATTAGGGGAATGGAGGACGTCAGCTATGAGGAAAGACTACAAGCACTGAACCTATTCTCTCTGGAGAAGAGACGATTGAGGGGGGATATGATATCAATGTACAAATACTGTACTGGCGACCCTAGCATAAGGAACAAACTATTCAGAGAAAGGAGATACAATAAGACACGTGGCCACTCACTAAAACTTGAGGAAAGGCGGTTTAACCTTAAAGTGCGTAAGTGGTTCTTCACTGTAAGAGCGGTAAGGATGTGGAATTCTCTTCCGCAAGCAGTCGTATCAGCGGGGAGCATTGATAGTTTCAAAAAACTATTGGATGGACACCTTAAAGACCACAACATACAGGGGTATACAATGTACGGTTAAAAGCAAACACACACACACATCATAGGTTGAACTGGATGGACTTGTGTCTTTTTTCAGCCTCACTAACTATGTAACTATGTAACAAAGGCAAATGTGCGTGGCGGTCCTGCACACACGCAAACCGTGATCGTCCCACACATGTGCGGTATGCCTGCGAACGACTGATCATGGGCAGTAATTCTAGCATTAGACCTCCTCTGTACATCTAAAATGGTAACCTGTAAAGACTTTTAAATCATCGCCTATGGATATTAACATTTACGTCATTTGTCGCCACTGTGCGGGCATGCACAATTTTAAAATGTGACATGTTTGATATAGATTTACTCGGCGTGACATCATCATTTATATTTTACAAAATAATAAGGGTTATGTATTGTGTTCTTTTTTTTTGCAATAAAATTTAAATATAGTGTATTTCTTCCTCCAAAAACTGCATTTGTAAAACAGCAGCGCAAATACTGTGACATTAATTGCAAACCCACCAATTTATTCTCTAGGGCCTCTGCTCTAAAAAAAAAAAAAAAAAAAAAAAAAATAATTATATATATATATATATATATATATATATATATATATATATATAAATAATGTGTAGGGGCTCTTACTAATTTTCTAGTAAAAAAAAAAAAACAAAACAGATTTTCACATGGAAACAAAAAGCGCCTGGTCTTCAAGTGGTTAATTCTTGTAGTAAAAACATAAAAACACATGCCATTACTCTTTTACTACATTTCACTCAATTCTCTCTCATTAAAAATGCCCTAGCCTTACCAAAAAGAGACGTAAGAAGTAGGAGTTCCGTCCCTGACACTGAACTCCAAACCACCCATCACCCATTACGGCTGCCTTTGGATATACAAAGTTCTGCTCCATGAGTCCCAACCTGTGATATTAAAAGATATGGAGAGTACCTGTCACATGGCTGTGTACATTCCTTGTGACAGAAATAAAAGTGATCAAAAATAAAATTTAAAAACATTTATGCGTGTGTTGGTCCTGCACACACGCAAACCACGATTGTCCCACACATGTGAGGTATCCCTGCGAACGTAGAGGTAAAAATGCCCTAGCCTTTCCAAAATAAGACATAAGAAGTAGGAGTTCTGTCCCTGAAACTGCACTCCAAGCCACCCATCACCCATTACAGCTGCCTTAGGATATACAAAACTCTGCTCCATGAGTCCCAACCTGTGATATAAAAAGATATGGAGAATCAAATTCTATAGGAGGTGTGGTGCAAGTGTCCAGGGTACTTTAGGACTTCCATCCAGTATATTCTGTAGGAAGCAGGAAAACTCAAAGCTGCACTCAATATCAATTTCTTTGTTAATGTTATATACCCATTTCACTGTGCCTTATGCAAGTATGCCCAACCTGTGAGTGAATAGAATTCCCTGAGGAAGCCACGTGACCCTGTGGCGTAACGTGTAGGGGAGGGGCATAGAGGACAGTACAGTGAGTGTACCCAGCGGGAGGATCTACACACTGACAGCTGGTGTCACGGAGGCAATGCACTGCAAATTTTATTTAACCGGTTGCCGACTGCGCACAGTATATTTACTGCGGCAGTCAGCCCCGGTCAGGCAGAGTGACGTAGACCTACGTCGCTCGCCTGTCACTGGGATTGATGCCAATAGCGGGCGAGCGCGCGCCCGCTGAGGCGCACGCCTGCCTCGGCTCATTCAGGGAGGAGTGCGGGCGTGTGACCGGCGGACCCGATGTCCGCCGGTCACTCGCCGATCGTCGGTACAGCGGGAGAAATGCAGAGCGGCTTATGTAAACAAGCCGCCTGTCATTCTTGCGTGTAAAAATGGAGATCAGACGGTTCTACTATGTAGAACCGTTAATCTTTGTTTTTACACCAATAGCCATGTCCCACTACAGTTAGAATCACGCCCCTAGGACACACTTAACCCCTCCCTGTCCAATACAGTTAACCCCTTCCCTGCCAATGTCATTTTTGCAGTAACAGTGCATATATATAGCACTGATTACTTCACTAATGTCACCGGTACCCCCAAAAGTGTCAAAAATGTCAGTCAAGGGTCCGATCTGTCCGCCGCAATGTCGCAGTACCGCAAAAAAAAAAAAATCGCAGATCTCCGCCATTACTCGTTAAAAAAAAAACACCAAACATGACAAAAATCTTTCCCTTTGTTAGTAAACGCGATAACTTTTGCGCAAACCAATCAAAATACGCTTTTTGCGATTTTTTTTACCAAACATATGTAGCATAAAACAATTTGGCCGAAAATGTTAAAAAATTTTGATTTTTACATTTTTTTGGGGGGAATTTCATATAAAAAAAAGTGAAAATATTGTTAATTTTGCAAAAATTAAGCTCTTTTTTTGTTTATAGCACATGATCAAAAAATTGCACAGGTGATCAAATACCACCAAAAGAAAGCTCTGTTTGTGGGAAAAAAAAGGACGTGAAATTCGTTTAGGTACAGCGTTGCACGACCGCGCAATTGTCCGTTAAAGTCACGCAGTAAAAAAAATCGCAAAAAACCCCCTGGTCAGGAAGGGGGTAAAATCTTCCGGGGCTTAAGTGGTTAAGAATGTCAGAGTGGTGCACTTCAAGCACCCTGAAAATATGAGGTAACTATTTGTGCACTTTAATAAAGACCATTTGGATTTTAAAAATGATATAAGCACTATTGGAGATCATTTGTTTCTTTCATACACAGATTTTATGGTGAGAAACTGTGGCACTTGGAAGAAGGAAAAGGGAACCAGAACATCTTCACATATTAGTCCGATTGTGACTAAAAAGTGTTGACCAAACTTAATTGTGAGGTCACACCCAAAAGGGGAGCAGGAGTGGGGTGTTATCACCAGCTGTATTATATTAGGCACTTTAATGGAAAACACAGAGGAGTGGTGATCACCAGTACAACAATAAAGAATTTTACTCTTTATACTGTATTTACATTGCATTTAAAGGCATTTGTCTTTTTATGATGTTCATGAGGAAATTTGAGTGATCCATTATTGATCTTTATATTGATTCATGTTTTTTCACGGCAAAACAGAGTTTATTAGGAGCGCGGCACATTAATTGGATTTATTGGTTTGCACATAATATGGGAATGAGAGAAGTGCCTGCAGCTGATGCTATAGAACACAATTTGATTTACCTTAGGTTTTGTTTACAACCTGTGAGTGGAACTGCCAATACATCTAATCTTTTTTGAACTGTGAAAATAAAGAATCGGAATAAAAGATGTCCTACAGCTGAACAATGCTATACTGTTTATCACCTGCAGTCTCCTAATTCTTAGTGAGAGCTTCATTAAAATTAGCCAGCAGCAAGAGTTTTGCATTAGCGAGAACATGGACAGCCTCAGCCAAGTACTGGCCCTTTTCTATATGCAGGTATAAGTGCTGCTACAGCTACCTAAAAAAAAATAAAAATAAATTATATATATATATATTTTTTTTTTTAAATAAAAGCAACATTATTCAGATTGGGTGCTGCTACTGTTAGTAAGCCAAGCTAATTAAAAATAAAAAAATAAAAAATCAGTTATTAACCAGATATGCACTGCCAGTGCAGGCATCCCCAAGCATGTTATTTAAAGAGGAAGTAAACTCTATCGTTTTCAGCCAAGGAAGCTGCCGTCTTGGTTTGCGGTTTGATCTTCAACTCCCATTGTGCTGCACATGTGATACCAGACATTGGACAGTTAGGCTGCATTCACACTTGAGCGTAGCATTTTCGCACGTTTTTTACCGCGATTTTCAGGCGTTTTTTCAGGCGTTTTTGGAGGCAGGCATTGACATCTATCAAAAACGCTGGTAATCAGCCCAAAAAGAAGCTAATGTACTTTTTTCAGCAACAGGCATTTTGCTTCAGGTGTTAAACAGGGGCCATTTAAATGAATGGGGTTTTACTTGTTGGGCGTTTTGTAACTTTTTTTTTTTAGCGTTTTTGGAGCTGAAAAACACTCAAAAACGCCCAGGTGTGAATGAAGCCTTAGACAGTTTGGCTGAGAGCACAACTAACGCGACAGTTAGCTTTCCCGGCATGCCCTTTCACACATGATGTCCGTTTTTAATCCATCCGTTGACAGATGGAAAATGGACATCAGTGCCTCTCCATAGAAAAAACTAATATACAGTAAAACCTTGGATTGCGAGCATAATTTGTTCTGGAAACATGCTTGTAATCCAAAGCACTCTTATATCAAAGCAAATTTCCCCATAAGAAATAATGGAAACTCAGATGATTCGTTCCACAAGTCCTTCAGTTTATAGTCTATATACAAAGATTATAGCAATGTGAGGTTGTGTAACCATAAATTGTCTATCCATAATATGCAGCCTTCCCAAGGGGATTAGAAGCAAAATCTAGCAGAGCTACAGAATATAAGAGAGATGAGAGGCGCCTCTAAGTGTAGCAATAGGATTACATTTAATGAAGGTTCAACATTTAGCAACTCACATGGTTGATGATTAAAATAGGCACACCTAAGTATGCAGGCATCTGGGGTAAAGCCATCAGCTCTCACCACTGTCACTCTGCAATCGAGACCGTGAAGAATAGCCTGCAGTAGAGTGATCTGAAAGTGAGGCTTTGAATCACTTGGGGAGTGCAGCGGGGAAGGGATGATGAAGATGGCTGTGCAGAGGATGGTCTATATGGACAGCTTTACCCCGGATGCCTGCATACTTAGATGTGTCTGTTTTAATCATCAACCATGTGAGTTACTAAATATTGAACCTTCATTAAATGGAACCATATTGCTACACTTTAGAGGCTCCTCTCTTCTTTTTTATACATGACGCTACTTGTATATCAAGACATGGCTTGTATATCAAGTCAAAATTTATTTTAAAAATTTGCTTGTCTTGCAAAGCGCTCTCAAACCAAGTTACTCTCAAACCAAGGTTGTACTGTAAATGGATGTTCAGTTTACATCCGCATCCGTTTTTTGAAACTGATCAAAGCTCTATTCCGCTTCAGTTAAAAAATGGATCAGACGAAAAATGGATGTAAACTGACAAATTCTCAGTTTTTCATCCATTTTTGCATTTGTAGTGGATGTAAAAAAAAACTGATAAAAACTGATGAATACTTAATTTCAAACAATTTTTATTGGAGAAAAGTGGTACAAAATAATGTCGACATATAGTACACAAAGAATGGGAACATTTCTAAAGAAAAAAAAAAAAAAACACATAGGAAACGCATTATAACCAATAAGCAGGTAACAATAAGATCAGATAAAGTGTGGTGTAATAGTTAATTAGATCAGATAAAGTGTGGTGTAATCACAGGATAACCACAAGATTCAGGAGTGGGCAAGGTTGCGGTGTATAAGTGTGGTCTCAAGTATAACCTGGGTAAGGGGCCCAGTCACACTGGATACATAGAGCAGGTACAGGGCTGTAGAAGGTGATGCCGAGAGAAGGGGGAGGCGAGGGGGGTAAGGAAGGAACTGGGGGAGTGGAAGGGATAGGGCAGGGGAGGGTATAGCGGGGAGGGTATAGCGAGTGCCTGGGGAGAGTCCCGGTCCACCACAGTAAGTCTAGGCGGGCATGACAGTGAGGACCATGGTTTAAGAAAGTACAAGGGAGTCGTCAAAGCTGGAGGTAGGCAGTTGTCAATAGACAGCCTCCAGAGTCTTTCATAAGGAATTCGTTTGTCTAACAGGATCGCCTTAGTTTTAGCATGTATCATGGCTTTCATGACCCTGTTAGTCATTGCCAAGATACATAGCGTGGAGGATTTCCAAGCTTTTGCTATAGTTTGTTTGGCTGCAGTGGTTATAAGCAATAACAGTATGAATTGATGGTGTGCGAGATCAGGTGGATTGCGATTCAGGAGCGCAGTCACTGGGTCAGGGGTGAGAGGTGTGTGAAAAATAGTTGACAGAGTTTTGTATACTTCGGACCAGAAGTCACGAACTATGGGACATTCCCACCATATGTATGCGTGGAAACTGACGAATACTTCATCCATTTTGACGTGACTGATCTGATCAAAATGAACGGTCCACATGTGTGAAAGGGGCCTAACTGTTTTTTTTTAAACTGTAAATCGATGGGTTTACTTCCACTTTAATGAATGTGTATATTTCCATTTGAACATGAAAATTCACCGTCACCCCACAATATGGAATTTTTTAATTTATTTTTTTTGCACTGGTAATTTTCCCCACCCCCACGTAGACTTCAACAGGACTCACCTGTTGGTGAATCAAATCCAGGCAGTTTCACCTAGTACTAAGCCTGACCAATAAAGCAGCATTCCAGAAAAAAAAAAAAAATTCCCCATGCATTGGGGCTGTTCCCGCACTGCATGGGTTAACTGTTCGTGTTTGTCTAGTGTAGAAGATTACTGAGGCATATATATATTAGGGTGGCACCGATACCAGCATTTTTTTTACCGGCAAGTACCCATACTTTCGGTCAAGTGCTTGCCAATACCGAGTACCGATATATTTGCAGTGCGATTTTAGCCCATACAAAGGGAATCGGCTCAAATTGCACTGCAAATAATCATATGCAATTCGAATAAGAATGCGCTGCCATTCCTGTCCAAATTGCATTCTGTTTCCTGCACTGCACCTGTGTGAACTCAGGCTGAAGTCACTATGACAAACTTGGTTTCACACAAGAGCAGTGCGGGAAACAGAATGCAATTTGGACAGGAATGACAGGGCATTCTTATTCGAATTGCGTGCGATTCTTTGCAGTGCGATTTGAGCCCGTTCATCTTGCAATCACACTGCAAAGGAATCGGTTTCAGGTATTCTGTATCAGCACCGAAGCTGGTGCAACCCCAATTATATATATGAATATATATATATATATATATATATATATATATATATATACACACATATATACATACATACATACATACATACACACCCACACACACTGTATCTAGTTCTCTAAATTAAAAATGTGTCTTTCATATCTTCCTACATTTATATAGATGAGGCTTGGAATTCTGGGAGTCTGGAGAGCTGGAACCAGACCGCTTCTCAGTCTTTTGTTATTAATGCTGTTAATAAATGCACAGGTTATTCAGCTCCTTAAATCTCAACCCTGGTCACAAAAACTTTCATTTAAATATATTCCTTTATAACCACAAATGAAAAATCTACTTTGTGTGGCCCAAACGAAAAGAAAGGCATTGCAATGCATAAATGCCTGTGCTTTGTTATGAATTGCATAAAAATGTGAATCGGCTCTAAAATAAAAAAATACCTGCATTAAAAATGGATCTACCTACATTGACACAGATCAGGCTTGGAAATGCAGGAGTCCGTTTGTTATTGCACAAATTATTCAGTCGCTTAAAGTGATTGTAAACGATCACCCATTCAGTCCATGATAGAAATGAAAGGCAAAACATTTTTGTATAGATATAAAAAAAAACATTATAAATACCTTTCCTGACAGACTTCCTGACATACGTTTGGGTAGCCCCTACCCCATAGGATCCCACTCTTAAAAATGTTCAGGCTGAGCCAGAGGCCATGTTCCTTTTTTGTCCTCCTCACTCATAAGGACCAATTTTTATGAAGTTTCCTACCTTTTGGAAGACGTAGTGACTGGGGTCTCACATGGGACAGCCGTGCGGATATTGGGAGCATCCTGTGGTGTTCAGAAGTTCCAGGGTGGCTCCAGTAGTCACCAAATGCTCAGGTAACAGCAGGGTGGTGAATGGCACACATGTGCAGGAGATTGACACCTGTAATAACCTTCTGCCATAGGCGAGCAGTTGCGCTAGGTCGGATGCCCTGCTAAAAGCGAGTGACCTCTAAGGCTGCATTCACACTTGAGCGTAGCGTTTTTTACCGCGATTTTTTCAGGCGTTTTTCATTGACATCTATCAAAAACGCTGGTAATCAGCCCAAAAAGAAGCTCATGTACTTTTTTCAGCTACAGGCGTTTTGCAAAACGCTCAGATGTGAACAGGGGCCATTTAAATGAATGGGGTTTTACTTGTTGGGCGTTTTGGAAGCGTTTCTTTTGAGCGTTTTTGGAGCTGAAAACGCCCAGGTGTGAATGGAGCCTAAAGTGTGCCCAGCAGGACAGTGTTCTCTGCTGTTCCTGGGACCAGGGTTGCCCTGTGGATGCATCGATTGCCCTGAGGATGAGGTCCAGGATACAGGAGTAGGTTTGGCTTGAGGTCAGCAGAAGCGACCAGATTTCATGTGGGCTGGTAGGGAGTAACTCCACTTATGTTAGAAAAGAAAAATAAATAAATAATAAACAAAATAAAAACATATGGAGAGGTCTATGCTCTGATGTGCATTGTAGCATTTTTATCAGCTTGGTGCAGTTGTTTCTGTGCTGAACAGATATGTTTGTTTTGGCAAGGTTTATCTTTCTGTGTTGGAGGCTCTGTCTAATGAAATGTGTAGAGATGTCTGCTGTGGTAGCATTCCTTGAGCTTTCTTTTGGTGGTATTTAGTCACCACTGGGTTTTTTTATTTTTTGCTAAAGAAACAAATAAAGACTGAAAATTTTGGCAGCAATGGTGGGCATTGGTAGGTGGCACTGGTAGACATTGGTGGCACTGGCAGGCATTGATAAGTGGCACTAGTTGGTACTGTTTAGGAGCACTGTTGGGCACAGATTGAGACCAATGTCCTTGTAACAGAAGTCGTTACCGGCTTTCTTCTATCCTCGCTGATTGCGAGGAGAAAAAAAGCCGGTAGCCAGTTTACTTCCGTGATCAGCTGTTATTGGCAGCTGATCACGGTCAGCCGTTATTGGCCCTTTACCCTGTTCTGTCTCAGCCGAATCCAAAGAACTGGACTATCAGGGGGCACGGAAGGACATCTGTTGACGCCCTCTTGGCACAGGAAGCCCGAGTGCAGTGGTTAAAAGTAATTCTTGCTCAGAGACAAATTTTCCCCCTGCAGAGATCTGGAAGAAATACACAAAGCACACCAAGATAACAGTATGAATATACATCTCTTGTATTTAGACAATATTTGGTTACTCTGGTGTCCAGCCTTAAATTGTGCCTTTAGCTTTTGATAGTCTGGCTCCTTAGTTTTACATGTCTGTGTTAATCTCTGCCATAGACATTAGATGACTGTCCAACAAACAGAAAACCCATAACCCACTACAGATCTAAGCAAACTACTGCCAGAGGTAGGCATTTTGGCTAAACGCTTATGCTTCCTATGACAAAAAGAGCGTTTATTTACACTATTCGGTTTGAAAAATGAAATAAACATGTTGGATGTAGATGCTCACTAGCAATGTAACGTTTTTTAAAAAAACTGCTAACATACAGTAGTGTATTATATATATATATATAATATATTTTATAGTATATGATCAGAATATCAGAGATCTAGACATTCATGGCACATTCGGTTTGTGAAGATGCTCCTGTCTTGCTTTTTTCAGCATTCCGTTTTTCCCCTCCTTGTGCAATCTTTTCAGGCCAAATTGTTCCTAACTTTTCACTGTTATGTTTATCTATTTCTTGTCTTTCTGGTCTGTTCTTCCCGCTCACGCCTGTGCCTTGTTCTTCCTCTTAGCCCTTGCTGTGTCTATATTAGTTTGTCAGTTCCTACTCAACGTTGATATAGCAACCCTTGTGCTTTCTTGTTAAAAGTTTGCATTTCAGATTTGCTACCGTGTGCGGTTTAGTTTGAAATCCTTGTTCTGAACATGGTCTTCCAATGGTGCTCTCTGTTGGTTTGGACTTCTTATTTGGAACAACTATCATAATAGTATATTTTTCTACAGATAGTTAATGGATGCAAAAATGGAATTCATTTTTTTTATGTTTTTACATGCTATGTTAAATGTTAACCTCATTTGTATGTACCATGCTGTGCAGCAGAAGCAACAGTGATGCAGGTCGGGGCACAACACTGCACACAAAAACCAGCGTGTTTTGATAAAGTGAGAAACATTACAAGGTAAACCTTGTAAGCAATCCTAAGTGTTGTATTTTGTTTTCAGCCCTGTTACTTTTTGTCAATCATTATGGTAAATATCGTTAAAAATTTTTTTTTATAAAAAAAACATTTGAAATAAAAGAAATGTACATACAGTGCATTGCGAAAGTATTCGCCCCCCCCCCCCCCTTGAACTTTTTGACCTTTTGCCACATTTCAGGCTTCAAACATAAAGATATAAAACTGTAATTTTTTGTGAAGAATCAACAAGTGTGAAACAATCATGAAGTGGAACGAAACTTATTGGATATTTCAAACTTTGTTAACAAATAAAAAACTGAAAAATTGGGCGTGCAAAATTATTCAGCCCCTTTACTTTCAGTGCAGCAAACGCTCTCCAGAAGTTCAGTGAGGATCTCTGAATGATCCAATGTTGACCTAAATGACTAATGACGATAAATAGAATCCACCTGTGTGTAATCAAGTCTCCGTATAAATGCACCTGCACTGTGATAGTCTCAGAGGTCCGTTTAAAGCGCAGAGAGCATCATGAAGAACAAGGAACACACCAGGCAGATCTGAGATACTGTTGTGGAGAAGTTTAAAGCCGGATTTGGATACAAAAAGATTTCCCAAGCTTTAAAACATCCCAAGGAGCACTGTGCAAGCGATAATATTGAAATGGGAGTATCAGACCACTGCAAATCTACGAAGACCTGGCTGTCCCTCTAAACTTTCAGCTCATACAAGGAGAAGACTGATCAGAGATGCAGCCAAGAGGCCCATGATCACTCTGGATGAACTGCAGAGATCTACAGCTGAGGTGGGAGACTCTGTCCATAGGACAACAATCAGTCGTATACTGCACAAATTTGGCCTTTATGGAAAAGTGGCAAGAAGAAAGCCATTTCTTAAAGATATCCATAAAAAGTGTAGTTTAAAGTTTGCCACAAGCCACCTGGGAGATACACCAAACATGTGGAAGAAGGTGCTCTGGTCAGATGAAACCAAAATCAAACTTTTTGGCAACAATGCAAAACGTTAGGTTTGGCGTAAAAGCATCACCCTGAACAGACCATCCCCACTGTCAAACATGGTGGTGGCAGCATCATGGTTTGGGCCTGCTTTTTCTTCAGCAGGGACAGGTAAGATGGTTAAAATTGATGGGAAGATGGATGGAGCCAAATACAGGACCATTCTAGAAGAAAACCTGATGGAGTCTGCAAAAGACCTGAGAATGGGACGGAGATTTGTCTTCCAACAAGACAATGATCCAAAACATAAAGCAAAATCTACAATGGAATGGTTCACAAATAAACATATCCAGGTGTTAGAATGGCCAAGTCAAAGTCCAGACCTGAATCCAATCGAGAATCTGTGGAAAGAACTGAAAACTGCTGTTCACAAACGCTCTCCATCCAACCTCACTGAGCTCGAGCGGTTTTGCAAGGAGGAATGGGCAAAAACTTCAGTCTCTCGATGTGCAAAACTGATAGAGACATACCCCAAGCGACTTACAGCTGTAATCGCAGCAAAAGGTGGCGCTACAAAGTATTAACTTAAGGGGGCTGAATAATTTTGCACGCCCAATTTTTCAGTATTTTATTTGTTAAAAAAGTTTGAAATATCCAATAAATTTCATTCCACTTCGTGATTGTGTCCCACTTGTTGATTCTTCACAGTTTTATATCTTTATGTTTGAAGCCTGAAATGTGGCAAAAGTTCGCAAAGTTCAAGGGGGGCGAATACTTTTGCAATGCACTGTATATGAATAAACACTCATTACATGTACAGGTGCAGCTTTTAAAATTAAAATATCATCAAAAAGGTAATTTATATCAGTAATTCAATAAAAAAAAAATTAACTTTTACATTTTATTTAGATGCCTTACACACAGAGTGATATATTTCAAGCATTTCCTTCATTTTAATTTTGATGATTATGGCTGACAGCTAGTGAAAACCCAAAAGTCAGTATCTCAGAAAATTTGAATATTACAGAAGACCAATTTAAAGAAAAAAAAAAAAAGATTTTTAATACAGAAATGTTGGCTTACTGAAAAGTATGTCCATGTGCAGTATAGTATACACTCAATACTTAGTCAGGGCTCCCTTTACATGAATTACTGCATCAATGCGGCGTGTTATGGAGGCAATCAGCCTTTGGCACTTCTGAGGTGTTATGGAAGCTCAGGTTTCTTTGATAGTGACTGCATTGTTGTGTCTGGTGTCTCATCTTCCTCTTGACAATACCCCACAGATTCTCTATGGTCAGGTGAGTTTGCTGGCCAATCAAGCACAGTGATACCATGATTATTAAACCAAGTATTGGTAACTTTGGCAGTGTGGCCAGGTGAAAAGTCCTGATGGAAAATGAAATCAGCATCTCCATAAAGCTGTTCAGCAGAGGGAAGCATGAAGTGCTCTAGAATTGGTAGAAGGCTGTGCTGACTTTGGACTTGATCAAACACAGTGGACCAACACCAGCAGATGATATGGCTCCCCAAATCATCACTGACTGTGGAAACTTCACATTGGACCTCATGCAACATGGATTCTGTGCCTCTCCACTCTTCCTACAGACTGTGGGACCTTGATTTCCAAATGAAATGCAACATTTTCCACAGTTTGTGATGATTTGGGAAGCCATGTCATCTGCTGGTGTTGGTCCACTGTTATTCACTGTAATATCCTTTTCTATGGGACTGCAACAAAAACCTGCAGGTGGCAGTATAACCCACAAGTCTTTATTGCAGAGCCGTGTTCCTCAATGAGAGACTGAAAAAAAAATAGTTTTGACCAAAAAGTATATTTTGGGCAAAAAACAAATACATAAAATGAATACAGATATTACTTAATTTTATTTAAATACAATTTGTATGTGTTAAAGCAATGGTTATATCTTCAAACGCGATTTTAGGCCTTATTCAAGACAAACTCATATGTTTTGACAAAAGTAGCTTTATTTGCTTCTATTGTACAGGGAATCTACACAGGAGGTTGAAAAATGTATTTAGCAGTTTCGGCATGCCTGTTCAGTTTGATGTTAGACAATAGCACAGTCTGAACAGAAAGCTCATATTGCTGATGCACAATGGAATAGATGTCTCTGTCATTGAAAGTAACAAAGTGTTGTTACAGGACCGCATCAGTCATAGCGTACTATAAAATATAGAACCATGATGTACCTAAAAGGATTACGTTTACTGTTTGTATTGTCGTATCTGTTCCATAAAAACCTTCTATATGTTGCACATGATAATGCCTGCAGAAAGACGTGCAATAATAGCGAGAGGTCATCTACTGTTAATTAATTCTTCTGATAATAGTACCACTTGTCCACTGCATAAGACATGGGAAAAAAAAAGAAAAATTGGGGGTGGGGGTAGGGAGAGAAAGAAAGAACAACATGTTAATCATCCATATAATCATCCATATAGACAGAAAAATAAGTGATAATCTGAACAAATGGTACTGGAGCCTTTCACAGACTTGCATATGAAAATGAAATTGCTTCATCCCCAGAATAACCAGTTTATATTTTCAATAATGTATATCTAATGTAAATCTTTATAAATATTTGGTACATTTACATAGGTACAGTACATGCTGTGTGATGTTCCCACTCAGAACACTGAGAACCCAAGACATTTACTTAGATGTAGTTATTAGTAGTTTTATATTCAAGTCATTATGCTTTAAGTTATTTCACAAGCTAGACTGGAAGGCTAGAAAAATAAATACAATTTGTATACATTTCCATTACCAAAAAGAACAATGTGTTTTTGAAGCATCATTTTAAAAAAGGCTGAAAACAGGTATTGCTCAGCTGGAAACTTGTTTAACTGCTTGCCTACCGCCCGCTGCTATATATATATATATATCACCTGCGATCACTTCCCGCTGAGAGAGAACGACGGCCAGCTGTTGTAAACACAGCAGACCATTGTTCTCTCTGAAATGAACAAAGAGCACCTGTAATCCTCCCATACTATATTTGGGAATGTTATATAGCAGAATGTGAAAAATATTGTTTTTTTTTTTTCAGAATTGTCGCTATTTTTGTTTATAAAAAACAAAAAAAAAAAAAAAAAAAAAAAAATCGCACAGGTGATCAAATACCACTAAAAGAAAGCTCTATTTGTGGGGAAAAAAGTACAATTTTATTTAGGTACAGCGATGCACGACTGCACAATTGTCCGGTAACGTAACGCAGTGCCGAATCGCAAAAAATGGCCTGGTCATTAAGGGGGCAAATCCTTCCTGTCCAGAAGTGGTTAAAATACATCTCTGAGCATGTGCTTAACCACCTCCAAACTGGACGCTTTTACCCCCCTTTCAATATAGGCCAGGCCAATTTGAACAATTAGTCATGCAACACTGTACCCAAATGAAATTTTTATCTTTTTATGAGACACATAGAGCTGGTGGTGTTTAATCACCACAGTTTTTTTTTTTTTTGCTACAATTGTGCTCATAAGTTTACATACCCTGGCAGAATTTATGATTTCCTGTCCATTTTTCCGAGAATATGAATGATAACACAAAGACTTTTCTTTCACTCATGGTTAGTGTTTGGCTGAAGCCGTTTCTTATCAATCAACTGTGTTTCCTCTTTTTAAGTTATAATGCCAACAGAAACTACCCAAATGACCCTGATCAAAAGTTTACATATCCCAGTACTTAATATCATGTATTGCCCCCTGTAACATCAATGACAGCTTGAAGTATTTTGTGGTATTTGTGGATGAGGCTCTTTATCTTCTCAGATGGTAAAGCTGCCCATTTTCTTCCTAGCAAAAAGCCTCCAGTTCCTGTAAATTCTTGGACTATCTTGCATGAACTGCACGTTTGAGATTTCCCCAGAGTGGCTCAATGATATTGAGGTCAGGAGACTGAGATGGCCACTCCAGACAGGTTGACTTTGCCTTGTGTTTAGGATCATTGTCATGTTTGAATGTCCAAGTATGTCCATGCGCAGCATCTGGGCTGATGAATGCAAATTTTCCTCCAGTATCTTTTGCTAACATACTGCATTCATCTTGCCATCAATTCTGACCAAATTTCCTGTGCCTTTGTAGCTCACACATCCCCAAAACATCAGCGATCCACCTCAGTGTTTCACAGTAGGAATGGTGTCTTTCATCATAGGCCTTGTTGACTCCTCTACAAATGTAGCGTTTATTGTTGTGGCCAAAAAGCTCAATTTTGGTCCCATCACTCCAAAAAACTTTGTGCCAGAAGGTTTGACATATGTCTGTTTGGCATATTGTAAGCGGGATACTTTGTAGCATTTGCGTAATAATGGCTTTCTTCTGGCGATTCAACCATGCAGCCCATCTTTCTTCAAGTGCCTCCTTATTGAGCATCTTGAAACAGCCACCCACATGTTTTCAGAGTTCTGCATTTCACCTGAAGTAATTTTTGGGGTTTTCTTTGCATCTCGAACAAATTTTCCAGGCAGTTGTGGCTGAAATTTTAGTTGTTCTACCTGACCGTGGTTTGTTTTCAACAGAACCCCTCATTTTCCACTTCTTAAATAGAGTTTTGAACACTGCTGATTTGCATTCTCAATTCCTTTGTATATCTTTTTATATCCCTTTACTGTTTTATACAGTTCAATTACCTTTTCCCGCAGATCAGTTTTTCTTTTTTAATAAATCTGCAACAATGTCAACAATTCTGTGTTTTTCTGTCAGTGGGGTGCTATGTGTACATTCATGAGGAAGAAGAATTAACTTAAATGATTTTAGCAAATGGCTGCAATATAACAAAGAGTGAAAAATTTAAGGGGGTCTGAATACTTTCCGTACCCACTGTATATGTATGTATATATATATATATATATATATATATATATTTGAAAAATGATCAATCCTGATATACTGATGGCCTATCTCATTTCTTGAGGCCCTAAAATGCCAGGACAGTACAAATACCCATCAAATGACCACTTTTTGGAAAGTAGACAGCAGTCCAAGGTATTTAGTAAGAGACAATGTGAGTTTTTATGAAGTTGCATTTTTTGTCAGAGTTGTTTGGAAAATGAAATATAGATTTTTTTTCACATAATTGTTATTTTTACAAGTTATGTTTTACACACAGCATAAGCATACTTATAATTACACCCCAAAACAAACTCTGCTATGCCATCTGAGAATGGTGATACCATATGTGGGAGCCTTTTTCGCAGCCTAGATGCATAGAGGGGTTCAAAATCCAGTGAGTACCTTTGGGCTTTCAAGGGGCATAAATTACGCATCAAATTTCCGGACTACAATTTTGGAGGCCCTGGAGCACCAGGACAGTGCAAACACCTACAAAAATTACCTTATTTTGGAAATCAAACACTGCAAGGTATTTTGTAAAAGGCATAATGAGTATTTTGAAAATTTAATTTTTTTGTAGTGATTAAGCCCCGTACCATGTGATCACAGCCTAAATGTGGCAAAAGGAAGTTGAAAGTTTTCTCAGATTTAATAGCTTTCTGGAAATCTAATACAAAGTCTATGGGCTGAGTAGAAAGGTTAGAAACCTCAAAATGTAAAATAATGTATTTTCAAAGCTTGTACATTTAAAACTTAAATGTGGAATTTTTGCAGCCGCATGTTCTTAAAAACGTAAAGGCGGAATTCTGTGATATAAAAAATAACATTTCAGTGGGGACTCCACACTTCAAGAATTAACTTTTTGTTGATTATGGATAAAGGAATAATGTAATTTATACCTTATTCCTCACTCCGGGGCAGGCTTCTGCCATTTTCCTCTTCTCTCTGAGGCTCCAGGCTGTGGGTGGTCCCCACTGTTCTTGCAAAGCAGACCAACCTCCACTGTCATCTAGTCCCTTACACAGTGGTCAGGCAGTCAGAAACACACTCCCTTTCCCTTTGGGTGTTGCTGTTACATCATATGCAGTCTTAACAAGCTAGATATGTTGCTAGACCAGCGCTTTCCCTGCTCTCCTTTCACCAACCATTCAACCTTACCCATAAGCCTATCTGCACTTTCTTCAGGTATTCTTAGGAGCCCTGGCTACTGTCTTATGGCCGAGGGCTTTTAGGAGCTACCGTACTTTTACATGAGTTGCCTAGTTACCCTATACTTCTATTTTAATTAATTACAATCTGTATAATTTCCCAGTGCACCTTTCCCATTTAATGTGTGGGTCCAGCTATTTAAAATACGTATTTCTTGTATTTATCTAGTGCCAGCATATTGCAGCAGATTACAGGCTTCATAGAAACTACATCAAAGGAATTTACATATAAATTGCATATAACTGTACAACCCCATTTCCAAAAAAGTTGTTGCCATTCATTTCTTAATGACCTTTTTTTTTTGTTTTGTTTTTTAAATAGTACATTTTTTTCTAATTTAAACATTTGATATGCTTTCTATTTTTTTTTGTGAATAAAGGATGGGTTTTTGCGGATTGCAAATCATTGCATTCTGTTTTTATTAAGATTTTACACAGCACCCCAATTTTTTTTGGAATTGGGGTTGTATATATTTTTTTTGTTAGCCATACATTAAATAGAATCCGAAAGATCCTGGAAACTATCAGAAAAAAATGTAAAAATGGGTACACATACCATCTCCTGGTAGAGAATTTGCAGGTCCACATGGAGGGGTCTAAAATAAATTGGGTAAATAATGTTAAAATGGTTAATAACTTATGAGCGTTTTAAAACACAGAAACTTGCTATTAACTATATTATAAAACCCTGGCACAAGAAAAGTGGAGTTCCTCCCTATTGGTCAGCTGTGCATGTCTATATGTGGAGTAAGTACACGCAAATATTCATTTTTCTAACACTTACTGTCTCTTTCTGATCTCTACAAAGCACCCAAGCCCTGCAGGATGATGCTAAACATAATAGCTGAGGACTGAAATCAGGGATGTCAATAGAACAATTAACAAGGTAATCAGCTTCTTTTTTCTTCCTTATTTACCAAAGAAAAAAAAAAAAAAATACTTACTTCATTAGAGCCAAGGTGGGACAGCAAAATTGTTGCTGTGATTCTATCAGCGAGATTTGTAGGCTTAAAGAATATTTTTCGCTCATTAGCTGACAGAGCCATAGTTTTACATGCCTTACAGGGAAAAATAATTGCTTGCAAGAAAAGAGCATGATTACTCTGTGCTGTCATCACTGCAGCCAGCTTTGCTAATGGGGAAAAACTATCAGCTAGGACATTAAAGTAGAGTAAAAAAAAAAATAAGGTAGGAGTCATTCAGAAGGCACTTACATCTTATTGTATCTAGTTGAAAAAAACAACTGATTTCATAATCCTTTTATACAATTTGTGTGGACAGAAAAAGATGGATGTTTAGGCCCCTTTCACACTAGTGCGACTTGTCCTGCGATTTTGGAACGCAAAATCACATTACAAGTCGTTTTCCATTATCTTCAATGAGCCCCATTCATATCAGTGCGTTTTGAAGTCGCACCGACTTCAAAGTAGTTCCTGCACTACTTTGGCAGGATTTTAATGCGTTTTGAGGTATATAGTCCTGAGCCATTGCTCAAAATCACGGTAAAATCGCGTCGCATAAGTGTGAAAGGGGCCTTATTCACAGTTTTGAAAAAATAAAAATGTAGACTCCACTAAAACAGCCCAGGTGACAGGAGATTGGACAGTTCTATACAGATATATACTGTTTTGTCATACTATCTACTAGTTTTCAGCAATAACCTTTTACAGAGATGGAAATCTGCTTTTATGCATGGTCTTTTCCATCACCAAGATTGTGCTCTATAATTTACGACATAAGAATTAGAATTAAATCAGCATGCTATTGTAATGCAGTCTCTGGATACGGACACGCATGTCATATTAAACAGGGCAGCAAGCATACTTTTCTATACAGTTTTACCATTTTTTTTTTTTGCTTCAACAGAACATTGCAGTAGTGCTTAGTCTTCTTTAAAGTGACCCTACTACTACTACTACTACATTAAAGGATAAGTTCATCTTTTTGACAAAAAATATTAAATGCACATTTTTTGGCAGGTAAAAAAAAAAAAAAAAGGGGGGGAATTATTTTTTGGTTGCAGGAGCCTTTAAAGCATTGCACCAATGATCAGCAGATCACTGATAACATGCAGGACTCCTGCAGACCTCTCAACCGATACTGACAGGAAGAATCAATAAACTTCCACAGTACTCACAGAGTCATGATAGTTACAAGCCGACAGCTGCTAAGGCTGTCGGGATTGGTAGTTTTCCATTCACAGAACACTGCAAATAAGTGAGGCGGCCGGGTAACTTTTTTTTTTTTTTTTATTTTGGACAGCTATTGGGGAGAGAATATCCCCCGCTAGCTGTCAAAGAGGGAGATCACACCCTAAATAAGGGTGTAACATGTAACATTAAAAAACAGAATGCGAGGCTCATTATAAAGGAATATATACGCTCAGTTCATTAGCCTAAGAGGAGTATCCCCAAGACACAATAAAAAGTTCAAAAAGTGGATGAATACCTCAGCTAAAGTCCTACAGCTTTAGAGGAGATGGTAGCTAGATAGGAAACCTACATCAAGACTGGAGACTGCCACCTTTAACACCACCATACACAGCCTCCTACCGAGAAAAGTTGACCCCTTATTACAGGGGGGTCAAACGTGCATGTAGTAGACCTCCAGAAGGATTACCCTTGTCTGCTGTCTCCTGAACAATGTTTCCAAACCCTAGTTTCACGATCTCTCATAAGCATAAACAGGTCCACAGCATGTGTCATCTACTAGCAAGATCCTGAGTAGAATACTGCGGTGCCGTGTGAATGAGCCCTCCCAACTGATCTCACATATAGAGGCACTGACATTCTCTTGGAACCAAATTCCTCTATTTCTCAGTTGTCCCTCTTTTTTGCCTTGATGTAAGGTTCTCCACTACTGTGCCACGACCCTCGGGAGCAATCACTCTAAATGTGGGACAGTTGGGAGGGCTCATTTACAGGGCACCGCAGTATTCTGCGCAGATGACACATGCTGTGGAGGACCTGTTTATACTTATTGGAGATCATGACACTATGATTTAGAAACGTTGTTCAGTAGATAGCAGACAAGGGGAATCCTCCTGGAGTTTGCCTAGGATCTACTACATGCGTGTTTGGCTCCCTGTAATAAGGGGTCAACGTTTCTCGGTTAGAGGCTGTGTGTGTGTGGTGGTGGTAAAGGTGGCAGTCTCTAGTCTGGATTTAGGGTTCCTATCTAGTTACCATCTCCTATAAAGCTGAACAACTTAAACTGAGTTATTAAACCACTTTTTGAACTTTTTATTGTGTCTTGGGGATACTCCTCTTAGGCGAATGAACTGAACGTATATATATTCCTTTATAACTGCTGCATCCTATGTTTTTTATTGTTTATCCACTTGCCGACCGCCGCAAGTACATATACTGCGGCGGTCAGCCCCTCACAGGCAAAGTGACGTACCGGTACGTCACTAGCCTGTGAGGCTCTGGAGAGCTGGCGCGGTCACGGGCCCCCCCCCGCGCGTGTGACCGGTGGACCTGATGTCCGCCGATCACTCGGCGATCGTCGGTGGAGAGGGAGAAAGGCAGGCGGCTAGTGTAAACAAGCCGCCTGTCATTCTCCCCTGTGTAGAAACAGTAATCATACGGTTCTACTATGTAGGACCGTTGATCACTGTTCCTACAGCCCAAGCCACAGCCAATCACAGTTAGAATCACGCCCCTAGGGACACCCATAACCCCTCCCTCTCAAAAAAAAAGTTAACCCCTTCACTGCCAGTGTATTTTTACAGTAACAGTGCATATGTATAGCACTGATTACTGTAGAAATGTCACTGGTAACCCCAAAAGTGTCAAAAATGTCAGTCAAGGGTCCGATCTGTCCGCCCCAATGTCGCAGTCCCGCAAAAAAAAAAAAAAAAAAAAAAAAAAAAAAAAAAAATCGCAGATCGCCGCCATTACGCGTTAAAAAAACAAAACAACAAAAATGACAAAAATCTTTCCCTTTGTTAGTAAACGCGATAACTTTTGCGCAAACCAATCAAAATACGCTTTTTGCTATTTTTTTTTTTTTTTTACCAAACATATGTAGCATAAAACAAATTGGCCGAAAATGTTAAAAAATTTAGATTTTTACATTTTTTTGGGGGGAATTTCATATAAAAATTGTGAAAAATATTATTTTTGCAAAATTGTCGCTCTTTTTTTGTTTATAGCGCATGATAAAAAAAAGAAAAAAAAAAAAAGAAAAAAAAAAAAAAAAAAAAAAAAAAAAAAAAAAAAATCGCACAGGTGATCAAATACCACCAAAAGAAAGCTCTGTTTGTGGGAAAAAAAGGACGTCAAATTAGTTTAGGTATAGCGTTGCACGACCGCGCAATTGTCCGTTAAAGTCACAAAGTGCCGAATCGCAAAATACCCCCTGGTCAGGAAGGGGGTAAAATCTTCCGGGGCTTAAGTGGTTATGTGAACAACAAATGTGCTAGCAGCTTATGTATTATTTGTCAGTTGTTCAACGCAAACTTTTTTAGTATTTTTTGTAACATGTTCTGAAAAATGAACTTATCCTTTAAACCAGGCATGTCCAACCTGCGGCCCGAGGGCCGCATGCGGCCCAGAACCGCAGGCAATGCGGCCCACTGCCCCCTGACAATTTATTTTTTGCTGGGGAGCAAGGAAGTCGGGTTGGGGGCACGGCCACAGCAGCTTCCAACTATTGGTAGACAAAGGCTGCCTTGGAGGGAGGGGGGGGGGGGGGAGGCGAGCATGTGCAATGTTTCTGACTCCTACCACCATGACAACTTCAAATCACTGAAGTGGTCATGGTGGTTAGAGTGTTCCTTTAATATCTCCCAGAAGAAGTCAATCTCTGTATACTGATTCCATTTAATTTGATCATCCTCTAGTTGTGTTAAATTAGTGCAGGGGGCGCAGCGGTGCAGGAAGGGCGCGGCGGCATTTTATTACTTCTATACCTTAACTGTAGTATATATTTTATATGCGGCCCGAGAAAATTTCTCTACACTCAATGTGGCCCAGAGAAGCCAAAAGGTTGGACACCTATGCTTTAAACACACCAAAGCAAAGCAAAAAAAGTATAGTTTTCCCCCCTTTTGCCCACATCAAAGAAAGCTGCTCCATTCCTGAGAAATGGTTCCACAAATTTTGCTTGTAAACAGACACTCCTGGAGTGTTGGAGTCCTGGGAGCTCCCCTCCCCAAAGCCAGTAATGTCCTCCTTTATCTATGCAGTTCCATCTATGTGGAGTTCATAGAATTTAAGTTTGAGATTCAAAGATAGAACATATCAACAAACCAAATGCACATGTTTATGGGACTGGTTTTAAAAGGAATTGCATAATTTTCATTAAAGGACCTGTCAGCAGACTGATCCCATTCCTCAAAAGACTTACCATTTATAAGCAAAGATGTTAGAAACATATACATATCATGGACACAGGTAAAGGGAGTGGAAGGTCTCCCAGGCAGAATGCAGGAACTAGGATTCTTCATGGCCTTTTGGTTTCAGCTATGCTGGCTGAAGAGCCCAGAGGTCATGGGTTGTCCACACCTCCCTCTAAATATCTCAGTAAGTGCCTAAGTTTGCAGGACAGAGACCATTACTGCACAGCACAGTGTGACTTATCCCAAGCCTTCCTTGTGTACTCCCTTTATTTTTGGTTTCTGTCAAAGAATAAAATAAAAAAAAAAAAAAAAAAAAATGTCCTACAGAGAAATTCCTGTAAAAAAAAAAATACTATAGTTCTGCTTTAAAAGGTAAAAAGGATAAAGATGATTTCTACATTACCAAATTTATGGGACTACTTCGGTCTAATCTCTAATGCCACGATCACCAATTATAAAATCTATATAATGCATATCATGCCTCCAGGTTAGGGTTTTATTATGGCTTGCTTTTGGTATAAAACTTCACCTAGTGGCCAAACTGCACTACCCTATATTACCCCTGCAAGGCTTCCATTCTTCTAGGATCCCCCATTTTAAAGGAGGAAAGAGGTGCACCCTGAGAAGCCCAGACACTATTTTATAGGACTACATGTGGAGATGAATATACATCCATTTCACCTTTGTGGCAGCATCAATGGGGAGCACATTAAAGTATAACTAAAGGCAAAACTTTTTTTTTTGTTTTGGATAGAGTACGTGTCGGTGTTTATTGCAGTCTTTTCTCCCGTTTAGAAGATTTAGCTTTCTCAGAAAAATAATAGAGAGGAAACCTTCCAATGGTGACACTTATTCTGGTGACCTTGGGGTCCCCAAGGAATCCCCTTAATTTGCAGGGATTTCCTCTCACTTCATGTTTGGCTATGGGACAGGAAGTGAATTGAAATCTCTGGGATAGGACACAAATGGCGACACCGATAGGAGTTATAACCCTCCATTGCTCTATCCAAAAAAAAAAAAAAAGTTTTGCCTCTATTTCTACTTTATCTCATACATATAAATGGCGTCTGCCAAAGAGCTGATCAGTACAATATTTACCTGTTACATCTAATTTTTATTGAAATGTATATTTTCTACCTTTATTCCCAGTTTCACTCACTCTGTTCTTTTTAATAAAGGTTTTGGACTGGCAGTCTGGATTAATGAAGAATAGAAGGGTTTAGCTGCACGTCAAGCTGCACACAAGCCACATGGTAATGTATGGCAAGGACAGAAAAAGCAAACTGAAAATGCACATCAAATACTGGCACAAAGAGGTGGGAGGTATTTATTATGCATACATGTGTCTCCTAATACTTCCTGCACTTAAAATGCTTGGGTAGAATTCCATTTTGTTTACACTTTACAGAAAAAAAGTAATTCTGGAGCCTATCCATTGATGAGCTTTTTCCAAAGCCAAAAGTTTATCAAGTTTTCAAATTTGGTCTGATTTTGCTAAACACTTACAGAGTTCACAATGGCTTCAGCTTCTTTTTGTTTGCAGATAAAAGGACTTTCTTCTACAGTGGTATTGGTGCTAAAGAATTGGAAAAAACAAAACAGAATTTTTTTAGTTTTTTAAACTGACACAGATGCATGACAGATTACATCCTAGTAGTAAGTATTGCTTTATGTAGCCACCAATACTGCCTTACAATAAGCATTAAAATGGACCCGGCATTAGATAGGTTTTGTTCAGGTTAAGTGCATATACATTGAGTAATTCCAACACTTACAATTATTTAGAAGCTCTCAGAGATCACAGTACCGCTGCTGAAAATGTCATTATCTGCTTTTCTGATCAGATATTTTGAAAGATTACACTGTTGTTGTATATTGTGATGTGTCACGAATGTATTCATGCAGGCTTGTAAAGGTGAGAAGGTTCACATTCACTTCGCTGTTACAGTTGGAAACGCATTGGAATAGCTGTAGGCACTTAACTGAGAAGCCTCACTGCTTTAAAGTGGAAGTTACAGAAAAAAATGAGAAAAAACAGCCACCATTCTTTGCTCAAATTGGTGTTCTTTACTGTACTGATTCTATATTCATTCATCCAGGATACTACACTCTTCAGGAGCTGCCACTGAGAGTTCCAACTCTCATACAGTCTGGAGATTGTGTCCTGTAGACACCCCTTCCTCCCCCCTATCCATTCACAAAAAGCTCACACCCCTTCCTCCCCCCTATCCATTCACAAAAAGCTAATAAGAAAATTATTTGGAGGGGACGTAACGCGTATGGGAGGGCGGAGCAGTGACATCATCCTACGGCTAATTTGTGTGAGGGAGAGTGGAGTGGTGAGATCGGAGTGGTACTAGAAGATGGTTTTATGTGATTTTCATAGCACTCGGGGTGCTAGAATTTGTGAGTGTTTTTAATCCTCTTATATTCATAAATTCTAAGCTCTATTGGTCGTTTTCTTTGTTTTCACATGTCCTATACACTCACCGGCCACTTTATAAGGTGCACCTTGCTAGTACTGGGTTGGACCCCCTTTTGCCTTCATAAATGCCTTAACTCTTCGTGACATAGATTAAACAAGGTGTTGGAAACATTCCATAGAGATTTTGGTCCATGTTGACACAATAATAGATTAAACAAGGTGTTGGAAACATTCCATAGAGATTTTGGTCCATATTGACACAATAGCGTCATGCAGTTGCTGCAGATTTGTCAAGTGCATATCCGTGATGCGAATCTCCTGTTTCACCACATCCCAAAAGGTGCCCTAATAGATTGAGATCTGGTGACGGTGGAGGCCATTGGAGTACAGTGAACTCATTCTCATGTTGATCAAACCAGTGGTGAGATGATTGGAGCTTTTGTTACATGGTGCATTATCCTGCTGGAAGGAGCCATCAGAAGATGGGTACATTGTGGCCAT
The DNA here is from genome assembly GCF_965119305.1 of Pelophylax lessonae. Classification (NCBI taxonomy): domain Eukaryota; kingdom Metazoa; phylum Chordata; class Amphibia; order Anura; family Ranidae; genus Pelophylax; species Pelophylax lessonae. Next base: position 144,469,154 of record NC_138776.1, read on the forward strand.
ACAGTGATGGACATGGCCAGCAACAATAAACGATGCTCAATTGGTACTAAGGGGCCCAAAGTGTCAAGAAAAAATCCCCCACACCATTATACCACCACTGCCACCAACCTGAACCGTTAATACAAGGCAGTTGTTTCCACCATCTGAATGTCGCAGCTGAAATAGAGACTCATTAGACTAGGCATTGTTTTTCCAATCTTCTATTGTCCAATTTTGGTGAACCTGTGTCATTTTTAGCCTCTGTTTCCTGTTCTTAGCTGACAGGAGTGGCACCTGCTAAGATCTTCTGCTGCTGTAGCCCATCTGCTTCAAGGTTCGATGTGTTGTGCATTCAGAGATGGTATTTTGCATAGCTTGGTTGTAACAAGTAGTTATTTGAGCAACTGTTGCCTTTTTGGTCATCTAAAAAACAGTCTGCTCATTCTCCTCTGACATCAACAAGGCATTGTCGTCCATACAACTGCCGCTCACTGGATATTTTCTCGGTCTTGGACCACTCTATGTAAACCCTAGAGATGGTTGTGCATTTAAATCCCAGTAGACCAGCAGTATTTGAAATACTCAGACCAGCCCATCTGGCACCAACAACCATTCAGCCACTTAGATCCCCTTTCTTCCCCATTCTGATGCTTGGTTTGAACTTTAGCAAGTTGTCTTCACCACGTCTAGATGCCTAAATGCACTGAGCTGCTGCCATGTGATTGGCTGATTAGCAATTTGTTTACCAAGCAATTGAACAGGTGTAATAAATAATAAAAACGATTAAAGTGGCTGGTGAGTGTATATTCCTGAATGGTGTTTGCGGTGACGAGAACAAGTACATTTAACATCTGGCTTCAAATATTGCCAGAAGGGTGGCAGAAAGCCCATTTTGACCTCATTTTACTCCTAGAGGTCAAAAATGGAGGCAAGCATTTAATTTACAGCACAAGGTGGATCCACGCACGGCACAATAAATGCATGAATTTTGGAAGGCATTTTGCACTATTTTCACGTTGGTGGTTGGAAATATATAATCTTCATGGGCTCTACATTTGGTGTCTTAATACAGGCGGTCCCCGGGTTATAAACAAGATAGGGTCTGTAGGTTTGTTCTTAAGTTGAATTTGTTTGTAAGCCGGAACAGGTACATTTTCGAAGTTTAGCCCCAGCCAAAATAATATTTTTTTACGTTTTTTGGATAGCATAGGAAGGGTTAACACCCCTGTATGGTTTGTTTTGCTGTCTGTACCCCTGTTCAGAAGATTTCACCTCACTTTCTGTCCCTATGACAACTGGATTTTGAAAAAATTTGGGGTTGTTGTGGAAACAAGAATTGGTAATAAAGCTTCAGCGGAAACACCTTTTTCCCATGACAACTCTTCCAAGAGTGAATTCCCCAAGGAGAAGCCAGTGCGGAGGTGAGCAGGAAGCTTTGCTGTCCACCCCCAGAGATGGCTCTTTAATTAGCAACTGCCTATTTAAAGAGCCGTCTCTGCCGCCCCTCTCGGCCTCCACCGTTCCACGAACTTGTAAAATGTTTCCCACGGCACACCAGGCAATATCTCACGGCACACTAGTGTGCCGCGGCACAGTGGATGAAAAACACTGGTGTAAACAACTGCCTTGTATCAACGGTTCAGGTTGGTGGCAGTGGTGGTATAATGGTGTGAGGGATATTTTCTTGACACACTTTGGGCCCCTTAGTACCAATTGAGCATCGTTTATTGTTGCTGACCATGTCCATCACTGTATGATCACAATGTACCCATCTTCTGATGGCTCCTTCCAGCAGGATAATGCACCATGTAACAAAAGCTCAAATCCTCTCACCACTGGTTTGATCAACATGAGAATGAGTTCACTTGCCTTTTTTTATTCTCAATAAACCTTATGGAATAAAAAAAAAAAAAAAAAAAAAGTTTTGGCTTGCAACTCATCATTCACAATTTATTTATGTTTTTTATGATTTCTGGCTGCATGGATTGCTTTATTTTAGTATTTGCCATGTGTTCTGTTCACAGAATACAAGAGATTCTGTGAATGGATGGGGAAAGACCCCTGTCATTTTCCCACATAAAGTCTGGTATCCATATATAAAGAAGCACAATAGTTATCGATCTTCGTTCTGCTTTATTCCAGTCCATAAATTCAAGTGAAAATGGCTATGGTGAAGAAAAATGTGATGCAATATAATTTGCTCAAAGTTCGATATTAGCTCAAAGGAAATTATGGCTCTAAATAAAGTGACATTCCTAAGTACCAACTCAGATATAATGACACATTATCCTCCTAATATGAGAGTTGATGATTCTCCCTAGTAGCTCTATGACATTTTAGTAAAGTTTCTCATTGCCTCCTAGATAATGGAACTAATCCATTACAGCTTCAGAATATTAAGATGGTACTGTGCTTATGTAATGTTAGAAAAGTTTCCTTATCCTAAAATCTTGGAGAAATTATATTATGATGTTCAGGAGTGACTGTACAAATTGTAAGAGCTTTTACCAGAAGGAAAAAAAACATATTGCAAAGTTTTACTGGAAACCGAGGAGAATATTTTTTTCTTTAATAACTACAAATCCTGATTTCAGATGGCAGAACAGATTTTTATAGCATTCTTTCTGTTCATTTTTTGAATAACTTTACATTTTTGCTCATGCATAACTTCAAGGCAGACAGCTTATTGTGCAAGGCTCTGACGCATGCAATATTACTGATCGGATATGAGAAAAATCCAATCTGCCTGATAGTGCTTCATATGATGACAGTGCAAACACCCACCAACCCACATAACTTATCTTTATTTCAGCCAATCTCTGTAGGAGTTCTAAATTAAAGAATGTCTAAAGTCTAAACTTTTTTTCCCATTTTGGGTAGAGTAGAGGTAGGTTAAAACCACTGTCAGTTTTTTTTTCTCTCTGCCATCTGTCTCCTTAGGAAGATTTCTCTTCGCTTCCTGACTTGTAGACTAAACAGGAAGTAAGAGGATATCTTTCCAATGTGGGGGAAATCCCATCTTAGACAACAAGTGTCCCCATTGGAGGATTTACCCTTTTTTCCTGTTTGGGTGGCAAATCAGAATCTTGGATTTCTCCTTTCATTAACAGGGTCATTTGTTAACAGAACAATACTATTCACAGAAAAAGCGAATCTTCCCAACAGGGAAAACCCTGACAGTGGTTCTAACCACTCTTCCGAAATTTTGCCTTTGAGTATATTTTTACAAACAAATTTTTAAACCAGTTGCTGACAGCCCCACGTACACATTTACAGGGGGGCAGCGGTACAACCTATACGTGATTATGCACTTCTGGGTCTGGGGCGCGCAAGCGGCAGAATCACAGCGGGAGCCAATCAGCGGGTCCGGCAAACTCGATGTCCACCGCCACCAAGGCGATGAGTCGGGAGATAAGCAAAACAACTGGACTGCCTATGTAAACAAGGCAGATCGCCATTCTGTGAGAAGGAAAGGTAGTGATCTACACGGATCTCTGTCTTCCCACAATACAAGCACCCCCCCCCCCCCACACACACACAGTTTGTAAGCACTCTCTAGGAACACATTTAACCCTTTGATCCCCCTCATGTTAGCCCATTCCCTGCCAGTGTCATTAGTACAGTGGCCATGCATATTTTTTAGCACTGATCTCTGTATTAGTGTCACTGGTCCCCCAAAAAAGTGTCACTTGGTGTCCAATTTGTCCGCCACAATATCGCAGTCCCGCTATAAGTCGCTGATCGCCGTCATTACTAGTAAAAAAAATAAAAATAAAAGTTCCATAAATATATCCTATTGTTTGTAGACGCTATAACTTTTGCGCAAACCAATCAATATACGCTTATTGTGGTTTTTTTTTTTGCAGAACACATTCTGGCCTAAGTTGATGAAGAAATTTAATTTTTTACTTTTTTTTTTTTTTTTATATGTTTTATAGCAGAAATTAAAAAAAACAGAATTTTTGTAAGAACTTACCGTAAAATTATTTTCTCTGAGTCCTCTGACAGACGCAGCCTCTTCCAAGTTTCATCACTATTGGGTAATGGCGCCATCTGCAGGAGCAGGCTAGGTAGTAAAACTTCCATAAAAAGCTTCAACTAGACACACCTTTAGGGGCTGTCCCTTTATACATTACCCTCAGACACAGAGCTTACTAATCAGTTTCGTAGCAAGCAGTACAGAAAAGACAAACAACCCCAAAATAGAGGGGCGGAGAAAATAATTTTACGGTAAGTTCTTACAAAAATTTGATTTTCTCTTAAGTCCTCTGACAGACGCAGCCTCTTCCAAGTTGCATCACTATTGGGATGTCCCAAAGCAGTGCAGGTGTGAGGGGTGGGTCTTAGGTCCTACTCCTGAGCTAGGCAGCAAGAAACTGATTAGTGTCTGAGGGTAATGTATAGAGGGACAGCCCCTAAAGGTGTGTCTATTTAAAGCTTTTTATTTAAGTTTCACTACCTAGCCTGCTCCTGCAGATGGCGCCATTACCCAATAGTGATGAGACTTGGAAGTGGCTGCGTCTGTCAGAGGACGTAAGAGAAATATTGTTTTTTTATTTATTTAATTTCAAAAGCGCAAAAAAAAACTAAAAAAAAAAAAAAAACTCAGAGGTGATCAAAAACCCCCAAAAGAAAGCTCTGTTTGTGGGGGAAAAAAAAACAAAAAACCATACATTTTATTTGGGTACAGTGTCGTGACGTATCGCAGAAATGGCCTGGTTGCAGAGGTGAAGTGGTTAACAGAGACACAGATGGCAACAGTAAAGTTCTGACAGTAGTTCAAACCACTCTTCCCAAATCTAAAAAAAAGGATTGCTTCTGGGTATATTTTTTACAAGCAAGTTTTTAAAAGATATATAATTTAATCCCCAATCAACCTGTGACCTTCATTGTAATTCCTTCTATGAAAAATTCACGCAGAACAGAAAGTTGTTCTTTAAAGCGGAAAGCCATGGAACATAAATCTCTGATTTCCAGTTGCGACAGTAGGTGGGGACCCCTGCTTTAAATTATAGCACTGCATTCTATTATGAACCTTTTCAGTCCCATTCATAAAAATGTTTTTGGAGGCAGAAAAATAAATGAATGTGACTTGCTGCAGCAGTTTCTGTGAGGAATGAGTAACAAACCAGGTTGCCATGTGGCCACTGAGAGATATTGGGAAAAGCAAACTTTCATATAAACTAAATTTAGCTTGCAATTAAAAAAAATTCTGCCAGGATAGGAATACGGGGCTGCTATTGCCCACTACTTGCTCTTGAATGTGATTGTGCTAAATCAGTCATGCTCATCCTGAACCAGGACAGGAAAGGGGGTGGGCAGGAGGGGAAACTGCCCCAGGTGGGGAGGGCATGCATTTTGGTATTTTTTACTTTGGGCACTGGATGCCCTTGTCCTGGCACTGTGCTCACCCTTCCTTCAGCAGTTGGAAAATCATTGAGTGAAGATAGGATAAAGTTGACAGCAATGGAACATGCAGCTTTTTAAACGATAACGTAGCACTAGTGGTCACATGTTACTATGGTATACAGAAGTAAAATTACAAGCATTTCATAAGTGTCAGAGGCTTTAAATTGACAATGACATGAAGTTAATGCAAAGAGTGAATATTTGCAATGTTGACTCTTTTTCAAGATCTCTGCAATTTACCCTGGCATGCTGTCAATTACTTCGAGGCCACAGCCTGACTAATAGAAGCCCATTCTTGCATAATCGATGCTTGGAGTTTGTCAGAATTTGTGGGGTTTTTTTGTTCACCCATCTCTTGAGGATTGACCACAATGTCTCAATGGGATTAAGGTCTGGGGAGTTTCCTGGCCATGGACCCAAAATTTTGAGGTTTTGTTTCCCAAGCCACTTAGTTATCACTTTTGCCTGATGGCAAGGTGCTCCATCATGCTGGAAAAGGCATTGTTTGTCACCAAACTGTTCTTGGATGGTTGGGAGAAGTTTCTCTTGGAGGATGTTTTGTACCATTCTTTATTCATGGCTGTTCTTAGGCAAAATTATGAGTGAGCCCACTCCCTTGGCTTCCTGGCTGAAAAGCAACCCCACACATGAATGGTCTCTGGATGCTTTACTGTTGGTATGACACAGGACTGATGGTAGCACTCACCTTTTCTTCTCTGGACAAGATTTTTCCAGATGCCCAAAACAACCGGAAAGGGGATTCATCAGAGAAAATGACTTTACCCAAGTCCTCAGCAGTCCAATCCCTGCATCTTATGCAGATTATCAGTCTGTTCCTGATGTTTTTCCTGGAGAAAAGTGGCTTCTTTGCTGACCTACTTGACACCAGGCCATCCTCTAAAAGTCTTCTCCTCGCTGTGCGTGCAGACACAACTCACACCTGCCTTCTCCCATTCCTGAGCAAGCTCTGCACTGGTGGTGCCAAGATCCCTCAGCTGAATCAACTGAAGGAGATGGTCCTGGCACTGGCTGGACTTTCTTGGGCGCCCTGAAGCCTTCACAAATGCGGTGGAAATGTTTTTTTATGGGATGAAGTTAATTTTCATGGCAAAGAGGGACTTTGCAATTATTGAAATTCATCTGATCACTATTCATAACATTCCGAAGTATATGCAAATTGCCAGCATAAAAACCGAGGCAGCAGAATTTGTGAAAATTAATATTTGTGTAATTCTCACAACTTTTGGCCACGGCTGTATAGATATAAGCCACCCAATACAGACAGGCTTCCTCTACCTCTGTACATAGTAGAATCACCGGAAACAGCCATCAGTAAGATTGACAGTAAAACGGTCCAGATTTTGTATATTGGTAAATCAGTGAGAAGCCATGTCTGTGCACCGCGACTTCACAGGTCGCCCCACCAAGTCGTGTCGCCCCTGTCTGAACGGGGTCTTAAGGGGAAGGGATTTTCTTTTCATTGGTGGCTGCCTGTTAAAATATTTGTGCCCTAATGTAATTATCACATATGCCTGATGAAAGTGTCCTGCAGGGTACCAACATGTTAGGCTATATTGTAGTCTTAAGGTGAAAAACTTTCCCAAAGGTCCAATAGTGCACTGGACAACCTATTTTGTTTATGTTCTATACAATCTCAGTCACTAGTCTTTGCAGAACTGTAAATAACAATTCCGCTATGGTCTGTGATCAGAATATGTTAACCAGTTTGACAGTCAGGTCCTATTCTGTGTCTCAGGAGCACCAGACTCTGCTTGTGCAGACACAAAGCATGCAAACAGAATTTTAAGGGAATTTTTACTTGAATATTTAACAACTCTAAAGATAAAAAGGTAAGTTGCACTATACTTGAAGATAAAACACAGCCACACACCGATGGCATCACCAACAGCTTGGTTTATCGCATGGGTGTCCAACCTGTGGCCCTCCAGCTGTTGCGGAACTACAATTTCATGAGGCCTTGTAAGGCTGACAGTCACAAGCATGACTCCCAAAAGGCAGAGGCATGATGGGACTTGTAGCTCCCCAACAGCTGCAGGGCCACAGGTTGAGCAACCATGGTTTATTACAAGGGTCATCAAACTATGGCCCTCCAGTTGTTCAGGAACTACAATTCCCATCATGCCTAGTCCTGTCTGTGAATGTCAGAGTTTTACAATGCCTCAGGGGATGTGTAGTTCCACTACAGCTGGAGGGCCATAGTTTGAGGATCCCTGTTTTTTTACATAAAAGCTGCTACACCAAATCTTTTCCTCAAGACTGCCCCCTGCATTTCACACATTAATCTATGTGTTACCTAGAAATGTATTAGTGTTGGAAGTCTTTAGGGGTAGATTTGCTGCATCGGCTTAATGAAATAAACCAAGTTATTGGTGACACCATCAGTGTGTGGTCGTTTGCTTTTTTTTCTGTGCTATGCTTGGAGCAATGGAAAGGCTAGAAATCCCTCTAAAAATGGGACTCTGAGGGGCACTACACTAAGAACAAAAATAGTGATAGTAAAAAATTTATTGAGACATAAAAAATATAAAAAGTTACACAATAAAAATCATTGCGGCTATTACACAAATTGGACCATGATTGAACATTTCTTTGTGGGTACACACTAGGTTTCTCCTGCCTCTGACCTAACTATTTCAATCCTTTGCTTGGACCATGAACAGCTCCATCTTGACCAATCACCCCACTCTCGGGACTTAACGGAATGTTCGATTGGGAGTGGACAATCTTTACATATTACGGACTTCTACTGGCTCTGTTTTACTAGCCCTTTAACCACTTCCTCCAAATGGACGAACCTGTACGTCCTTGGGGTTCAGTGGTAATACCGGGATGATTCCTGCACCTACGGGCATCCTCCCAGTATAATTTTTTGCAACCAGTGATTCTCTACAATGTAGAAGTGAATCAAGTGGCAAATTAGCCACTATCACTTCTGCGGGTGGCGGAAGAGGGTCTCACCCCCTCCTGCTGCCGCCTCCTCTCTGGTCCCATCGCAGGGACCCCAAATCTATCCATAAAGAGGACCTTTCACAGCCCTTGCTGTCACAAGGGATGTTGTTCATCCCTTGTGATGGCAATAAAGTTATTACAAAAAAAAGAAAAAAATGTAAATAAAACTAATTTTTAAAAGCGACCCCGTCCCACCGTGCTTACGCGCAAATGAGAACGCATACATTACTCCCGCACGCATATGTACATGCTGATTGCACCACACGTGAGGTATTGTCGCGAACGTAAGAGCGAGAGCAATATTTCTAGCTCCAGACTTCCTGTGCAACTGTAAACACGCAACCTGTAAAGGCGTTTAAAGCGTCGCCTATAGAGAATTTTAAGCACTGCAGTTTGCCGCCATTCCACAGGCATTTTAAAGTGTAACATGTTAGGTATCTATTTACTTGGTGTAACATCATGTTTAACATTATACAAAAAAATTGGGCTAACTAAGCTTTTGTTTTTTTTTTAATTCATGAATGTTTTTTTCCCCCCAAAAACCACTGCGCAAATAGCGTGTAACATAAAAAATTGCAACACACCATTTTATTCTATAGGGTCTCAGCTAAAGAAAAAAAAAAAACATTATATATATATATATATATATATATATATATATATATATTTTTTTTTTGGGGGGGGGGGGGGGGTTTAAGTAATTTTCTAGCTAAAAACAAGTATTTTTACATGTAGGAGCGAAGTGTTAGAATAGGCTTGGGAAGGAGGTGGTTCAAAGAAAGTAAAGTGATTCTTGTACTGTACAGCAAGTTATTCAGAAAAGTAATAAGATGAATACTGAAGCATATGCGACACACATCACAATCCTTTTCTATGCAGCAGGATATTACATTACACCAAAGTTCACTTATTCTATTAGTTTAAAATAAAGGCTAGAAAATAAAATCTCTTATTCGATTTTTTTCTGCTGCTTCAAAGACAGACAGAGGAGCCTCATATTTTAATATTCATGCTTTAAAAGCCTAAAAGGCCAGATGTTTGATTTTGAACGTAATGCAAAAGGAGATTTAAAATAATGCATGCCTGGGGAACAAATATTTTCAAACTGATCCTAATGGCAGTCACTCTGTTCTAGGAATTCTTTGATTATGACAAGTACATGCGCCACGATTGTATTATCAGTACTCACCAGACGATTTCCCCTCCATCTGACTTTTTGGTTACCAGTGCCTTCCAGTGAGCATGGGTACATTTTATCACATCTATTGCAAAATCCTGCATGAAAAAGGCATTCATCATAAGGTGCCATTGAAGGCATTTAAACAGCCAAGTGCATCACTTTACTCCTATCTTTAAGCTATAATTACTTTCCAGAGAATGGAAAGAAGCCATCATTAGATTACAATTATGTTCAATATATACTCTTACAGCACTGACTATTCACTAAGGCTATTATAAATCAAACACTACTTAAACAGAGGACACTGGTTTCATCATTGGCTTGGCAGCCATTTCAGAATGTTATTTCAAGGAATTGCTCACAAATTCCAACAAACGCTTTCATCTGTTCACTGATGTGGCAGGCACACGACTTACCTTATTTTTAAATTCTGCATCAAAAGCAAACTGGTTCTCTGGTTTTCCATCAGGGACTTTGTACCGTCTAAACCAGTCGACTGTGGATTCCAGATAATTGGGTTTCAGTCTTCTGACATCTTCAATATCTACAGGAACACAACAAAGCCTAGTTATTATAGTAACATAATTCTAATAGGTACAGCCATTACATTTGATTCATGCGAATGTATTGATGTTACAGGCTATTATTTAGGGACTCCGGGGGTAGAAATCTAACAGGAAGCGTCTTCCATTCTGTAAAACAGATTTAAAGTGATTCTAATGTAATTGAAGATTCGAATGGTTCGTTTTAAAAAAAATAAATAAATAAACAGGTCATACTTACTTGCTTTGTGCAATGGCTTTGCACACAGCAGCCCCAAACCTCCTCTTTTGGGGTTCACCACCAGCACTCCTGGTTCCTCTTCCCCTCTATGTACCCCCAAAGCAAGAAACTTGCTATGGAGGCACTCCTTCAGGCTCACTCCTGAGCCAGGCTATGCGTGTGTCCATTGACACACAGAGCACGGCTCGCAACACCCTTAGCTCCCTCTTCACAGGATTTCATTGACAGTGACTCCTGCTGCTGTCTCTATGTCCAGTGAGGAGAGAGAGAGAGCAGTGCTGCTGCTCTCGGGCACAGCACTGAATTAAGATCAGAGTCAGGTAAGTATTAAGGGGGGGGTCTGATCGCCAAACATTTTTTACCTTAATGCAGAGAATGTATTAGGGTGAATAACCTTCATCATTTAAATCCTCTTTAATGTTCTTGTTGTCTTAAGAAAAATATTATTTGGAAAGTTTTTTTCTCGAAGCTGAATTAACGCGGTATAATTAACCTCTTGGCGCAGAGAGCGCGCATATATGTGTGTGTAAACCACTTACCATGTTGAGAGCGCGCCCGCTGCATGGTAAATGGCAGGGTTTGGAAGCTTTCTGATCATGTGACTGCTGTAACAGCCAATCACAGCGGTCACATGACTCAAATTCCCATCTCTGCCTCCCAGCTTTTAGAAATCTTAAAGGGCCAGAAGGCGGTCGGCACCAAGGGGTTAAAGGTGAACTCTGGGTGATTATAAAAAGGCAAGTGAATGCACATAGGTATGTATTATTAATCAAATTATTTTTTTATTGCAACCAGAGAAACTGCAAGATGTTGATAAGTCAAATTCAGGTAGTCTCCTACACAGCAACAAGTGGTTGTAAAGGTACAAGTTTTTTTATCTTCATGCATTCTGTGGGTCGCAGCGTGCTGACGTCACCCATGTTGAACCCGGACTGACGGGCGGATTCTTCTAGCCGGCGGCAGCTTTGTTTTATGCTCTTTATTGGAGTTTTTATGTAAGTGTCTCTCCTTTTTTTTAAATAAATTGTTTGACGGTATGCACTATAGAGCCCCTTATGTTTATTTTTCATAATGGCGGTCGCTAATCCGTGTACCTGAGGCGAACAGCTAGTATTGGGTAGTATAATATCTACAGAGGATATCCCGATTTCGATACTGCTGGTGGTCTCTTCAAGCCCTGCCTCTCTATTCATCTTGTTGTTTGATGAGCCTGTCATACTCTGGCTTCTGGTAAGCAGATGCACAGTTGGTGGTGGCACTGAGCACTGGCGTGGGACACCATTTAATTTATTTGGCACTGTTGTCATTTAATTTGGGACCCCTTCTTTTGGACACTATCAAGTCTATTTGGTACTGTTGTCACTTCATTTGGGACCCTTTTTCTTTTTTTGGACACTATTAAGTCCACTTGGCACTACTGTCACTTTACTTTATCTGACTATTTATTCATTTTTCTTCACATTAATAATATTTTCTTCATTGATTCATTTGATAAAATTTTTATATTTAAGTGTGTTTATTTATTTGCACTCTCATGTTAATTGTAGCGCAGCTTATTTGTTACATTCTATGTATGAAGGTAAAAAAAACATTCTGCACCCCCCCCCCCCCCCAGCTCCCCCTAATACTTATAATCCACACAGACTAATACCTTAAGTTTAGCAAAAAATACCAGACTGGCAACAAACAAGCTACACTGAACGTAGGGTGTGTTCCCTTACACACCATAAACCATAGGCATTTAAAATATAACTTTTATTTATTCCTATAGAACGTGGTCTGGACTGTATATATGTACAAAAAGGGAGGGTGGGTTTATTGGTTAGCCAATAGTGTACTGATGATTGAGTGTACACAATGATGAATAATCAAGCCAAAAGAGAAAGATAATGAGAAAAGAGAAGTGAAAACAATTACTCTCTCCTATGGAGTCTCCAGTTGTGCCGGTCTAGACAAGATGGTCTATGAGGATCTCGATAGTCGCACACCACTAATTATGCTTGATCCTCTTACTCATCAAGTCAATCTAAAATCTGTAAGGCTCTATCTCTCTGGCTCATGTCTTACCTAAATGTCTTCTCTTATAGCAAAGCTATCCACTGGAGCTAGTATCTGTATGTTCACTGCTCACAAAGCTTAGTGTCTGTCTGACATTTGAAGCAGCAAATATGACCTGCCTGGTCTGAATCTTAAGGCTAAAAAGCTGTTCAAACCCACCTCATTAGGAATCTCTCTCGTAAGCTCTCTTGTCAAGTTAGTCTCAGAGAATATAGCCTATCAGAATCTGGATAGCTACACACTATTAGATAGGCTGGCTACTCTTGATCACTGCTCAGAAAGCTTAATGACTGTCTGACATTTGAAGCAGCAAATATGACCTGCCTGGTCTGAATCTGAAGGCTAGAAAAGCTGTTCAAATCTGCCTCAAAAGGAATCTCTCTCTCATAAGCTCTATTGTCAAGTTAGTCCCAGAGAATATGGCCTGTCAGAATCTGGATAGCTACACACTATTAAATTGGCCGGGCACTCAAGCCTTCCTAATATCTACTGCTCCAAAAGTAGGATGACTGGCTCACAATTAGACTGACAAATGTTGTCCTGCCTAGTCTAATTCTTTAGGCTAGAAAAGCTGATCAAGCCTGCCACATCCAAAAACTAAATGCTATTAGCACTGGTAAAGCCTGCCAACTCTAAAGAAACACCCTCCCCACAAACCATGCTGTACCCCAATGAATAATATCCCAAACCATAATAATATAAAATATAATATATAATACCAAATCATAATATCCCAAACCATAATAATATAAAATATAATAATATAATATATAATACCAAATCATAATATCCCAAACCAAACCATAATAATCCCAAAAAACTAAAACTCGACATGTTTCGCTTAGTAAATAAGCTTCGTCAGGAGTGAAAAATAAATGCACCAAAGTAAAAGTGTCAAAAGATAAAGAAAGAAAATGAAGGGGACCAAACTATTCCCACATAGTTGGAGTAAAAAAAAAAAAAAAAAACACAACTTATTTCATTAGGGTTAGCAGGCTTTACCAGTGCAAAACAATTGCACAGAGCAGGTAAGTATAACATGTTTGTTATAAAAAACTGGACTTTCATTTAGCTTTAAGAGGGGAAGGAAGGATTTGGAGCCAATCAGGTGTGCTGCATGCAAATGTGCTTACACAAAACATGCTGATACAAGGAGAGAGCCGAGTAAGCAGAGCGATGATCTCATTCTCCTGCTGCTCTTTTACTGTCCAGGCAGCAGACAAATTGGTAAGAGGACACCACTGTATTGCTTCTAACAGAAAAAGGGGTGTCATCTGTCTTATCATGCTGTGTCATGGGACTGTGTACATTTCATAAATTAATGGATGGAAATATAAATTCTATCCTTTGCATTTAGGGGTTTCCCTGAACCTCAATTTTGAACAACAATTTACCATCATAAAATATATAAAAAAAAATAATTATGAAATGAAGTGTAGAGTCTGTTCTCTAACCTGCTTTAAAAAAAAATGGCGAATGCAACTTTGTTGGCTGAGCAGACGTTGTTCCAATGGTTAGTATGCAAAATTCAGTAGTTTCCAACTGGAAAAAATTGCAAGTATCACTATTTTTTTTTTATTCCTTTAAAGATTAAAACTAAGAGTGACATTTTCTTGGCCATCTGATTTTAAGATAAACTAGTTGAAGAGGCTTGGACAGCTCATATGATTATGCAGTGGAGCAGTTCCAGAGAAGTCCAACTGAAGGGACAAAATTTGGTCAAGAATACCTTGGCACCCTATGAAACAGGCTGCCTGGCTCAGTGTCCAGATAAAGAAAAGTATGGGCTGTCCATCTCAGTCTGTCAGTCATGTCATCTCCCTAGATTAGGTACAATGAAAAGAGTGAGAATTGTACAAATTGCCAATACACTGTTGCCTTGAAAGCAAATTGGCAAAAAACGTTCAGCCATAAAAAGACAATACAATTTACCCTTTGCCACCTACCATTGAAATGGGAAGCTTCGGGGTCTTCAATATTAATGGCAATAATTTTCCAATCCGTTTCTCCTTCATCAATCAATGCCAAGGTGCCAAGGACTTTAACCTTGATGACCTCTCCTCTTTCACATACCTTTTAAAAATAGAAATTGTATAAAATGAAGCTTCATTGCAACCAGAAGTTCTTAATCCAGGTTTATGCAGGGATATTTATCAAATCCAGCAGTAAGAGTCATAAATGATCTGATACTGCCTTCAATCTAAAGCTGGTCATAGAGGATACGGTTTTCTTTCCTGCAACCACTGGGGGCCGTCCATGCCAGGAGAACACTCCGTGATAATTGCTAGCAGCTAAAGGCTGCTGGCAATAATTGCATTAAGAATCTGACAGGCTGGTTGTGCCCAAGTTCACCGATTGATCGATCAACTTGGGTAGTACAATCAACTTGCCCATACAGGGTTTAAATCTCAGCCGGTCTCTACAGAACCGGTCGAGATTCAAACCGTCTATAGCTGGGTAAAGGCTTGGGCACTGGGTAAAGGCTTGGGCACAGATTGGGCTGTTTAGCGTTATTATGGGGCTGATTATGAGATGAAAGAAGTAGTTAACTGTCCATTAACTGTCCGTTCAGCAGTAATCCAGTGTTCTAGGAAATGGACAGATGTTTCTTTGCCCACTGCTCTTGGAGAAAAATCTAACCATTCTGGCAATAGTGGCTGTTTTGTGATATATATTCAGCTAATGTAATATGACAGAACATAATAAGAGACTTTAGACATGCAACAGAGGATAGTCAGATGACAGGCTTGCTAGGAGATGGCCAGAGACTGAGGACATGTTAAAGAAGCTGTTGGGAGAGTGGGAACATGCTTATTAAATCACTGCTATTACAGAGCAATAGAAAAACAGACAGTCGGCAGGGGTACTGAGGTCCCAAAGAGACACATGTGGACCCTAAACCACAGGTTGTGCACTGGAGATCTATGGCCAGTTTGACAATAATCTGGGGCATTTCAAATCAATGTATTTTATACATTAGATTCAGTTCTGTTATCTAAAAAAATATATATCCAGATATTCAAGCTGCTCACATAATCTTGGGCAATGTAAGTGATAAAATGCTTAACTTCCATTTGAACATTTACAAAGAACACTAAAATTTTACAACTTGCAGTCAGAACAGATTTTACACAAAAGTCAGAAAGAGAAAACAATAAAAAAAAAAAAAAAAAAAAAAAGAAGAAGAAATCCTGTAGAAAAGAAAATCTCAGCCACAAATGTTTACTTAGGGAGTCATGTTATCAAGAATTCTATATTCAGCACTGTAGCTGACATTTCTATAATTCCATACCTTGCTCCCAATGTCACAAATATCGATTGGGTCATTATCTCCTCCAAAACCTGTATGTTCATCAACATGTGATGGATTTTCCCAGGTCTAAAAATAAGAATAATAAAAATGAGTGTTGGTTATTGTTGGTAAAAAGGACTACTTAAAATTGTCTTGCATTTTCCATCACCTGCAAATAATTGAGTCCAAAATAATAAAAGAAAAAAAAAAAAAGCAGCAAACGTTTTCCAAACATAAAATAAATATGAAATATTGATAAACTGTATGAGAAAGTAGGGATTGACCATAAAATGGCTCAGTTTCATTTAAAGATTGACCAAATATTTTTTTTATGATGTCAGGTGAAAGGGTATCAGTATCTAAAATTATATTTTATTTATTATATATATACATTACTGCACTGAATTCAGAGAACTATTTCCACTCATGTAGGTACCATTATACCATGTATGGAAACCACTGCTTACATATCTTTATCAGTATTTGGCATTTCACCTAATGACATGATTTTTAGACTATATTAGCCATTTATTGATGTTGACTATTCTTTGATTTTTATTTTTGTCCTTTTAATTTAAGGCAAATTTAGCACTTAATTAATCTGACTATCAATGCCATTAATGAAATTCTGTTAAGCTATAGTGGATTTGATCACAGTTATCATTTTATTACAGCTCCAATAGACTTATATATAGGTATTTAGAATATCAAGATCAATATTCATCCTTTTATCTGTAGGGGAATCTGCCCTATGGTGTTGTGTCCCTAATTGAAATGTAGTGTTTTTGCTACTAGGTTGTAGCCAGCCAAAGCATTCATTTAACTTTTTATGGACTCTGCAGGTCTTCCCTAGGCTCAGAGGGGTGATTGCTTCTGCCTGGTCTTCTGAATGAGGTTCCAACATGGGAAGAACAATCACTGTATATTTGACCCAAATTATCCCGTTTTTTTTTTTTTTTTTTTTTTACTTTAATTCTGAGGTATTGTAGAGAAAGATGACAAATATTTTGGTTGGCTTTCCAGAGTGATCACTACCTCCTGGGCTTTTGCCGGGAGAGGATGTGTGCTTTGAATGTCTCTCTACTTGGGCCTTGCCCCAGGATTGGGCACTGGCCAGTGGCCCAAGGACCTAAGCTAATTGCTGGAGTGAATATCTGGAGGTAGGTGGGCTGGAAAAGGATCTTCTTGCTGAAGAGTGTCAGAGAAGCTGGGTAAAAGCTACTGCCTTGACATTGCAAGAAGGATTAATTCCCCATTAAAGCAATCAAGGGCCAGATGTTTTAGGGAAATCCAGTGCAACATTAGAAAGCTAGTGCTCTTACAGGGTCACAGGCCTACCTGGCTGCTCTCCTAGGGTCAGCAGTTAACAAGAGGCTACTCTTAGAGGTCCTACTACTACCACTACTACCTATCCTATTTTGTACTACTTTTTGGTATTCTGCACTCTTAAACCCTCTCTTTCAGAACTGAGTTTAGCAATTAAAGGTAAAAGGTCTAAAGTGAGTGGTGCCCAACATATTTTTCACACCATACACCAAGAATCAGACCCAGAGATTGAAACGTAAGCCCGGCACACTTCTTAGAGGGTCTTTTGGCATCAACCCAAGAGAAGGAGTGCTACATATCCTATTAAAAACAATAAAATTTCCTGGGTACTATAATTAAAAACTCTATAGTGTAATACTACCCACCAACTGAGATATTAGGCAATTTTGTAATGCATCTGCCGGTTTCAAATTTCTTTTGTAGCCCTGATGAAGGGGACTGTCTTAATCCCTAAAATGCATTAGCTGTTTTCTCTCCTGTACTCCAGTTCGTAAATTAAAAGATCATCATTTTGGATCAGTGGATTGGCATTATCATTTAGCTCTTAATTATAATCTCCTTCTCGCTGGCTGTACTGGGGCCAACTGAGAAGAGTCCAGAGTTGGCTAGAGATTTTTTTGACTACAGTTTAAAAAATCAATTTTTAATGAACTTCTCTGACTTGCAATACAAAAAATACCATCAGTTCCAAGTTTTTTGACAACCGGTGACAAACAGCTCCTGCTCCCATTTCCAACCTTTTGCCCCCCTCAAATCTTCTAATATATCTTTCAGCACAAAGATATGTTTGAAGATGTCATGATTGTTGTACACAATAAGGAAAAATGCAAATTTGCTAATTTACACAAACTTTTTTAGCAACATCAGTTTGTTGTACTGGTTGTTCATCAAAGTGATTGTAGTGGCCGAGTTTTATTTGCAAGTCATGTTTCTTCACAAGATTATAAATGATTTTGTAGTACCAAGTAAACCTATGCTTCTGTTTATTTTACTATACTACTTGTTCAGTAATCCCAGAATACAACAATAAGTCTACCAGTGTTATTCATTGATTCATTCAGTGTTCAATGTTGAAATTAATTAGGTGGCTTAGAATATTTTATTACCAGTGCTTGGTATTTATGAAAGCTGCTGTAATGGAAAGAACACAAAGAGGCAGATAATTAATATGGCTTTTCACAAAACAAAGTGTTCCACAGATTTTAAATGAGTATACAAATGAACTGAAACAAACATATTTTTGAGTGAATAAAACAGTATTTTACACTGGGATGCTTAGATATGAATCATCGTTGTGCCTTTTACTGCAATCCTTTTTACATTTTTCTGCAGTTAAGATTTTTACTGCAAAGAAAAGCATTTCAAGCAGAGGTCCCATTGCTATGTGGCTAGCTTACGTCAAAGTACTGCAGCTTAGTACACATTAAAAAATAAAAAGTTATTTGAGTTAAAGACTGTAACCTGTTAAAAAGAATAGCAAATGCACAAAAACATATGCAATGATAATATTTGTGCATTTTTTGCACATCTACACAAAGGAAAATCTCGATATTCAAGCTTTCTCTTAGGAAAGCATTAAGGCTTACTGATGCAGGGCATTAACATACGTTATATTGCACATTAATGTGTTGCGTAAAAGCAATCCATTAATTTGAATAGTGCATACTCAGTTTATGCATGTGGGGAGCGGTTAAAAAAAGGCAGCTTGTTGCAATATACATATTGCATATAGATCCCCAGGATTAAGCTCCAGGGCGGAGCGAAATGCGTTGGGTACGTGGCCTGGAGGTAGAGGTTGTCTCTTTCATTACCACCACATGCATGGATGTGCGGCATTAGGGATTCCTTTTCTCTTCAGCGGTCACAGGAGCTCCACTCTTTTGCTGGCACTCTTGCAGCAGCGGACATATCACATATCACACCATCCACATCGCTCCCAAAATCACAACACGAGCCTGAGCAGCACACTAATCTTTCGTGGGTCACTTGCAATATACATACACAGTGGGGTTGATTTACTAAAACCAGAGTGCGAAATCTGCTTCTGTGTTCATTTATCACTGAAGCATATGACTAGGAACCATAATTTACGTCGAGCGCTGTTTGCTCTTATGCCTGTTTGACCACTCTGTGACAGGAGGGTCAAAAGTTCCGGTAAGAGGCTACGGGTGTCAGTACAGGGTGTAACTCATCTCTCTCACTATTCCCTGGTGATTGGCTGATTGGATCGGGTCCTTTCTTTCTACCTGCAGTTCTACTCCATTAGATTGTTCATGGACTGTATTACTGTGATAGATAGTTTAATATATGTCTGGCGCAGCTCCTAATATACATCTACTACTTTATATGGACTGTGATCTTCCTATTGAGCTAGCAGCCTTGTGTACATATATTTTATATTGTCTTAGTATTTTTCTGTCTTAAGCGCAAATATCATTCCCTTTTTTAACTGAAGCATAGTAAACTGTTTACTATACTTCTGTTTGTAAATGCCTAGGAGCCTCTATGCAAAGACTTCTATTCATTCATCTGCAGTGCAGCGGAGGTTGCAGAAAAAGGGACTGAGGACTCAGAGATTTACTAAAACTGGGGCACTCAGAATCTGGTGCAGCTGTGCATAGTAGCCAATCAGCTTCTAACTTCAGCTTGTTCAATGAAAACTTTGACAATAAAACCTGGAAGCGGATTGGTTTCTATGCAGAGCTGCACCAGATTTTGCACTCTCCGGTTTTAGCAAATCAACCCCAGTGTGTTTTTCCCACATAAGAATATGTGTTAATGTGCACACAAATGCATGTGCAACAGTGTTGAATAGGGCCCTAAAAACTCACAAGAAGACAAAAGTTAATGCAGTTAAAAAAAGATGCATTATTGCAATTAGATATAAAAGGGCCCATAGTGCTTGACCCAAAAGTGTTCTATAAATGCCACATAGCCTACTGCATTTAAAAATCTAGTTATAGAATGTAATATTAATACATACAGCAGGAAAAGTATTGATTTTTACCCAAGTGTACCAATGTTCTTCAGCTTTAGAAAAAAAACTGACTAGCCAAAGAGTTACTCTGTCTAACACTGACTTGATCATCATATCAGGACTAGAGATGATAGTGTATGAATTGGACAGAACATGTCAAGTAGGTCATAACTGGAGCCAGTTTTGTAGCTGTGCTTTGAGCGTTTATTGATTTCACTTTACATGAACTGTCAGTTTTGCTTTTAATTATAAGAGGCAAATGGTAGGTTTGACAGGAGTCATGAGAGAGAGGTTATTCATTATGCATGAAAAAAGATGACAACTGTCACCTAAAGGCTGTAAAGGCTTATAGACCTCTTAGCTCCTCAATAATGAACTGCGAAGAACACTTGCTTTGGAAATGTGTTGAAGCAGCTGCATTTATTCCATATTTAGAAAGCCCAGTGTACATCCTCTAGGCATATCTTCTACATACAGCCGTGGCCAAAAGTTTTGAGAATGACACAAATATTACATTTTCACAAAGTCTGCTGCTTCAGTGTTTTTAGATCCTTTTGTCAGATGTTACTATGGTATACTGAAGTACAATTACAAGAATTTTATAGGTGTCAAAGGCTTTTATTGACAATTACATTTAGTTTATGCCCAGTCAGTATTTTTAAGACCTCTGCAATTCACCCTGGCATGCGGTCGATCAACTTCTGGGCCACATTCCTGACAGATGGCAGCCCATTCTTCCATAATCAATGCTTGGAGTTTGTCAGCATTTGTGGGGTTTTTTTTTGGTTCACCCAATCACTGTATATGATGTTTTCCCTGGAGAGAAGTGGCTTCTTTGTTGCCCTTCTTGACACCAGACTATCCTCCAAAGTAGATTACCTCAATCTATCCTTGAGGTAGATTGACCTCAAGTTATCGGATTAAGATTAAGGTCTGGGGAGTTTCCTGGCCATGGATCCAACATTTCGAAATTTTGTTCACCAAGACACTTAGTTATCACTTTTGCCTTATGGCAAGGTGCTTTATCATGCTGGAAAAGGCATTTTTTGTCACCAAACTGTTCTTGGAAGGCTGCTCTTGGAGGATGTTTTGAACCATTCTTTATTCATGGCTGTGTTCTTAGGCAAAATTGTGAGTGAGCCCACTCCATTGGTTCCCTGGCTGAAAAGCAACCCCACATGAATAGTTTCAGGATGCTTTAGTGTTGGTATGACACAGGACTGATGGTAGCATTCACCTTTTCGTCGCTGGACAAGGTTTTTTTCCCGATGCGCTAAACAATCAGAGAGGGGAATCATCAGAGAAAATGAGTTTACCACAGTCCTCAGCAGTCCAATCACTGTATATGATGTTTTCCCTGGAGAGAAGTGGCTTCTTTGTTGCCCTTCTTGACACCAGACTATCCTCCAAAAGTCTTTGTCTCACTGTGCGTGCACTCACACCTGCCTGCTGCCATTACTGAGCAAGCTCTGCACTGGTGGTGCCCCAATCCCACACTTGAATCAACTGTAGAAGACAGTCCTGGCACTTGCTGGACTTTATTGGCGCCCTGAAGCCTTCCTCACAAATGCATTGGAAATGGGTTTTATTTTATGAAGTTCATTTTCATGGCAGAGGGACTTTGCAATTAACTGCAATTCATCTGATCACTCTTCATAACATTCTGGAGTATATGCAAATTGCCATCACAAAAATGTAGGCAGTAGACTTTGTGAAAAGGAAAATTTGCGTCATTGGCCACAGCTGTTC